>NC_139684.1:13748644-14253040 GCF_964106915.1 Podarcis gaigeae
CACAGGAGCAGGCTAGGCCCTTTATTCTTGTCAGTTGGCGACCCTATGTATAAAGCATGGTTCATTTTCTTTGGAATGGAATCTACAAGGGATCTTCAGACTGGCTGGAGGCCTAAACAGCACCGTTTTCAGTTGCTGGAGATGCCCTGCAACATTTTGCTGCAGACTCCAGCTTGCACTGCCCCTCAAACAAAAAGAAGAATAAAATGTACAGACAAGCAGATGCCCAGCGCCACTCCACGATCTGCAGGGCTTTTGGACTGTGTCCCCGTGCCCCTAAAAACCTTGAATTAAAACCCAACCTTTTCCATTTGAAAAGAACACATTTTTTGTTTCTTTCGACCTTCTGAGGTATTTTTTAAAAAATGACCTTGATTCCACAGCTAGGATGGAGCGAGGCAGGGTGGGGGAATAATGCAAAATGCAGGATAAAAAATGACCTCTCTCAGTCTAGGGTCTTTGGACCAAACGATAAATAAACGTTGGGCCCAGGCTGGGTTTTAATGGCCTGGCTGATTGTGTTCCTGACATTGGCAAGCCTTAAAGTACGGCGTTGCTATAAACCTTGTGGGGAAAGAGAGGTGAAATAGGATCGAGGAGAGAAAGCGCAAACAGTCTCCCTTGCACACACATGCTCTCTCTGTAATGATAGCTGGTGAATCATGTGCCACTGTGCGCTCTCTCTCTTTCTCTCTCTCTCTCTCTCTCTCTCTCTCTCTCTCTCTCTCTCTCTCTCTCTCTGAACTGGTAGGCCAGCAGCCATTGCATAAAAAGCAATGCGTGGCCCGCCAGACCCCGCACATATTTTTACCCCCACGCTTATTCGCTCCCTGTTCTGACGCCGGGCAGATTTTAATTAAATAGTCATTCGCTGGGCTGTTACTCCGCCTTGGACGCCGTCCAAATACCAGGACTTGTTCCAAAGGCATCGCAAGGGGGGCATGTTCCCTCCCCGCTCCGCTGTCTCCCCCCACTTCTCCCTCCGAGGGTCGTCGTCTGCAAATACCGCTAATTATGTTTGGCTGGCGGCGGGCCAGCCTCCCCGATAGCATCTTTTCATTAGCCCTGACCTCATCGCGCACACAAGGTGCTGGCTGGCACCTTCCATGACGGAAGGCTCTGGCTGTGCGTTCTCTAGGGCAGTGGTGTAGCATGGGATGCCAGCGTCCCGGGACAAGGCAAGTATTGCGCCCCCTTGTCATGGCCTGGCGGTGGTGGGGGAGGTTCTTCTCAGCAGATGGAAGCTGGGGAGGGGACACTGGCAGTGGCTGTTCTATTATTATTATTATTATTATTATTATTATTATTATTATTATTATATTTTCATGAAATTGTTATGCCACTTGATTTTGGTTTATTTTTCTTTTGAAATTTTGCACCACTCCCAAATTTACTGCCAGGGCAGCAGTCCCCCTCCCCCCGCTATGCCACTGTTCTAGGGGGGTGGCATTCGAACCATGGAAGCCATGAGCAAGGAGGGGGCCTGGGGTCACCGAGCCAGCTGAGTGAGTGCTTGGAGAGGGCAAGACCACAACAGAGCATGCACTAAATTTAAAGCCCTAAACAGTCTCGGCCCAGTATACCTGAAGGAGCGTCTCCACCCCCATCGTTCAGCCCTGACATTGAGGTCCAGCTCTGAGGGCCTTCTGGCAGTTCATTCACTGCGAGACTTGAGATTACAGGGAAGCAGGCAGAGGGCCTTCTCGGTAGTGGCACCTGCCCTGTGGAATGCCCTCTCATCAGATGTCAAGGAAATAAACAACTATCCAACTTTTAGAAGACATCTGAAGGCAGCCCTGTTTAGGGAAGTTTTTAATGTTTGAAGTTTTATTCTGTTTTTAATGTTCTGTTGAAAGCTGCCCAGAGTGACTGGGGGAACCCAGCCAGATGGGTGGCGTAGAAATAATAATAATAATAATAATAATAATAATAATAATAATAATAATAATAATGGATTTTTCCTTCTCTAGATGCTGAAGGGAGAAATGAGTCTCATAGTGGGAGGTCCTTAAAACCCTACACACCTAGCCAATGTTATATTGCTGTTGTTGAGAGGAGTGAAGGTTTGCGGCCCAGCAAAGTAGGGCACGTTTCTGTGGCTTTCAATTGCACATTTGATGCATGTAGCGGGATTTCACCCCTGCTCATCTCGGTGAGGGGCTGTTTAAAAGCCCTTTTGCAAACAGCTCTGCCATACTCTTTGCCCATCTGGTTTTGTGAAGGTTCCAAGACTAGAATGGGATTGTGTAAAAAGGGGCTTTCACCCTCACCGTGCCAACAAGAGTCTCGGGGTCCAAAGCACAGAGTCAGCTGCCATTGTCAGGTAATCAACAGGCTTACTTAGCACAGTTCTGGTCACCTCACCAGAAAAGGGATATTGTAGAGCTGGACAATGAGAAAGGGGCAACCAGAATGATCGAAAGGAATGAGCAACTTCCCTATGAAGAGCGGTTGCAACATTTGGGACTTTTTAATTCAGAGAAAAAGTGAGCAAGAAGCAACATAACGTAAGGTTATAAAATTCAGGACCCAGGACGATTCAGGACCCATAAAAGCAAGCACATATTCACATTTCATATAATGAAACTATGGAAGTTGCACCCAAAAAAAGAAGTGATGCTCTAGATCACTGCTTCACAAGCTTGGGTCTCCAACTCTTTTTGAAGTGTAATTTCCATCATCCCTGACCGCTGGTGCTGATAGTTAGGGATGATGGGAGTTGTAGTCCAAAAACAACTGGAAACCCATGTTTGGGAAACACTGGTCTAGGTGGCTTTAAAAGAGGATTACCGTAGTTCTCGCTCCATAAGACACACTTTTTTCTTCCCGAAAGTAAGGGGAAATATCTGTGCATCTTATGGAGCGAATGTGTGGTTCCTGGAGCCCAAAAGCAGTGAAAAGCAGATCACGTTTTTGGTTTTTTTTGAAAGAGGGAAGGGGGTGTTGAAACAAAGCCGCTGATCAGCAAGCGATCGGCAGCGAGATAAGCGACGCAATAAAGGAGGCTGCCTGGGAGTGGGGGAGGTAAAAGCCCATGGGTCATCAGGATTTTTGCATTGGGTCACCCCAAATTCAACATCAGATCACATAGCATGTCCATGGCTACAGCCTGCACCAAAAAAAATTACACATCCACTGTTGCGTGGGGCCGCAATGGTGCAAAAATGTGGTTACAAAGCACAGATCCACATGGATTCTCAGGATTTTTGCATTGGGCTACCCCAAACTCACCGTCAAATCACATGTCTGTGACCACAGCATGAACCATAAAAATCATACATCCACTGTTTTGTTCAGAATACTTTTTTCCTTGTTTTTCTCCTCTAAAAACTACCGTATTTTTCGCCCTATAGGACGCACTTTTCCCCCTCCAAAAATGAAGGGGAAATGTGTGTGCGTCCTATGGGGCGAATGCAGGCTTTCGCTGAAGCCTGGAGAGCGAGAGGGGTCAGTGCGCACCGACCCCTCTCGCTGTCCAGGCTCCGCGGACCTCTCGCGGACCAGGCTTCGCGGAGCGCTCCCGCTGCTTGCAGAGAGTCGCCTGCATGCCGAAGCCTGCACGCGCTGAGCTCAGTGCATCCAGGCTTCGCGGACCTCTCCACAAGCAGCGGGAGCCAGCGCTGGGCTCCCACGGCTTGCAGAGAGCTGCCTGTTTGGGGGCTGGGGTCAGGGGAAGCTCGGGCCTCCCCCGCCCCAGCCCCGCGCCTGGGGGGGGGAAAATAATTTTTTCCCTTTATTTCCCCCCCAAAAAACTAGGTGTGCCTTATGGGACGGTGCGTCCTATAGGGCGAAAAATACGGTAGGTGTGTCTTATGGTCAGGTGTGTCTTATGGAGCAAAAAATACGGTAGATAAATTCATGGCTGAGGGGGATAGTGATCCTTACTAGCCACGAAGGCTGTGCTCTGCCTGTACAGTCAGAGGTGACGAAACTTCTGAATGCCAGTTCCTGGAAGCTACAGGAAGGGAGAGTGAAATACTGCTGGTGGTGGCTTTCCCACTGGGGCTTCTGGTTTTCAATGTGAGACCAAGATGCTGGACTAAGTTAGGTCCAGTGGCCTAATCCAGGAGACTCTTCTTATGTTTTCTTGTCCGATTAAGCACTCCAGCGGTTGGGAGAAAAGGATCTGCCCTTCCCATCAGAAAAGGTTCCCTACACCAGTTTGATCCACCCTAGTTTGACACTTAAAGATGGCCAACCTGCAGTAAGTCTTTTTGTGGGTTCTGGGTTCCAGGGATCCTCTGCAGGACTGGTAACATGCCTTGCTGTCTTTGGCAAATGATGGCAAAAACGGGACGTGGGAATCAATCGTCAGGAGCAATCCCGCCCCATCTTGGGCCTGCCTTTACTGCAACAAATTGGCCCGGTCTTTGACAGGCAGGCTGCCTGTGAATTACAATTATTTGCATTATTGAAGTGGAAATCTCTCCCCAAACGCGCCGCGTTCATCTGGGCACTGCAGGGGCCGTTTTGATGTTCCTGCCATAATTGGCTTGACATTTTAATGGGAGCAACTCACTTAGCTTGGCGGTCCTCATTGTATGATTTCGCTATTTATTCTTGTTTAAACTTGTTTGAGCATGTTTGTCTCTCTCTCTCACACACAAACACTTTATCTATATATAGCTATAAGATTCAAGCGGTGGGGGATTTCATTAGGATGTTATCTAGCTCTTGCGTGATCGCGGTGAGTGGAGTCACAGCCTCCTGCAATCGACACTCTTGTAGGTTCCTGGTTCTTCAACCTGGGCTCTCCACACGTTGCTGGACTACAATCCCCATCATCCACAGGAAGTGTAGCCAATGGCAGTGGATGATGGGAATCGTAGTCCAACATCTGCAGAACCAAGATTAAAGAGCACAGCTTAAAATCTTGCAGCCTTGAAGGTAAATCGGGCGGGGGTGGGGGCGGGGGCGATGTCAGATCAGACACCTGGAATATTTTTTCCCCTTATCTTTTGTTGTTTACTAGTACAATAGGATTCACCAAATGGACCCAGGTGCAAAAATCAGGACCAGACTTATTTGCAGGGGGAGGCCTTGGCTTCCCTGAACTGAGGGGAGTTGAGTGGGACAGAATCCTTCACCACACCTCAGGGCAGCAGAGTAGATTTGGGATTGCCTTAGCTGTGAGTCTTGCATGGCAAGGGGTTGGACTAGATGACCGCTGGAGGCATTTCCAACACTGCAATTCTAAGATTCCATCTTACTAAGATAAACCGTCCTGGAAACAGCTAAAAGTGACCATCCTGGAGCCATCTATGCCTTTTTTAAAAAAACAAAAAAAGTGCCTGTAGTGGAGGAATGAAACCGCAGCCATTTGGAATCTGCACTCCAGATGAGTAATTGGTGGCACTTTGACGAAAATGCATTCTGAGACACTGAGATGTAAAGCGCATTAATGATTATGGCAGGTTATGTATCTTAATTATCCAATTTCAGTCACTTACAGTAATGGAACAACCAAGGGCAAATATGAGGATGCGGCAGAAACCTTGATGAAAGCATGTGGCAGAGATCTCAAAGGCTACTTTGTTGTTACTGCTGTTTATTTTATTTTATCTGCATATTCAAGCCCCGGAGAAAATATATATAGGCCCATTTAATTTCACACAGGCATTTAAAAAGTCTGCAGAGTTTACTGCCCCTCTCCATTTGAGGTCCACACAGCTTCTGCCGCCATTGGCCGAGTCTCTGTGATGTCATGGAATGCTCATAAACACACACACATTCCCACCTGCTAGAGAGGGGAAACTGTCAGCGATGGAATGTGGTCAAACACTGCAGGGCTATGAAGTGTGTGTGTGTGTGTATTTGCGGTTCATGAGATGGAGCAAATCCTTGCTTGGTGCTGAGGCATAAGCTGATCTGTGAACAAGCAAGAAAGGCTTTTGGGGGCTGGGAGCAACTCAAAGATGTGGAGTTGAGACCGCTTTGGTCCCTCATCAAGCTTGCATCTTGTCCTACTTACAAAGAAAAGAGAGCTTTAGTTAAAAGAACTTTCCAGGCCTTTATGAGATAATTTTTGATTCAGGGAGCATTGATTAATTGAGCTCAATGTCCGAGTCACCAGAAAGCTCTTTTAATCTGTACGGGAAAGTGCAGCGGAGAACAGTTGCGTGGATGCCATCTGCTCCGACCCAGTTGCCTTAACCTACCTAGTATTATGAGATGAGAGGCAGTATGGCATAATGGTTAGAGCATGGGTAGGCAAACTAAGGCCCAGGGGCCGGATCCTGCCCAATCATCTTCTAAATCCGGCCCGCGAATGGTCCAGGAATTAGCATGTTTTTACATGAGTAGAACGTGTGCTTTTATTTAAAATGCATCTCTGGGTTATTTGTGGGGCATAGGAATTCGTTCATTCTCCCCCCAAAAAATAGTCTGGCCCCCCACAAGGTCTGAGGGACAGTGGCTGGCCCCCTGCTGAAAAAGGTTTCTGACCCCTGGGTTAGAGTGTCGGACTATGACCTGGTAAGACCATGGTTTGAATTCCCACTCAGACGTGATGAAGGTCACTGGGTGTGACATTGGGCCAGTCACCATCTCTCAGCTTTAACCTACCTCACAGGGTTGTTGTGATGATGAAGCGAGGGAAGGGAGAACTGTGCATCCACCTTCAGGAGGAAAAAAGTGGAACATAGATGTAATAAATAAAACCACTCTGCACATGCGCTCTATGTGGGGCTACCTTTGAAGGTGACCCGGAAACTACAACTAATCCAGAATGCGGCAGCTAGACTGGTGTCTGGGAGTGGCAGCCAAGACCACATAACACCAGTCTTGAAAGACCTACTCTGGCTCCCAGTACGTTTCCGAGCACAATTCCAAGTGTTGGTGCTGACCTTTAAAGCCCCAAATGGCCTCGGCCCAGTATACCTGAAGGAGCGTCTCCACCCCCATCATTCAGCCCGGACACTGAGGTCCAGCTCCGAGGGTCTTCTGGTGGTTCCTTCACTATGAGAATTGAGGTTACAGGGAACCAGGCAGAGGGCCTTCTCAGTGGTGGCGCCCGCCCTGTGGAACGCCCTCCCACCAGATGTCAAAGAGAACAACAACTACTGGTAACAAACTTTTAGAAGACATCTGAAGGCAGCCCTGTTTAGGGAAGCTTTTAATGTTTAATAGGTTATTGTCTTTTAATATTCCGTTGGAAGCCGCCCAGAGTGGCTGGAGGAACCCAGCCAGATGGGCAGGGTATAAATAATAAATGATGATGATGATGATGATTACATGGGCAGAGAACCTTTGGTCTTCAGTTCATCCCAGTGGTGTGATCATGGCAGTTTGGGAATCTGAACTTAATGGTCTTATGGAGAGACCCCTCCATAGTCAGTTAAGTGAATGAGCTGGCTTACTTGCCCCCCCCCCCCCATGGTGCATTGCTTTTCTTGCTTTTCCTGCTAGCTGCAGCCTGGGTTTCTGCTTCCCACAAGTCCTGCCCTGATGGTGCTCATGTTACTTTCTGCTGCTGGGTTTGTGGGTGGAGTGAACCCTCCACTGGGCATGTCAGAATGTCTGTACTCATGCAGGAACCCCAAAACACCCCCATAGAGTGGTCCAGAGCAGAAAGCTCACTCTCACCATAACTGCTTAGGCATAGAGGGTTGTATCCAATTAAGTACAATGTTCCATCTGCCAGAGGTTCTTTGCATTGCAGGGGGTTGGACTAGATGACCACCTGGGGTCCCTTCTAACTCTACATTTCCCCCTTTCTTTCCAATCTTAATTTCAGGTTTATACATTTGCACATTAATTTTTTGTTGTTGTTGTGACTATTACTATTCTAATTATTCAAGTCCTCCAGAAAATTCAATAGCATTTTATGAACATACATCTTTGCATGCAATTTTGCCTAACATACCCATTCTGGCAAAGCCCCGATACAGTGCATTTCTGCATGTTATTTTCACTAATAGATGCAATTTAATGCATGTTTGAAACACACACCCACACCCGGTATACGCACTTCCACACACATGACTTGGCTGGAGAACGGCATTGCAAAATTTGGAGAGCTGTTAGTTCTCAAGGGGTGAATAGTGTTTTCAGTCCTTGTACCGTTTGTGTTGAAAGGTGAAACTGGAATCGCATTTCTCCCTGCCAAGAGACGTGAGGACAGCTGCTGCCTTAAAGGTAAAGGGACCCCCTGACCATTAGGTCCAGTCGTGGACTCTGGGGTTGTGGCGCTCATCTCGCTTTACTGGCTGAGGGAGCCAGCATACAGCTTCCGGGTGATGTGGCCGGAGCGGTACCTATTTATCTACTTGCACTTTGACGTGCTTTCGAACTGCTAGGTTGGCAGGAGCTGGTACAGAGCAACGGGAGCTCACCCCGTTGCAGGGATTCAAACCGCCGACCTTCCGATCGGCAAACCCTAGTCTCAGTGGTTTAGACCCGCATCCCAGCTGCTGCCTTAGATGCCTTTGAATGGAATTAGATCAGTTCGTGGAAGAGGAGGAGGCTAGCAAAAAAGAAGAGCCTCCTGGATCTGGCCAAAAATCAGTGGCGTGCGGTGAAATATTTAATAGGGGACCAGTTAGGGCTGCAGGAGCCGGCTTACGAGGGTACTTGCGAGGGTGGGGTGTCCAGACTTTGCACTTGAGCATCATGCTTCGTTCCCTAAGCCGGGTGTTACAAAAGCCCAGTGCCTGCCCATCTCTAATAATAATAATAATAATAATAATAATAATAATAATAATAATAATAAATTTATTATGTGTACCTTGCCCATCTGGCTGGGTTTCCCCAGCCACTCTGGGCAGCTTCCAACAAAGATTAAAAATACATCAAAACCTCACACATTAAAAACTTCCCTGAACAGGGCTGCCTTCAGATGTTTTCTAAATGTCTGGAGTTGTTTATCTCTAGGTAAAGGGTAAAGGTCCCCTGACCATTAGGTCCAGTTGGGACCGACAGGGGTTGCGGCGCTCATCTCGCTTTATTGGCCGAGGGAGCCGGCGTACAGCTTCCAGGTCATGTGGCCAGCATGACTAAGCCACTTCTGGCGAACCAGAGCAGCGAACGGAAACGCCGTTTCCCTTCCTGCCGGAGCGGTACCTATTTATCTACTTGCACTTGGACGTGCTTTTGAACTGCTAGGTTGGCAGGAGCAGGGACCGAGCAATGGGAGCTCACCCTGTCGCGGAGATTCGAACCACCGACCTTCTGATCGGCATGTCCTAGGCTCTGTGGTTTAACCCACAGCACCACCAGGACTCTGACAGGATGCTGGAGACCTCCTGCCTCCAGGTGGGCTTTGGGAAGGTGGCAGCAGCGGTAGAGCGTATGCTCCCGAGGGGGGCGTGGTGTGGAGGGTGCCCTCCCAGGCGTGGGATAGCTTCTTGGGTGCCCGGAGCGATGTGCATGCCCTGCAGCCAGGGGCAAAGTGAGCCGCCAATGGCGGACATTCAGCATGCCGCCTGCCCGTGACTCCCAAACCTTCCCCAAGTTGTCAAAACGAAGCGGGAAGGGAGGAATGCCGCCAGCAAACTGGTTTGGGAGTCATGGGCGTGTGCCGTGCCGAATGTCACCCCCCCTCAGTGTGGGCACCCGGAGCGATTGGCCCCTCGCCCCCCCTTCCTATGCCCCTTCCTATGCAGGAGGGTTCTTGGACCCCGTCAGAGCATATTCCTGGGCTTTGGGAAGGAGGCGCCAGGGGAACATTTAGGGGACTAGCCTAGCCCCCCCAGTCTGCTGACCACATGCCACCGCAGCCAATGACCCATACTGCATCCTGTTTTTACAACGGCCAGCCAGAGACTGCAATGGGGAACACTCAACCTGAGCACTAGAGCAATAATAATAATAATAATAATAATAATAATAATAATAATAATAAGTCACCCATCTAACTGGGTTGCCCTCCTGGAAGTGCCACAAAACCTCTGCATTCCACCCATGAGAATTTCACCAAATCCCCCCCCCCCCGCCTTTTGCTAGCTTTCTAATGCAGTTCCCTTTTTTCATTAAGAGCATAAGGAGACTCTGCTGAATCAGGCTAATGTAACCCAGCAACCTGTTCTCGCAGTGGCGTGTTCTTGTAGTTGCCTGTGGGAAACCAGTAGGCAGGATCTGAGTGCAACAGCCCTCTCCCCTCCTGTGGTTTCTATAGCTCACCACAGGAGCTGGAAAGAATTGTTTGGCAGTTCCTTTTGGGCTGGGAATCACATTTAAGAACACAACACAGTGGGAGCTTGGTTCTCAAACGCCTTGGTTCTCAAACTCCGGAAACCCAGAAGCAAGTGTTCTGGTTTTCAAACCTTTTCGGAAGCCGAATGTCCAATGTGGCATTTGGCTATTGTTTCCAGCACGCCTGCGCCAATCAGAAACTGTGCCTTGCTTTTTGAACATTTCGGAAGTCAAGCGGACTTCCGGATCGGATTAAGTTTGGCGCTTTTGTTTTTGCTATTTATTTTGTGGTTTTGTTTTTGAGGCCTTTTTGGTGAATTTGTTTTTTGTTTCTGTGTGGGACCCAGTTCAGCTACTGATTGATTGATTGTGTGACTGTGGAAATGGATAAAAGCCAAACAATGACTATCACCAGTGCAGGTAAGAATTTTTTTAAATTTTTTTTATCATCTACAATACTGTCTTATTTATTTTATAGTACAGTACATTGATTATTGCTTTCTTTTTATGGATCAATGGTTTCATTAGATAGTAAAATTCATGTTAAATTGCTGTTTTAGCAGTTGTTTTTAAAAGTCTGGAATGGATTAATCCATTTTGCATTACAGTTATATACCTCGTGTTATGTTTGCTTCACATTGCGGCTTTTCAGGTTACGATCACAGCAAACCCAGAAGTGTTTACTTCTGGGTTCACCCGTGCGCGCGCACAGAAGCAATTTGCACACTTTGTGCATGCACAGAAACGCTCTATTGCGCTTTGTGCACAAACAGTAGCGGTGCTCTGCTTATGGACTTTTTGGGGTGCAAACAGCACCCTGAAATGAATTGTGTTCGTAAGTAGAGGTACCACTGTACTGTCTATGGGAAAGCACGCCTTGGTTTTGGAACGCCTTGGTTTTAGAATGGACTTCCGGAATAGATTAACTTTGAGAACCAAGGTACCACTGTAGTGTATTATGAGGCTGCTGGATCAGGCCAATGGCCATTCTAGTCCAGCATCCTGTGGCCAACCAGATGCCAGTGGAAAACCCGCAAGCAGGATTTGAGCAGAACAGCGCCTTCCCCTCCTGTGGTCCCAGCATCTGTGATCCAGAAGCATTGTTGCCTTGAGCTATGGAGGGAGAGCCGAGCCATCATGGCTAGCAGCCATCAAGAGCCCTCTCCTCTTCCATGAATTTGTCTAATCCTTTTTTAAAAGCCACCCAGGTTGGAGGCCATGCCTGCCTCCTGCGGGAGCGAGTTCCACAGTTCAACGATGCGCTGCATGGTTAATTGATGATTGACAGAGGACGGTTAAAATCAGAGCAAGGAAGACCCTTTTGGCACAGTGCCCTGAAAACATCAATATGGGTGGGATGAACCTTTGGTCTTATCCCACAAGGCTCCCCTTATATCTCTCTCTCTCCCCCCACTCGCTCCCCCCAAATTGCTATACATTCATAAACAAAATCAGAAGATGACTTTGAGAGCTGAAAGCAGGGGAGAAGGGAGCAGAGCTAGCCATAGGGTTAAGCCTCCCTTGTATCACAGATAATGATGGTGTGCAGCAGGACTGTGGCGCCCCGGCTCCGCGGCATTTGCCTACATTCGCGCTAACTAGGCCTGTATTGGCAACCATCCAAGACCCCAAAGGCTGCGTTTAATTTGCATGCAAATTTACAAGGATTTAAGTGCCTTAAAATAAACAGATCCTGCCAACCCGCTTGTAGCTCCATCTCCCTTGACAGATTTGTGGAAATTGGCTAGTGGTGTGTGTGTGTGTGTGTGTGTGTGTGTGTGTGCAGCGGCAAGGCCTGTGGAATCAAGCAGCTTCACCTCCTCGTGGTTCCTGCCATCGGTGTCCTCAAACCCTTGTCTGTACCACTTCCCTGTCCGGCAGCACGAGAGTCACAGGCGAAAGGGTCCCTCTGGGGGAAGGGAAAGTTTGTAACTCCTTGGTCCCGAACCGCGGTGAGACATAATCGGCCAGGAAGCGGATGTTGAACTGCCGGCCGATGCAATAGACCAGGTTCTCGATGACGGCACACTGGAAGCTGGCCGGGAAGGGCATGGGATGGGTGGCACACTCATACCAAAGCTTGGCCCTGGCACCACAGCGGTAGACACTGATGCCCATACTCCGGTTCAGGTCAAAGCGGTAGATGAACCCATTGACGGTCACCATCTCTGTTGTCCGGTCTTTGTTTCCACCGGTGAGGCTGAACTTCCACGTATCCGTCTGCCCAACGTATCTCAGCAGCATGTAGCGCAGAGTGCCCCCCGTGACGTAGATCTCTCCATCGCACGCCGTGGCGGTGTGGGCCACGGCGAAGGTATCGTTGGGCAGCGGGGTGGCGAAGGTCCAGCGGTCCAGGCGTGGGTCGTAGCGCTCAACGGTGTAGAGGCACTCCCCGCCAATGGCGTACAGGTAGCCATCCAAGGCAACCAGCTTGCAGTGCGGCCTGGCTTGGTTCAGTGGGCAGATCTCGCGCCAGATGTTGGTCAAAGGGTTGTAGCAGAAAACTCGGTTGGATGGCTTCTGGCGCCTCCCCCGTCCTTCGCAGCCGGCCGCCACAAAGAGGTAATTGAACATGCTGCACATGGCACAACCCTTGGAGACGACTTCCAGAGGCACGTGAGTCAACAGGTGCCAGGTATCCTGTTGGTCGTCGTAGTAGCAGAGCCTGCTTGCATGCTGGCTCTCCCCCTGGGAGCTGACGTCCGCCACAGCCACATACTTCCTCCCCCGCATCCTCCGCTGCAGGATCAGGTCCCTCTCCATGCCGTTGAGGCGGCTGTAGATTGCGTGGGTCCTGAGCACCTGGAGGTAGTTGTCGCTCATGACCTTGTAGGCTGCTTCCCGAAGCGTCTCCAGCTTCTGCTTCTTGGCTGTACACAAGACCTCGTAGCAGTTCCCCAAGTCCAGGTGGATGTCGATGGAGGACTCTGAGCTGAGCGGGATGTGGAAGAACTTGGCGCCAGCCACCAGCTCCACTGTGGGTTCCTCACTCGTGTCGCTTTGGAGACTCTGCATGGACCCGACCAGTGAAGAAACGGAGCTGGAACGGAGGGGGCTGAGAGGCGGCGTGTCCAGTCCTGACAACCCAGAAGCCAGACAGCCAAACCCTTCCATAGGGACCTGAAGCTCTGGGTTGTCTATGATTTGATGGAGGCTGTCTTTCCGGCTGAAGCTGCCAGCTCCAGGTCCTGGAGGTTTCTTGGACCTCTTTTCTTGGACAGCAGCCTCATCCTGGCTCCCAGGTTGCTGGGGCTTTGTCTCATCCTGGATAAGATGAGGAAGAGCACCAGGAGATGGAGCATCCTCAGGGTCATCTTCTGCTGCTGAGGACTGGGCTGATTCCTGACCCAACCGCTCATCAGAAGCATCAGGGATGTTGATCACAGGTAGCTGAGAAAATGGTTGGGTACCCAGGCTGGCGCAGGAAGGCATTTCCTTCAGGACTGACTGGGAGATGGACTGAACGTAGTAGTCATAGACTTTGCCTCTCAGGCTGGTCCCAGGGACCCCTGGTTGCCCATTACTGTTCTCCTGGAGCTTCCGCTCTTTAACAAGGCTCTCCTCCACCTGAACTTGGGCCACAGAGGAGAACATGTACGTGGTGTGTGACCCAGCATGGCTATGGTTCATCTTCAGGCCCATGTCAGAAGTGGCATGGAACGACGGACGGGTCCTCTCCTGCTCCTCTTGGGTCGGGGCTAAATGCTGCCTTTCCTCTTCTCCAGACGGATCACTTCTCCCTCCTCCTAAAGTAGAGCCATTCTCAGCTGCAGGGTGAAGTGCTGCATGCCCAGATCCCTTCTCCTGAGCAGCCAGGCAAAGTCCATCTTCTGCAGAGCTGACATCCTTGTGGCTGCCGTTCAAACTGCAGAAGCCGCCTTCTGGGGAGAGCAAACCCAGAGAAGGCAACCTGCCCTCTGACTCCGTTGCAGTCTCTGTGACTGCGGCACTGTTTCCGTTGCTGAGGACAGCACCAGAAGTCTCCCCTCCCTTCTCCTCTCCTGCCATGGAGCATTTTCTGTCTGGGGGCAGTCCGCTTCCCAGGTGACTCATCCTCCCCTTCTCCTGTTTCTTTACCTCTCTTTCCCCATCCAGCTCTCTGCAGGCAGGTGTATCTTGCCCTCTAGATTCCCCAAAGACTGCAGGCCCAGGTGCCCGAAGCGGTGGGTTACCCCCTGCCCTGTGGTTCGGCTTCTCACCCTTGCTGTTGACCCACCGGTGCCTCAGTCCAGGGGGCAGTTCTTCCTCCCTGCAGCAGACCATGCTCTCCGTCCCCTCTGCGTCTTCGCTGCCCTTGCCTCTCTCCCCACTGGCTCCTTGCTGGCTGCCGCAGGGCACTCGAGACTTGTAATATCTGTACGCCAAAGTCAGTAGGAGGAAGGCGGCGGCCGAGAGGGCCACCCTCGCAGCCAGCTGCATATCTGAGGTCTGTTCTCCGCTTACCTGGATGCCGGGGGTCATCCTTCCATACCACGCTGGGTGCTCAGGAATGCGAGAAATCCGAGGTTAATTATTTCTTGAGCAGGGGCTGGCTCCAAGCGGCCAAGGCCTGACTCCCAGGAAGGTGACTTTTACCTGTCGACAGGTAGAGAACACCGCAGGCTCCCTGGCTGGTCTCCCTCCCTCCCTCCCTCCCTCTCTGTACGCCAGGTGTCTGCTTACCATAGGAGGTTTGCATATTTGAACAAGGTGGGCCGGGCCGGACACAGGTGACACGGGATGTCTGTGTGTGTGTGTTTGTGTGTATTAAGTGGAAAACAAAGCAAGCAGACAAGACAGAGTCTCCCAAATGGGGGTTTAGTTTACCAAGCTTCTGTAAACAAGAGAGGAAAGTTTGGAAAGCTACGAGGAAGTAGGAAGAGAAAATGAACAGGTGCCTGTAAAAATAGATTTCCCCAAGCTGATAGGAGCTGATCACTGATTATGGATTTCTCCTTCAGTGCTCACTTTTGGGATTCGGCTAATGAACATTTTTTCAGGCGGTGCATTGTTAAACTATGGAACTCACTCCAGCAGGAAAAAGGGATGACCTGCTTTAAAAGAGTATTGGATCAAATCATGGAGGAGAGGGGTTTTGATGGCTGCTTAGCACAATGGCTATGCTCTGCCTCCAGACCCTCCAAGTGTCTCTATTTTTCAGGGACAGTCCTGGATCTGCAGAAGCCGTCCTGGTTTCTGATTTCATAGAGTTGGAAGGGACCCTAAGGATCATCTAGTCCAACCCCCTGCATTGCAGGAAGACGCAGTTGTCCCATACAGGGATCAAACCTGCAACCTTGGCGTTATCAGTGCTGTGCACTAACCAACTGAGCTACTGCATGGCTGCCTTGAGATGTCTTTTAAGAGTTGTATAGTTCCTTATCTCCTAGGCTTGGGGGGGTTGCATAACTCCATACCCTCTGATATTTCTCTGATGAAAATAGGGATGCCCTAAGGATGTGGGTGGCACTGTGGTCTAAACCACTGAGACTAGGGTTTGCCGATCGGAAGGCTGACGGTTCGAATCCCCACAACGGAGTGAGCTCCCATTGTTCAGTCCCAGCTCCTGCCAACCTAGTAGTTTGAAAGCACATCAAGTGCAAGTAGATAAATAGGTACCGCTCCGGCGTGAAGGTAAACGGCGTTTCTGTGCGCTGCTTTGGTTTCACCAGAAGCGGCTTAGTCATGCTGGCCACATGACCCAGAAAAACTGTCTGCAGACAAACACCAGCTCACTTGGCCAGTAAAGCGAGATGAGTGCCACAACCCCAGAGCCGTTCGCAACTGGACTTAACTGTCAGGGGTCCTTTACCTTTACCTTTTAAAGGAAAAACTGGACATTTCGGGATCAAGTCAGAAACTGGGATGGCTTCTGTAAATCCGGGACTGTCATGGGAAAATAGGGACACACTGTTGCACATGGCTCAAGAGCTTTTGCCTGGCTAGGATGAGGCCCTGAATTGGGATAATGCCTCTTGCTTGCTTAGGTGGAGAGACACATGTGCTTTTGTAGAAAACCCTGGGCATATTTCCTGGCTGGAATGTATGCTAGTATTGCAAGACAAGAGATGTATCAGTTGCTCCACTTAACATTGTTTCTGCTGGAAGCTTGACCAAGCAGGGGGAGGGGCTGAGTCCACCTTCCAGGCTGAAAATGTTTCCCCAGCCCTGTTCAAAGGCTTTTAGGTCGTTGAACCAGGACTCTTCTTTCACTTTCTCCTCACAAGCCTCAAGATTCACAGACAAGGCCATCTGAAACACGGGAAGTTTCATAAGCCCTGCTATTCCTGAACTCTGTCAAAGAGGTCAAAGTCCCTGGAAGGCTGCAGTTCATAAAAGTTGCCGCTCGCACCAGACTGTGATTTTTTTATCGTAATCATTTGCATGCTCTACAGGGATTTTATATATGCATATTAGCGCTGCCGTACATCCAGAATTTCTCAGACATATCCGGGATTTATCAGGCGGACGGGATTTCTGAAGATGGGTAGAAATGTCTGGGGAAACTTGGGTGTATGGCAGCCCATGTTGGAAGTGTTGCTTTTCTTGGCGAATTTCCTAAAAAACAGCTCAAAAACTTCATTTTTTGTTTGTTTGAGATTTTGCAAAAGCTCATCAACTTTCCCGCCCAGATTTTCACTTTTAGAAATATGGCAACCCTAAAGTATATGGTTTTAATTCCACAACAACAACAGGTTTGTTGGTGTCAGGGTTTGGGCAACTTCTAAAGCCTTTAAAAGCTGTCACACACCTTTCTGCTGGGTCCTCGCCTCCTTGCAGAGAAGGGAGACCCTGTGGCAAAAGAAAAATAAAGATCTTCCTTGCTTTCCTTCTACGGGTCCTTGCCTCTACTCATTCTTCACCGACTGATAATGGACTTTGGGGACCCTGAGCCCATTGGGGAGTTGGGCTGTAAAGGCCAACCCCAGATTTCCGTACAACAATTGCTCTGGGAAAGACTGCCAACCAGGGCATAAAATGCTCAGGGGAGTAGCTCAGTTGGTAGAGCATGAGACTCTTAAATCTCAGCTAGACGGGCCAATGGTCTGAATCTGAAACAACACCATTATACTTGTGGCTTCCTCCTTAAAGGATCCTGGCGGATGTAGTTTGTTCAGGGGGTTAGGAGACCCTGGCTCCCCTCCTAGAGGAAAAAAATCCTCCCAGAGATCATCAATCCCTCAGTGCTGCATCATTAACAGGAGCAAAATTAAAGGAGAGCCTCTCCACCCTCTATTTTTTTTAACTTTTTATTTCTAATATTTCACAAATAAAATACAATCGACCGAACATTTACCAATATACATTCAATATACATTCACCCCCACCTTTCCATGGTTTTCTCCTGATTGATCTTGTCCTGCTACATATTATAAATAATATATACCTTCTTTTCTCAGCTATATTATCAAAATAACTTTTACTGCTGAACTTACTTCAAACCTGCTAGCGGGCTAACACATTTACAACTTTTTAAAAAAAGAATCTACAAACATTTCCTCTTTCCTCCATGAAAACTGTTTCATTTTGTCCTCTGTTTTTACTAGTTAAACTTGCTAATTCTGCATCTTCCATCAATCTCTTCGCCTTTTCTCTAGATCAGCCCAGTGGGCTTTCCCTCAGGGGCACAGTTACCCCATTCAGGACCAGGGAGTCCCCCACACCCGCCCGCCCCCTGTCCCCCCAAAACAATACTTCTGTCTTATCAGGATTCAACCTCAATCTGAAACAAAACGCTTGCTCACCACGGGGCATGCACAATGTTTACTGTAATCTTACACTCTGCACGGTAGCTAGGCAAACGTGTTTTGATAAAACCGCAAGCAAACATGCACATTCCCTTTTAGATTTCCACATAGGATGCTGTGCGCAAAGCACTAGAGGTGGGTGTATTTATTTTAATCCTGCCCCACAAAGAATTGTGAGGAGGGGGATGTACACACTCTGTATCTTGTAGCTGCAGCCTCCGAGGAGATTCCGTGCGCAACTGCGGCTGCTAAGGTCAAAGCGGTCGGCGCTCGAGTCAGAGAAAGTTCTGAGTTGGAAAAAGAAACTTCCTTCAACTCTGGAATCACTTCAGGGCTGGGAATTCAGCTCAGCAAAGCTCTCAAGGCTCTCGGCTCTCGGTTCGTTCTGGAATGGCATCCCCATGGTCTGACTCGTTCAGTGCCAGGGTCTACCTGGCAGGGCGGTTGGGAGGATAAAGTGTGGAGAAGAGTCCTCTGGAGGAGAGAAGAGTCCTGTCCCTACAGTAGCTTAGGGCCTCATCAAACCTAAATCCAGCCCTGGACACATCGCCAAGCTGAGATTCACAAGTTGACATTTCAGTGTCGAATGCTGAAATCTGACTTAAGGGGGGCAAAACAAAATTCATATGTGTTTGTTTCAGACGAAGCCAATTCTTCCTAAGCCAACCATTTCAATTGATTGAAATCCTTTATTGTCACTTGTAAAACTTGTATGGGACATGGGTGGCGCTGTGGGTTAAACAACAGAGCCTAGGACTTGCTGATCAGAAGGTCGGTAGTTCGAATCCCCGCAATGGGGTGAGCTCCCATTGCTCAGTCCCTGCTCCTGCCATCCTAGCAGTTTGCAAGCAGGTCAAACTGCAAGTAGGTAAATAGGTACCACTCCAGCGGGAAGGTAAACAGTGTTTCCATGCGCTGCTCTGGTTCGCCAGAAGCGTCTTAGTCATGCTGGCCACATGACCCGGAAGCTGTACGCCGGCTCCCTCGGCCAATAAAGCGAGATGAGCACTGCAACCCCAGAGTCGGCCACAACTGGCCCTAATGGTCAGGCGTCCCTTTACCTTTACCTTTACAAATTGTATATCACTGAACAGAACCCAATTTAGAGCTGACCATATTGGCTAGAGCACTGTGTTCCACCCATCGCCCACCATGTCGGCATCGGAACCATGGCTTCACTCATGCCTCTGCTGCCATTTGCCCCTGCCTCTGAATCATGGGACTCCTACCTCGCTCGGTGTGCCTGCTTCCTCCAAGCAAGCAAGCTGATGGAAGGGTCAGAGGAACGTAAGTGGGGACTATTCCTCAGCCTCTGGACCGGAGGTGTTCGAGACGGCCCGAGTCTTGGTTGCGCCACTAGCAGTCCAGGCAGCGCCGTGGGACGTGGTAAAAGAGAAGCTAAAA
The DNA here is from genome assembly GCF_964106915.1 of Podarcis gaigeae. Taxonomy (NCBI): domain Eukaryota; kingdom Metazoa; phylum Chordata; class Lepidosauria; order Squamata; family Lacertidae; genus Podarcis; species Podarcis gaigeae. The sequence goes on from NC_139684.1 coordinate 13,767,907, forward strand.
AACCACTTGGAGAAATCTTTGTGTCGTCTGCTTTGTCAACCCACTACTTAACACTTAATGAGTAAAATGCCGTTTACCTTCCCGCCAGAGTGGTACCTATTTATCTTTGATGTGCTTTCGAACTACTAGGTTTGCAGGAGCAGGGGCCGAGCAACGGGAGCTCACCCCGTCAGGGGATTCGAACCACTGATCTTCTGATCGGCAAGCCGTAGGCTCAGTGGTTTAGACCACAGCGCCACCCACACCCCATGGCTATCATAGGAAGCCCTCAACCAGGGTTCTCCACACTTGTGATTCCCAGCGACTCTGGAGGTAGACTGCCTTTGCTCATGGAGGGTACATGCAAACCTAAAAAGAGCCCTGCAGCTGGATCAGGCCAGGGGCCATAGGTGCAGCTGGGAAGGGGGGGGGACAAGGGGGAGCTTTCCCCTCCCTAAACAAAGTAAATAAAGAGAATACTTAACTAAAAGTAGAAATTGTGGAAAGACTTGGACAGATTTTTCGGAGCACTTGGGGTCAAAAGAAAGGAATTTAAAGGAACTGTTGTTGAGGCATTTCATTCCGAATCTGCTGGACAGAGCCAGACAAAGGATGATGACAGGAGGGTGGCCTCCCCCCACTAATATATACTGTATTTTTCGCTCCATAGGGCACACCTAGGGCACACCTAGTTTTTAGGGGGGGAAATAAAGGGAAAAAAATTATTTCCCCCTAAAGCCCCAAAGAGCAAAGAAGCCAAGACAGCGAGCGGGATCCATCCTGCTGGCTGTCTTGGCTTCCTCTTTAGCCACGTGCAAGCTCTCCAGCCGGGAGAGGCTGTGCATGGCTTTGGCCCGAGCTTCCCCCAACCCCAGTCCCCAGAACAGGTCCGGGAGCGGCAGCAAGGTTGCACGCAGCCTTGCCACCTCTCCCGGAGCTTGCGGGGCTGGGGACGCACTCCGAAGACTTGCGGATAGCTGCCTGAAGCCTGGAGAGCGAGAAGGGTCGGTGCGCACCGACCCCTCTCGCTCTCCAGGCTTCAGCGAAAGCAAGGCGAAGCCTCTGGAGCGTGGAGGGAGCGCTTCCTCTGCGCTTCGGAGGCTTCCTGTTGCTATTGCTGAAGCCAAGGAGTCTGCATTCGCTCCATAGGATGCGCACACATTTCCCCTTCATTTTTGGAGGGGAAAATTGCGTCCTATAGAGCGAAAAATATGGTATCCTGGCTAAGTCCATCTAATTCAGCATCTTGTTCTCACAGTGGCCAACCAGACGCCTCAAAGGGAAACCCACAAGCATTGTGAGGTTGAGAGGCAGTGACTGGCCTAAGGTCACACCTGGTGAGTTTCATGGCCAAGCGGGGAAATTGAACCCTGGTCTCTCCCAGGTACTAGCCTGACACTCTAACCACTACACTACATTGCCTCTCCAGAGCTAACTCGTGCTGTTTCCCACCCACACGCAACCCCTCAAACAAACCTGTTTTTGTATTTATTTATTTTTGCTGCATTGGAAAAAGCAAAACCAGCACCTTAACAGCTCCTTTTTGTGCCTCCAACCCTCTTTTTTGTTTTCCAAGCAGCAAAACGCCTTTGATGTCTCTCGCTCGCTCGCTTCATCCCCCAAGATCCCCATGCAAAAAAAAAGTCAGCAATATTTTCACTTCTTGCTGCCTGAACTCCAGGAGGAGATTTCTGCCATTTTCTCCCTTAAGGGATAAGATAGGCCTTTGATGGGGTCTGCAAACAAGGCACTTCTCGTTTGCTGGCAGGGTACCGCTTTGCTGTTTCTCCTGCTCATTTCACCCCCACCCCTACCCCAAATACGTGAAAACAAAGTCAAGATCCAAAGCGGAGCATCTTAGCCTCCGCCATCAGCAATTCAGATTAGGAACTCCCGCATTGTAACTGAGAATCAGGTTGCCTTTAAAGCAGCAAGCAAAGGTTTCATCTTCTACTCAGGGCATTAAACCTGGAGAGGACCTGGGAACACTTAGTGCATTTGCCAACGAGAAAGGCTTGCTGTTCCCCAACTTTTCTTTAATCAGGGAGCTTTGGAATGATACAGCTAGGGCAAGGAATATGGGGACATGGAACTGACTAGCAGGCCTGATCCTTACCCACTGTGGGCCAAATCTGGCTGGCCTGTGGGGCCGCCCACCAGTCAATATCACAATAAGAACATAAGGCAAGCCTGCTGGATCAGGCCAATGGCCCGTCTAGCCCAGGTGCCCCAGTGGGAAGACCACAAGCAGGATTTGAGCACAGCAGCAAACTCCCCTCTTGAGATTCCCAGACACTGGTATTTGGAAATATTGGAGACAGAGCTTTTTCTTCTTCTTTGGCAATCATTCGTAGCCAAGTAAGATTGTCTTCCATGAACACGGTTTTAACAGTGAATCTGTAAGTGACTGTGGAGGCCAATTCTGGATCCACAGAGGGGAACATTGGTTTCTGGGTGGGAGTTGATCACGGTGTGGATTTGCCAAGCGTGCCTTCCTCCTAGCGTGTTTCTCCATTGCATCCTGAGTTTGAGTGTCTTCAAAGCCCAGGACACCTTTGGTAAAGGCTGCTCTCCAATTGGAGCACTCATAGGCCAGTGTTTCACAGTTTATACTATTTGCCTTTAGAGTGTCTTTAAACCACTTTTGTTGTCCACTGGCATTACGCTTTCCATTCTTAAGTTGGGAATAGAATAGTTGCTTTGGAAGACAATAATCGGGCATCCGAACAACATGACCAGTCCATTGGAGTTGATGTCGAAGAATCATTGCTTCAACACTGGTGGTCTTTGCTTTTTCCAGTACACTGATATTAATTTGCCTGTCTTCCCAAGTGATGTGTGGTTTTTTAATTTATTTAATCATTTTTTCGATACAAACAACAACCGCAAAAGACACATACAACAAAAACCATGATAACAATAATAACACAATTTGACAATTTAGATTTGAATATCTATGACTACACCTTTTTAAACAATATTTTCCCACCTTTCTCTCCTCCCTCTACTTCCTACCACTATCCGCCTTCCCAAGTGATGTGTAAAATTTTTCAGAGACGCCACTGATGGAATCTTTCAAGGAGTTGGGGGTGGCATTTATAAGTGGTCCTTGTTTCACAAGCGTACAGTAAAGTTGGCAGTATCCACTGTTGGCAATCTCGTCTGCGTATTTTTCTAACGTTCTTTTAAGATACCTAAATTGGTGGTTATCGCTGCCTCCTGGGAGAGGAGCTTCCATAGTTTACCTATAAAAATACTGGAGCTATTTACAACAATTATATAAAAGAACCAAACAATAAAAACCACATGCAATTCTAAAAGCAGACATTTTAAACTCGCCATTGCAGAAGGACCTTTTATTAATTGCTTGCATAGGTCTGGTGGCATATAAAATTTTCAGCAAACGTTTAAAGGTCAATAGAGAGGACGTCGGCTGAATCTCTATTGGAAAAGCATTCTACACGGCTGGGCTGGTGACGCTCAAAGCTCGATTTTGTGTCGATGTTAAATGAGCCTCACTAATTCAGAGGGTGACTCGTGACACTCCTGCAGATGACCTCAGTGACTGAGCTGTGATATTGGGGTTCAGGTGACACCTGAAGGTTCCCTGGACCTAGATTGTTCAGAGATTTGTGAATTAACACCAGGACTTTGAGCCTGACTCAGTAGGAGATAAGCAGGCAGTGCAGATGTTTTAACTACCAGCAGTGTGGCTGTCACACTCTACTCCATCTGGAGTCCCAGGGCGGTCCCACAAAAAGCACACTGCAGTAGTCTAATGCACAGGCTGGAGGTTCCTAGCTGGAGCTAGGCTTAATAATGAGGGGCAGGCAGGCAGGCTGGGGTATAGGTGGTATAAAAGAGTGGCATTTAAAACCAGTCAGATTACTGTATTTTTCACTCTATAAGACGCACCAGACCACCTAGTTTTTGGAGGAGGAAAAAAAGAAAAAAGATATTCAGGTTTTTTTCCCCAAACTTCTTTTTATTCGTTTTCTATAACCAAACAACAGCAAAGAAAGAAAAAGAAAAATAGCCAACACATACCAAAAAAGAAAAGAAAAGAAAACATCAACCAAATCAAAACACCTAAACCAACCAAAAAACAAACATTAATTAACAATAAATAACGTTTGACTTCCCTCCATCTCGGTTTTGGGTTATGTGAATTTTCAATCCATTCTGCAGTTTTTCATTTTTTAGCGTAAACACATCGCAAGGGATATATTAAACCTACTGTGATTTTTATATCTCTAGAATTTGTTTTCATATATGTTATGAATTTAGACCAATTGTCGATAAACCTTGAACCTTTTTGCTGTCTAATGTTCTGCGTCATTTTTGCCAGATCCATATACTCAAATAATTTAATTTGCCAATCTTTAACAGTCGGTGTATTTGGGGTTTTCCAATTTTGTGCTAACAGAATCCTGGCAGCTACAGTTGCATATTGAAACATTATATAATCTTCTTTCTTAATCTCCTCTCCGATCATTCCCAGAAGGAAGGCTTCAGGCTTTTTGACAAAGGTGTATTTAAGTATTTTCTTTAGTTCGTTGTAGATGGAATCCCAAAATTTTTTAACTTTAAAAAAAAAGGTTAGAAAAAAGATATTCTGAATCTCAGAAGCCAGAAGAGCAAGAGGGATTGCTGAGCAGTGAAAGCAGCAATCCCTCTTGCTGTTCTGGCTTCTGGGATAGCTGCGCAGCCTGCATTCGCTCCATAAGATGCACACACATTTCCCCTTACTTTTTAGGAGGGAAAAAGTGAGTCTTATAGAGCAAAAATTACGGTAAATCAAATAAACAAAGAATATTCAGTGTTATTTTGGAGAGGATGCCAGGAAACCGGGAATTATGTTCACATGTAGTGGGGGTATAAATATGTACAATTTTTCTGGCAAAGGGTGTTTAGGGAAATCACTGGGTTATAGCTGACTGAAAGTCCAGAGGTGGCATTATTATCAATTTACGATGGGGTGGAAGGTTCGCAGGCTAGGAAGAACTCGCTCACAAATTTATTGACAGCTGCCCGAGATATTGTAGCTAGGAAGTGGAAGGGGCAAGCAGAATATAAAATGGAAGAATGGTATAAAGAGGTGTGGGACAGAGCTATGAATAATGAATTAACATGTGTCGTTAAGGTAAGAGGGGGAATACGCAGGAGAAATGATTTTGAGGAGAGATGGAAGGTGTTTGTAGAATTTATCCTATTAAAACGGAAAGGGGTCAAACAGTCGCAAGAGGTGTTGAAATTTTGGGAGGTTGGATAATTAGAATGGAATGGCCTCAATGGTGGGGCACCTTTTTATTCTTATTTCTTTATGGTTATTACTTTGTCAAAATAAAAAATAAAAAATGACACATTCTACTCATGTAAAAACATGCTGGCCGGATTTAGAAGTTTATTGGGCTGTATCCAGCCCCCCGGGCCTTAGTTTACCTACCCATGCTCTAGGTTATCGCATGGGTCTTTCCTCCACCCCCCTCACCAAGCTATCTTCTTTGGCGATCACTCGTAGCCGAGTAAGATTGTCTTCCACAAACATGGTTTTAACAGTGAGTCCATAAGTGACTGTGAAGGCCAATTCTGAATCCACATGTCCTTCCACAGTGGGGACATAGGTTTCCAGGAGAGAGTTGATCACGGTGCAGGTTTGCCTATTGTTAAGTTGTGGGTGAACATATCAGACGACACAGCGATTCTTCAAACAGCTCTTGTTTATTCACAGGCCAGAAGAGAACTGAACTGAAGGGTTCAGCCAGCCTGCTTATATAGAGCTCCACTAGAACGCAACAGTAACCAGTTTCTGTAACTATCCAATCACTGAACGTCACTTTCGATCCCTTATTTGCATATGTGGACCTGAACTATTTACAGTATCCCCCTGCTGGCCCAGGGTGAGAACTTCAGTACATAACACCTATCGTGCCTTCCTTTTAGTACGTTTTTCCCTTTCGTCTGAGTTTGAGCATCTTCAAAGCCCATGACACCTTGGGTAAAGGCTGTTCTCCAACTGGAGCGCTCGCAGGCCAGTGTTTTTCTGGAAGACGCCTGTGCGTGAATTTGATTTCTGTGTGTAGATCAGTGCACACTGACCAACGCACAGTCTTTGTGGTAAGGCTCTATTCTGATGGCATGAGTATCACCACAACCAGTAGATTCTAATCTGCTGTAGCCTTCATCCGCCTTCACAGCCATGGTAACATACTGCTTGTTATCTTCCACCTGTTCTGCCATTGAGAGCTTCTTGCATCTTTCTTTGTCTAGCTCCTCCCCTTCGACCTTACCGCCTTGGGTGACCCTGCTGGGAGTACGAAACTCCCGATGGCTTCGCTCACAAGGGTCACAGGAGTATGCAAGCCCATTCACCTCGACAAGGTGATTGTAATAAAGGAAAATCTGCCCTTATTCCCTTATGGGGTACACAAGAGCCCTTTTAGAGTCCTTTGCGGGTTCTCCATTGGTCGGAGAAAATAACAGAGGCCAACCAGAGAATATTGAGGAGCAAAGCAGCTAGTAAGCCTGATCTTTATTGAACTGTTGCAACAGGCTGCCCCGTCACACTCAAGAGAAGGAGGAGGACCCAGAACACAAGTGTGTCCGCCCTTATATAGACATTTTAAATTGCCCGCCTTGGAGTCCAAGACCACCTCCAGAAACATCATACCTCATCACAGAAGGGGTGCAGCTCAAGACCACTCCCCAGATACGTCATACCTACATCACAGAAAGGGCGTTCTACAACAGAAATCTGAGTGCATTGTTTATCTCCTGTCTGGCAGATTACCTGTTAATGGTCACTTGATTGGATACCCTGGGGAGCCTGACCAGTCTTTTGTAATGATAAATACTTAGTTCCTGAGCTAGGTCACAGGCTCACCCTATTCATACACAGACATACCCTTAAGACAGGTTTTGTGAATGAAAAGACAATGGGGAGGCTTTTCCATTTTCCTTTGACCTTGCAGAGAAAACATTTGGTCAGTTTGGGAGCCAAAATGGTTCCAGGGCTGTTTTCCTGTGCTGCTTCAGACATGTGGTTTATGTATTTATGTACGTGTTTGCTTGGTACATTTATGAACATTTATAATATATATAAGACCTTAATTTTTTTATTTCATGATGATCCAGCGAGTGAGACTGAGCTATAGGTAGGAGAACAATAGCAGAGTTGTATATGTATGAGCTGAGCTGGAAACAGGCTGGAAGCTGGAGACCCAGAGACCTGCTTGCTCTGTGCTGGATCCATTGTTGTTGTTTAGTCATTTAGTCGTGTCCGACTCTTCGTGACCCCATGGACCAGAGCACGCCAGGCACTCCTGTCTTCCACTGCCTCCCACAGTTTGGTCAAACTCATGCTGGTAGCTTCCAGAACACTGTCCAAACATCTAGTCCTCTGTCATCTCCTTCTCCTTGTGCCCTCCATCTTTCCCAACATCAGGGTCTTTTCCAGGGAGTCTTCTCTTCTCATGAGGTGGCCAAAGTATTGGAGCCTCAGCTTCAGGATCTGTCCTTCCAGTAAGCACTCGGGGCTGATTTCCTTCAGAATGGAGAGGTTTGATCTTCTTGCAGTCCATGAAGCAAGATCTGTTGCTGGTGTCAATGTTGTGAGTCCTTCCACCCTAGGCTCAGGTTGTGTAAATGTGTGAACAAAACCAGATATCCTGAAGATGGCACTGCCTCTGGGAGTCTCTCACTGCACAGAGATCAGGGCGGCAGGCAGCAATATTGAAGCCGAAGGCGGCCAAAGCTCACCCAGGAGAGTTTAGAAGGCAGAGCAGAGAGAGAAGCTGATCTGAAACAAATCTCTCTCCCATTTTAAAAAGTCGAGGTTTTGCAGCCAGCACTTGAAAGGGGACTTGACATCAAAGGAGAGGCGCCTGCTTTTCATTGGTGTCTCCTGAAGGAGGGGGCGGGGTGACAGTGTGTGTGTGTGTGGGGGGAACTGGGCAGCTTTGAAGAGTTAGGGAAAGGATTAGCCCAGCTTTTGCTGACAAGTGTTCCTCTCTAAGTGAAGGAGAAACGGAAAGAATTCCTGCCAATTTCTTTGCAGGTTTTGGGGGGGTGACACGGTTTTGTCAGGCTGGGGATGAGTAAAACTGGCAGCGCTTTGAAGGAGGAGGGTGGTGTGACAGGGATGGAGGGATGGGAAGGAGGAGGATTTCAGCAATTAGCTTCTAAACCAGGATAAAGGCAGTGGTTTTTTCTCTCCCTGGGGAGACACAGGGGTACACGTACCCCTAAACATTTTCTACTTTTGTCCATTCACTGTCTTTATTTCCCCCGATTTGAATTATAAAATGGTGACTTTCTTGAGTCAAAATGAGAGTACCCCTAAACATTTTTATATAAAAAAGCCTGACTCCAAGAAGCGCTTCTTGGTTAGAGTGTCAGCTAGGACCCCAGGGAGGTAAAGGTAAAGGAACCCCTGACCATTAAGTCCAGTCGTGACCGACTCTGGGGTTGCGGCACTCATCTTGCTTTATTGGCCGAGGGAGCCGGCGTACAGCTTCCGGGTCATGTGGCCAGCATGACTAAGCCGCTTCTGGCGAACCAGAGCAGTGCACGGAAACGCCATTTACCTTCCCACCGGAGTGGTACCTATTTATCTACTTGCACTTTGACGTGCAGGGACCAAGCAATGGGAGCTCACTCCATTGTGGGGATTCAAACTGCCAACCTTCTGATCGGCAAGCCCTAGGCTCTGTGGTTTAACCCACAGCGCTACCCATGTGTCGACACCCCAGGGAGACTAGGGTTCAAATCCCGCCTCCAGTTGCTCATGAAGCTCATTATGTGACCTGGGGACCAGCTGCTGCCTCTGAGGGCTCTTCTGCACTGCTGTTTTGCCATGCCTTAGAAAACACGGCTCTGAACAGTTTTCTGCTTGACATATGTTTTCTGCTTCTTTGAATAACCCTTTCCCCACCCTTTTCCCAGGGAAAACCTGCTCTTTAGCTCTAAATCAGAACCAAAGGCTATCTGTGGAAAACCCAATTGCCGTTTGCTTCAACTGAGTGTGTTTTTTCCCTGCGGAAAAGCAGAGGGACAAGGGGAAGTGGGGATGAGACCTCAGTGCAGCTTACCTGACAGGATTATTGTGGAGATTAATTGAGGAGGGGAAGGACCATGGTACACCCCCTTGGAGGAAAAGGCTGGCTATCAATGCAATAAAGAAATAAAACAATAAATAAATAAACCCAGCTGGAAAAAACCCAGCTCTTTGCACATGCCTCTCCGGCAAGGAAAGTGAGTTAGGGTTCTGATCCAAATCTGCCGCTCCTCCCATTCTGCCACTGAAGCGTCTGCCTCACCATGGCACATGAGAGAGCCGGCCCTGAATTGAAGAGTACCCAGATGAGCAGAACTCCCAGATCCAAGTAATTGCTGTCATACAGCGACACACCCAGTGCTGGATTTACGTATAAGCCAAACAAGCTATAGCTTAGGCCCCCACTCTCTCTTAGGAGCCCCCAAAAATGAAAGAAAAAACCACTGGATGTACGTTTCCAAAATATAAGATAAAAAAACAAATAAAATAAATCCTACATACAGCAACAGTGTTTTGTATTGTATAGGCTCCCTTGTGTTGTAAGTAAGGCCTGCTAGCCTGCTCCCTAAAATATCACTGGTTTGCTCATTTCTATATATAGGGTGCCTACATTCTTCATGGACTGGTTGCATGGCAATGTGTGCAAATGGCTTTAGATACCTATTAGGTCCATAAATTACCATATAGCATATATTCAACATGAAAAACAGTGCCAAATTGTTGTTGACAAAGGACAGCTGGGTATACAGTGGTACCTCTGGTTACATACGCTTCAGGTTACAGACTCCGCTAATCCAGAAATAGTACCTTGGGTTAAGAACTTTGCTTCAGGATGAGAACAGAAATTTTGTTCTGGCTGCGAAGCAGCAGCAGGAGGCCCCATTAGCTAAAGTGGTGCTTCAGGTTAAGAACAGTTTCAGGTAAAGAATGGACCTCCGGAACGAATTAAGTACTTAACCCGAGGTACCTCTGTATAAAGGTCCCCATTACCTTCAGTAGCTTAAAGGTAAAGGGACCCCTGACCTTTAAGTCCAGTCGTGACTGACTCTGGGGTTGCGGCGCTCATCTTGCTTTATTGGCCGAGGGAGCTGGCGTACAGCTTCCGGGTCATGTGGCCAGCATGACTAAGCTGCTTCTGGCGAACCAGAGCAGCGCACGGAAATGCCGTTTACCTTCTCACCAGAGCGGTACCTATTTATCTACTTGCACTTTGACATGCTTTCAAACTGCTAGGTTGGCAGGAGCAGGGACCGAGGAATGGGAGCTCACCCCATAGCGGGGATTCAAACTGCCGACCTTCTGATCAGCAAGCCCTAGGCTCTGTGGTTTAACGCACAGTGCCACCCGCGTCCCTTCAGTAGCTTAGGGCCTCATCAAACCCAAATCCAGCCCTGGACACATCACCAAGCTGAGATTCACAAGTCGGCATTTCAGAGTTGAATGCTGAAATCTGACTTAAGGGGGGGGGGCAAAAGAAAACTCATATGTGTTTGTTTCAGATGAAGCCAATTCTCCCTAAGCCAACCATGGGTGTTGGCTGGGGTCCTACTTGTGCAAATGTCAAGCCCTGGTGCTTTCTGGGACTCTGCTAATTGGCCAGGCTTGGCTGAGAAAGTTGGGCCATTAAGGGAGGAAAAAGAAGAAACATATCCCAAAGAGTTTTCCTGCGGCTCTTATTATGATGATCATTTTTCAAAAGGAATCAGCATGCAGACCTGGATGGGACCAGCCTCGTTCTTGGAGAACAATGAATAATGCATCCAATTGCCGGTGGCCCCCTGAACCTCACTCGACGCTCGCTACTTCTCATAATTACATGAAGGAGTAGGCAGTGAGCCGAATGTATCTCTTCCTTGCAAATTCAAATGGATTTTGAAAACAAAAATCTTCATGCAGAAGCCCACGCAGTTGGGTCTTCCAGATCAGAGATAGGAAGGAGTGCTAAGACGGACGTTTCTCAGCCCCTTTCAGCGAGAGGAAACTATGCGAGCCTAAATCAACCCACCCAGTGCTTTCAAGATCCGCAGCAACACCCGCCAGGCTGTTAGGGCCGGCGCAAGATGCTTTGCTGCCTGAGGCAAAGAACAAGATGGCCCCTTTCCACATACAAAATCCAAACAGACAAGTGGTTGACTCTTCTTTCAACACTGCTGATGGAACAATGTCCACAGTGTCTGAGAATAGTAGGCCGGGTCTATTAATTATTATTACTGTTATTACCATTAACACACACACACACACAATTTTATTTTGACAAAGTAATAATCATAAATAAATAAGAATGAAAATGTGCACCCCACCTAAAGGTCCGTATAGTTAAAGCTATGGTTTTACCAGTAGTGATGTATGGAAGTGAGAGCTGGACCATCAAGAAGGCTGATCGCCGAAGAATTGATGCTTTTGAATTATGGTGCTGGAGGAGACTCTTGAGAGTCCCATGGACTGCAAGAAGATCAAACCTCTCCATTCTGAAGGAAATCAGCCCTGAGTGCTCACTGGAAGGACAGATCCTGAAGCTGAGGCTCCAAGACTTTGGCCACCTCATGAGAAGAGAAGACTCCCTGGAAAAGACCCTGATGTTGGGAAAGATGGAGGGCACAAGGAGAAGGGGACGACAGAGGACGAAATGGTTGGACAGTGTTCTTGAGGCTAGTAACATGAGTTTGACCAAACTACGGGAGGCAGTGGAAGACAGGAGTGCTTTGCATGCTCTGGTCCATGGGGTCACGACACACGACTCGGACACAACTAAACGACTAAACAACAAAAACAACACCTCCAAGGCCATCCCATTGTAACTATCCAACCTTCCAACATTTCAACACCTCTTGCGACGGTTTGACCCCTTTCTGTTTTAACAGTACAAATTCTACAAACACTTTCCACATCTCCTGTAAATCATTTATCCTGGAAATCATTTATTTGGACTCCACAGAGTGGGAAGTGATGGAGGCAGGATTTTTGTGTTACTGTGTTCCATGAAGTGGGACTATTGTCCTTTGTTTTCTCTCTCTTTGCTGTCTGATGCTAGAGAGAGAGGGACCATGTTGCAGTGCTCCATGTGTGTTTATATGTAAATAAAATAGGTTAGGCAAAATGCTGAGTTGCTGAGGTCTGTTACGCAAGCTGCAAAGACTCTGCAGATCCCTAAGTGTGCCGAAGTCTGTTGGCATCAGTCGCTGTGATGTTTGGGCTGAAGAAAGCTTTTGAAGCTCCCATAGGGAGGGAGCTTCCGCAGGGAGAGAGGGAGAGAACATGCCAGTCAGGCATGTGTCTCTGCCAGGGTCCTACTCGAGTGTAGGATGAGCTCCTGACACTTGCGACGTCACTGCGTACTAGGCGCCATCCAACCGCCTTAGGGACTCCACGCTGGACCTGTGTAGAGTTTACTCCTAGCCTTTTCTTCTCCCAAAGGCAGCAGAGGTTTAGAATCAGGATTTTCTCCCAGGTAAGCTACCTTTCTATTATTTTAATTTATTATCTGCCCTTCGCCAATATATACCATTCAAAACTTCCCCATTTTGTTACACTGTGGAACTTGCTCCTGAACGATGCTGTGATGGCAACCAACTTTGAAGGCTTTAAAAGAGGATTGGACAGATTCATGGAGAATGTTATCAGTGGCTACAAGCCCCGATGCCTATGCTGTGCCTTCACGGCCATAGGCAGTAATGCTTCTGCACTTGGATTTGATGGAAATCACAGGAGGGGATGGCATTCTTGTGCTCAAGGCCTGCTTAAGGGATCACTGGCGTGATCCAGAAGACCTCTTCTTATGTTCTTAGTTTAAAAACTTTACAGAAAAATGTGACCATAAGAAAAAACCCAACTTAGGTCCACTCCTTTCTATGGGTCTACTCTGTGTAGGACTTAGCTGAAGAAAACCAAGGCAGTGTATCGTATGGTATAACAGGCATGGCTCACCTGTGGCCTTTTAGATCAGGAACCATTTCCAACCCATTGGTCAGTCTAGCTCCATATTGTCTACATTAGAGTTTTCCAAACTTTGTGTCGTGACAGCTGCAGTGTGTAGGTGTGTCGTGTGAACACTCCCCACGCTCCTCCTGGGGCTGGAAAGGGGTTAGTTTAAGCTCCGGTTTGCTAGTGAAACTGAATTACCGAATCACGAAATGATGCGAAACTGAATTACCGTAGATTCTGGCGTATTAGGCGACTGGGCGTAAAAAAAGACCCTCCAACTTTTGCTGTTAAATTATAGAGTCTGGCCGCCCGCCAAGCGCCCCCAGGGGCAGAGCGCACACCCCTCCGCTGCCTCTACCTTCACAGCCCAAGGCGAGGCGTTTGGTGGGCAGAACTCCCTCCCTCCCTCCCTCCCTCCCGGAAAAGGCCACGAGTGGCCGCCTCAGCCTCCACCACCCTCACCTGTGGGGATGCCCAGCTCCTTGGAGCCCTGGCTCTTCATGGTGCCCATGAGCCTGGCGAAGCCCCACACGGCCACGGCAGAGGCCGGATCTGGCTCCCATGGCAGCAGCAGGCAGTGGGCGGTCTGGCGGTCAAGCGCCATGCTCAGAAGGACTTTCCGCATCACAGGATGCTGCATCCTCTCCTTTGGGAGAGAGGAGGAGCGATGGCAGAAGGGGTGCCTCTGCTCACTGGCTCCCACTCCTCCTTCCTAACAGGTGGCTCCATGTAAACCCGGCGTATAAGACGACCCCTGACCTTTGGGGTGATTTTCCAGGGATAAAAAGTTGTCTCGTATGCTGGAACATACGGTACTGTATTGTGAAATGGTGCATATCTAAAAAGTGTGTCGCCAACATGGAAGGTTTGGGAAGCTCTGGTCTACATCTTGGCTGTGAGTCCTGAAAGACCTGACCCCTGCCTTGCGGGGCTTTTCCCCACCTGGCCTGAAAGGGCGGAGGCCTGACTGACTCCAGCTACAAAAGCTGAGATTGCCGAACAGACGTTTAGGGTCTTTCATTGCTGTTGTTGATACTAATTATATTTGCATCTTTATTTTTAGACCTTACGACTTACGTGGAAATGGCTCAGTTTGGTTATGCCCTTTCTGGTTTGTTTTATTTATCGTTGATGACGACTTTGGTTACGTTTGCAATTATGCAAATCTCTTTACATCGCAAGCTGACTCCAGCATAGTTTTAACTATGGAAAGGTGGCATACGTTTCCGAGCACAATTCAACGTGTTGGTGCTGACCTTGAAAGCCCTAAACGGCCTCGGCCCAGTATACCTGAAGGAGCGTCTCCACCCCCATCATCCAGCCTGGACACTGAGGTCCAGCGCAGAGGGCCTTCTGGTGGTTCCCTCACTGCAAGAAGCCAAGTTACAGAGAACCAGGCAGAGGGTCTTCTTGGTGGTGGTGCCCACCCTGTGGAACGCCCTCACACCAGATGTCAAAGACGTTTAGAAGACATCTGAAGGCAGCCCTGTTTAGGGAAGCATTTAATGTTTAACAGACCAGCCTGAACACTGAGATCCAGCACCGAGGGCCTTCTGGCGGGTCCCTCGCTGTGAGAAATGAGGTTACAGGGAACCAGGCAGAGGGCCTTCTCGATAGTGGCACCCACCCTGTGGAACGCCCTCCCAGCAGATGTCAAAGCAATAAACAACTATTTTACTTTTAAAAGACAACTGAAGGCAGCCCTGTTTAGGGAAGTTTTTAATGTCTGATGCTGTATTGTTTTTAATATTCGGTTTGAAGCCGCCCAGAGTGGCTGGGGAAACCCAGCCAGATCGGCAGGGTATAAATAATAAATTATTATTATTATTATTATTATTATTATTATTATTAGTAGTAGTAGTAGTAGTAGTAGTAGTATTAGTATTATTATTAGTATTATTACATGAAGGGGGTGATGGCTGGCTGGCAGTAGTTCTCCAGGATTTCAGGCCTTCTCGGTCCTACCTGGAGATGCTATTGAAGGTTGAACCTAGGACCTTCTGCATTCAAAGCAGGTGTTCTACCACTGAGTTATGGCTCTTCCACCATGCATAAGGGCTGGAAGGATTCCTGTATTTTGCTGCCTTTGCTGGGCTGCTTATAACTTCATCAGCGGGACGGATGTGACAACCTCCTGCAGTTCTGGAAGGTGTCCTTGAACGGACGCCTTTCCATACTTTTGTGATCACCTTCCCACGGTCATGGGTGAAGACAGCCAAGCCTGTCTTCAAAAGATCTGGCAATCTCCTCTCCGTGTCACTTTATGAATTATTAGTTGGCTCCGTTCCAAGCAGGAGAGTGCAAACCTGTCTCTTTTTCCCCTCTGCCTGCTTACCAGCAGGAGGAAAGTAGGCTCAGAGAGTTGAAAGGCAAGCAGGTGCCGCCTGCGATCATTGGCAAAATCCTAGACCCTCGCCTCCCGAATGGAGGTGATTCAGGTCCCAGCGGCATTGCGGAGACTTGAAAAGAGAAATGGCCCTACACCACCGGAGACAAGAAGAGGGAGGGGGAGAGAAACTGTCTTCTTCTCCCACCCTGCTAACATGTAGCAGATTCAAGGCTTCAGGGAGGGCGTGAGTCTATAGAGCATTCGAAAGGATATTGCTGAACGGGAGGAATTCTAAGAACACACAGCCAGGTCCTTGCGGAAATAAGCTCTCATTGCAAGTCAGAACCCCAGCATCTCACAGAATCGTAGCACTATCAAGTTGGAAAGTCATCTAGTCCAGGGTGTAAAGCACAACAAAGATAATTACAAAATTGTATTATTTGCGGACGATTTCCTTTTATTTATTACAAAACCAGAATTATGGAGAAAATAAAAACCTTTTACAGAATATTGGGCTATTCCATAAATTGGACAAAATCAGAGCCACAAAAAGATTCCATTGAGCACATGGATTGATAATATGGACAGATTAGCTACATACAAACGAATTGCATGTCGATGCAAAATAAGAATGGATAAATATGAAGAAATCTGGAACAACATTTAAGCGATAAGGCGGATAGTGATGGGAAGTAGGGGGAGGAGAGAGAGGTGGGAAAATATTGTTTAAAAAGGTGTAGTCATAGGCATATCAGTGTATTCAAATCTGAATTTTTAAATTGTGTTATTATTGTTATTATGGTTTTTGTTGTATGCGTCTTTTGCGGTTGATGTTTGTATATAAAAAAATGATTAAATAATTAAAAAAGTCGTCTAGTCCAATCCATGGCAATGAAGATGACCTGTCCAAGTTCAAACGATAACAGAGTGGTAGAAGGGTCCTCCATGAAAGTTATTCATCCTGTTAAAGCAATGTTGGGGGAGATTTCCAGCCAGAGGGCCACATTCCCTTCTGGGGGCCACTTGCCAGGGGTGGGGAGGGCCAGAGACAGAAGCTGGTAGATTTTAGCCTTCTCCGTCAGTCTACATAAACTAACAATGCTTCTCTCTTTCCAGCAAAGTTATACT
The DNA here is from genome assembly GCF_964106915.1 of Podarcis gaigeae. Classification (NCBI taxonomy): domain Eukaryota; kingdom Metazoa; phylum Chordata; class Lepidosauria; order Squamata; family Lacertidae; genus Podarcis; species Podarcis gaigeae. The sequence goes on from NC_139684.1 coordinate 13,784,319, forward strand.
CGGGGTAGACCCATTGAAATGAATGGACCTTGCTTATTCATGTGCAGAGAAGGGTGACCATGATGACCAAGGGTCTGGACACCAAGCCATATGAGGAACGTTTGAGGGAGTTGGGTGCGCTTAGCCTGGAGGAGAGAAGACTGAGAGGATGCTCACACATCCATATGAAAGACGAGCCAGCTTGTTTTGTGCTCCTCTGGAGGGTAAGATCTGAACCAATGGACTCAAGTGACACTTCAGGAGATCCTTACTAAACAGCAGGAAGTACTTTCTGATGGTAAGAGAGATACATTTTGAAATGTTTAGTTTCTTCTCTAGCATGGTGAATCGTCAGTTCCATTGCTATCCCTGATGGTGGCCTCATTTCCTGTCACGGTTTCCTGAATCTGCGAATGTGCGAAGTAGGAGTTGGAATCTAGCACGGTGATTAGTCAATTTCATTGTTGTTGTTCTTTAGTTGTTTAGTTGTGTCCGAATCTTCGTGACCCCATGGACCAGAGCACGCCAGGCACTCCTGTCTTCCACTGCCTCCCGCAGTTTGGTCAAACTCATGGTGGTAGCTTCGAGAACACTGTCCAACCATCTCGTCCTCTGCCGTCCCCTTCTCCTTGTGCTCTCCATCTTTCCCAGCATCAGGATCTTTTCCAGGGAGTCTTCTCTTCTCATGAGGTGGCCAAAGTATTGGAGCCTCAGCTTCAGGATCTGTCCTTCCAGTGTGCACTCAGGGCTGATTTCCTTAAGGTTTGATAGGTTTGATCTTCTTGCAGTCCATGGGACTCTCAAGAGTCTCCTCCAGCACCAGAATTCAAAAGCATCAATTCTTCGGCGGTTAGCCTTCTTTATGGTCCAGCTCTCCAATTTCATTGTATTTACTATTTTTATTTCCCCCGATCTGAACTATAAAATGGTGATTTTCTTGAGTCAAAATGAGAGCACCCCTAAACATTTTTTTAGAAGAAAAGCATTGCATTCATACCTTGAAATGCAGACCTACACAAATAAGTTTCTTTATTACATTTCCAAGCAGACTTTACAGCCCACAATATTATCTTTGATGAACGTTCTTCTCAATCTCAATCATGAACCTTGCAACGTTGCCTGTCATGAACTTGTCAGAGTCAGACAGCAAATATGGGATCTTCACTTGGCCGTCCACATCAAGCATCTTACACAATCGTTCACAAATGGGCTTAGCTCTTGGGTTCAGAATATATGTGTCAGGGATGCCTTAGCTGTGATTCCTGCATTGGAGCCCCTCACAATTTTACATGATTTAAGGTTGAATGGGTCTACAGTGAGTAGGACTAGCACAGGATACCATTCTGTGTGCGAAAGGCAGGAGAAGCAGGGTCTCCTTTAGACTGATGGATGAGTAGCTCTGCCCTGCCTTGTTTTCTATTGCAGGAATGGCTAAACTCTTTCAAGCCAAGGGCCACATTGACCTAGAGCCAACCCTCCAGGGGCCGCATGCCTTATTCACACTTCTCCAAGCAATATGTGAACTGAAAGAGCACCTATCCTCTGAAACCTGTGCTTCTCTGACTTTTGCAAAGCAGCTCATCAGCAACAGCAGGTTTTAAAAAAGATCGTAATAGGCAAAAACATGCAAAAGGTGCACATAATTGAAAACAGCATTTTATTTGGCGGGAGGAGAGAAAAAACATTTGTAAAAAAATGTGCACGCTAGGTAAAATTGGGTAGAAAAGTGTGCTTGTTCCGTGTTTTGTGGAACAGCATCCCTGTTGAGCTGTGACAGGTGCCTGCGATCTGTAATTTCTGGAAACGATCGGAGACGTTTTTGTTTCGGCAAGCTTTTCCAGCTGGATGAAAAAGCGGCGTGTACAAAGACAGGAACCCAGGAAGCCGCCTTATTCCTGGGAACTGAACCTGGGACCTTCTGCATGCAAAGCAGTTGCTCTTACCTTCGCCTTGAAATAAAATAAGATTCCAGTCCTCATGGCTCTAATTATAGGGTTGGTTTACACAGGAAGATGAAAGGGACGCGGGTGGTGCTGTGGGTTAAACCACAGAGCCTAGGGCTTGCTGATCAGAAAGTCGGCGGTTCGAATCCCCTCGACGGGGTGAGCTCCCGTTGCTCGGTCCCTGCTCCTGCTAACCTAGCAGTTCGAAAGCACGTCAAAGTGCAAGTAGATAAATAGGTACCGCTCTGGCGGGAAGGTAAACGGCATTTCCGTGCGCTGCTCTGGTTCATCAGAAGCGCCTTAATCATGCTGGCCACATGACCCGGAAGCTGTACGCCGGCTCCCTCGGCCAATAAAGTGAGATGAGCGCCGCAACCCCAGAGTCGGTCACGACTGGACCTAATGGTCAGGGGTCCCTTTACCTTTACTTTACACAGGAAGACAGGAGATTGCTTTTGATAAAGTCAGACCATTGTCTACACCCACTGGTAGCAGTTCCGCAGGTTTTCAGCCAGGGGTCCTTCAGAAGATGCTGCCTGGGACCAAACATTCTGCATGCAAAGAACCCGCTCTAACCACTGATCCTTAACCCCCCTCTGCTTTAGTGTTTGGTTTGTGTTGCTTTTAAACCTACCTTTAGTTGTTTTCTACAGTATTTCTATAACCGCTTTCAGCAGTTTTTTATGGTATCTTTGCAAGTAAGACTGAGGTAAAATGAGATCAATAAATTATTATTGGTTATGATTCCTTCACTGCTCTGGGTCGGGTCAGATGACCCCTTGGGTCCTTTTCAACTCCAGCATTCTGCGATTAATATTAATACTAATAATAGACTGTTAGAAGACTTTTCATGTACAGATTTTCATGCTGATTTGTTGCTGTTTTTTTTTTTTTTAAATAAATTTGCAACCTCCTGTGGAAAACAGGGCAAACTGTACTAAAGACTGACCGCCTCCACCCCCCAAAATTGACTACATCCATTCAGTTCCCAAAATATGAAATGTGCAAATCCATTTCCCAGAAATATGAAATGTGGGGGGATTATATATGTCAATATACCTTCTGACCACTTTGGACCAGGGCCAGCACCTCTCAGAATATCCTTTTCAACGCACCCCTGCCTTCCATTCTCCTGGTGACATTTTGCTGCTTGTGATCCTAATTGAATGTAATTGCCTCCACCGAAACCTTTGGGAAGTCCCTTGAAATAAGCAAAGCGTCAATATCGCTGGTCTTTGGGGGTCACACGTGCACGTGTGTGCGTGTGTCCTCACCCCCCACCTCATCCACGTCTATCCAAAGAGCGACAATTAATTTTTTACAAGCTAATCATCTCCCTTAGGCAGATTGTCAGCGGAGGACCTGTCATCTCTCATCAATAATGAAACAATCGCCGTGATCCCTTTCCCCCCCCTTCCCTCCCCAGTGTCTCTGCATTATTCAATTCCAGAGCTTCAAATGCAGGGCCAGGCAGGAGCACTTTAATTGATGTCCTTTGTAATTACCTGGTGAGAGTCATATGGGCTGAAGGCAAGCGAAGGCAATTGGCTACCTGATTTATGATCTACGGCTCACACGCCTGTCTCCATTGTCAGATCTCTCTGTGTGTGGCAAAACGCAGCGATAGCCACCTGAGCTGGTAGGATGGGCACCCCCCACTCTTTCTGGATACCTTTTTAAAATGTTCCCCAACTGACTGATTTCAAAGTATTTATATCCTGTTCTTCAGCCAGAAATGCTCCCAGAGCAGCTGATAGATCTTCAAAAAACAAACAAACAAACAAACAAACAAACAAACAACCGGCAAAACAAGACAGGCCCTGTCTGCAGGCCTACGATGGAAACAGACACAGCACAAAAGGAGAATGTGGAGGGCAGGGAAGAGGAAAACCAAGCAGCCTACAGTGGTACCTCGGGTTAAGTACTTAATTCATTCCGGAGGTCCGTTCTTAACCTGAAACTGTTCTTAACCTGAAGCACCACTTTAGCCTTTGGGGCCTCCTGCTGCCGCCGCATCACCAGAGCACGATTTCTGTTCTCATCCTGAAGCAAAGTTCTTAACCAGAGGTACTATTTCTGGATTAGCGGAGTCTGTAACCTGAAGTATATGTAACCTGAAGTGTATGTAACTTGAGGTAGCACTGTGCCTCACCTCAGAAAGGATATTGTAGCATTGGAAAAGGTTCAGAAAAGAGCAATCCGAATGGTTAAGGGGATGGAGCAACTGAATTTGTCTACAGTGGTACCTCGGGTTACAGACGCTTCAGGTTACAGACTCCACTAACCCAGAAATATTACCTCAGGTTAAGAACTTCAGGATGAGAACAGAAATCATGCAGTGGCAGTGTGGCAGCAGCAGGAGGCCCCATTAGCTGAAGTGGTACCTCAGGTTAAGAACAGTTTCAGGTTAAGAACGGACCTCCGGAATGAATTAAGTTCTTAAATCCTCTCTTGAAGCCATCAAAGTTGGCAGCCATCACTTCAGACCCTCCATGTGTCCCTATTTTCCAGGGACGATCCCTGATTTAGAGAAGCCGTTCCAGTTTCTGATTTGATCCCAGAATGTCCCGCTTCTCCTTAGGATGTCTCTATTTTCATTGGAGAAATGTTGGAGGGTATGTCACTGCCTCCTCTGGGGGCAAGTTCAGTAGCTGAACTCTGCCCTTCATGAAGAAGGCCTTCCTTAAACAGGGCTGCCTTCACATGTCCGTGGAAAGTGGCATAATTGTATATCTCCTTGACCTCTGACAGGAGGGCGTTCCACAGGGCAGGTGCCACTACCGACCGAGAAGGCCCTCTGGCTGGGTCCCTGTATCCAGTGGCGTAGCGTGGGTTGTCAGCACCCGGGGCAAGGCAAGTAATTTGCGCCCCCTAACCCATGGATTTGTGCCCCCTAACCCTAACCCCCAGATGTTGCGCCCGGTGCGGCCAGCCCCCCCTGCACCCCCATGCTACGCCACTGCCTGTATCCTCACTTCTCGCAGTGAGAGAACTGCCAGGAGGCCCTCAGAGTTGGGCCTTGGTGAACAATGGGGGGGTGAAAGAAGCAGCAGCAGAAGAAGAGGGTGAGTTTGGATTTGATATCCCACTTTATCACTACCCGAAGGAGTCTCAAAGCGGCTAACATTCTCCTTTCCCTTCCTCCCCCATAACAAACACTCTGTGAGGTGAGCAAGGCTGAGAGACTTCAGAGAAGTGTGACTAGCCCAAGGTCACCCAGCAGCTGCATGTGGAGGAGCGGGGAAGCGAACCCGGTTCCCCAGATTACAAGACTATCACTCTTAACGACTACACCACACTGGCTCTCCACCAGGTATACAGGAGCACCAACACTTTGAATTGTGCTTGGAAATGTACTGGGAGCCAGTGTACTTCTTTTAGGACCAGTGTTATATACAGGTACAGTGGTACCTTGGGTTAAGAACTTAATTTGTTATGCAGGTCCGTTCTTAGCATGAAACTGTTCATAACCTGAGGTACCACTTTAGCTAATGGGGCCTCCTGCTGCTGCCGCACGATTTCTGTTCTCATCCCGAAGCAAAGTTGTTAACCCGAGGTACTATTTCTGGGTTAGCGGAGTCTGTAACCCGAAGCGTCTGTAACCTGAAGCGTATGTAACCCGAGGTACCACTGTATATACAGAGTTAGACCATTGGACCATTTTGCTCCTTGTTGTCTACGCTGACTGTAATTTAGCTGTCTGGGGTTCCAGCTAGGAGTCTCTCCCAGGTCTACTTGGTGATGCCACAGAGATTCGAACCCGGTACCTTCTGTATGCCAAGCAGACACTCCAGGGCCGAGCCACAGCCCTTAAGCAACCTCCACCTGCCTCCAGAGGAAAGGGGGGCAGATAACTGAGGATGTTTGGACCCCTCCCTGCCACCACCTTTTGCATCGCTCTGTAACCTGGTTGACAAAGATTAAGCCCTGTCTCCCAGGGCAATGCGGGAGATAGCTCCTCCGATGCCATCACCAGCACTGCTGCCTTAATGCTCCTCATTTCCATGGTTCCAGGCTAATACTGCCACATTTGCATTTAAATGGAGGCCTGGGAGTCCGTAAATCTCCATTTTCTCAGCAAGTGGGCATAATGGCGGTTTAATCATGTTCGGATGAGACCCCCTCGGAGCATCAATCCATGGAAAAGATGAGAGGGGAGCTATCCAGTTCGGTCAGCGTAGGAGCGAGAGAGCTCCTCATCTCCCCAAGGCCTGATCGAGGTGAGCGGTGAGGAATGGGTGGGTGGGTGGGGGGAAAGATCCCACGTTTTGGCTCCAGGGAAGCTCTGGGGAACGTGGGCTTTGAATATCAACTTCGAGAGGAACAAGCTGCCGGGGAAGATGGATGGCTGTTGCCAGAAACACCCGCCCCACATTGCTTTCTCTCGCCGCAACAGCGAGTAAGTAAAAGAAAAAAAAGAGAAAAGCTCGCAGGACCACAACCCATAGCAGAGTGCTCATAGAATCATCTAGTCCAGGGGTTGCCAACTCCCAAGAGACTGCAATCTACTCACAGAGTTAAAAACCCTTTTTTTTTTGAGTTCAGGTCAAAGTTGCTGAGCTTTTTGCTTTTTTAAGGAAGGAAGGCCCTGTTTTGGGGGGGGGGTTCAGGTCAAAATTGTTGAGCTCTTTTTAGGGAGGAGGAAAACAGGGCTAAAATCATGAGCTTTTTTTTAGGGGAGCCAAAATTGTTGAGGTTCTTTAGGGGGGGAGCCAGTGATCTACCAGAGACATCCAGTGATCTACCGGTAGATCATGATCTATCTACCTGTTGGACATGCCTGATCTTGTCCAAGTCCAGAAATATGCAGCTGTCCTGCATGGGAATCGAACCTGCAACCTTTGCATTAGTAACACCACCAATTGAGCTATTCAGGTTATATTAGGATGTGGGAGAGACCAGGGTTTCAATCTCCCCACTTGGATATGAAGCTCACTAGCTGACCTCGGGGGCTAGTCCCTGCCTCTCAGCACAACTGTCAGGTTTTTAGGGAATTCTATGCCAAGAAGCACATAAACAAGAAGAGTTCTTGCCAATAGTTTATTCCATATTCACAGAGAGACAAAGGAATGCTGCCTCTCTTAGATAATGGTGTTGCTCCAAGTAAAGTCCCACTCCCTCAGTCCCTCCTATTCTACGTCAACCCTGCGCTGGCTGATCTGTGCTTTCTGCCTCTGAGCTTCCTGTTCTCCTACTCTCAGGGCACGCCTGGTCCTAGGAGAGGAGGGTCAGGAATACTTTCTGGAGACACTGAGCCTGTCAGCTGTCTCTCCTCTGGGTCTTTTTCTCCCTCCTGCTCCTCTCCCAATATTTCCCAGCTTCTCCCCACTGCAGCCTCTGAACTGTGACCTTCTGCAAAAAACTGTTCTGAATCTCTACTGCCCTTTTCTTGGGAAGGTCCCTACCACTCCTCCTCAGTCCAGCCCCTGACAACAGCCTACCGCATAGGGTTGTGGGGCATAAATGAGAAGGGGGAGGGGGAAAAGCCACCTATGGCACCTCAAGCTCATTGGAGGAAAAAAGGTGGCATATAAATCATTGAATAAATATACAATGGTACCTCGGGTTGTTAGGGACGCGGGTGGAACCGTGGGTCAAACCACAGAGCCTAAAGCTTGCTGATCAGAAGGTCGGCGGTTCGAATCACCACAACGGGGTGAGCTCCTGTTGCTCGGTCCCAGCTCCTGCCAACCTAGCAGTTCGAAAGCACGTCAAAGTGCAAGTAGATAAATAGGTACCACTCCGGCAGGAAGGCAAACATCGTTTCCATGCACTGCTCTGCTGGCCACATGACCCGGAAGCTGTACGCTGGCTCCCTTGGCCAATAAAGCGAGATGAGCTCTGCAACCCCAGAGTCGGCCACGACTGGACCTAATGGTCAGGGGTCCCTTTACCTTTACCTTTTACCTTGGGTTACAGATGCTTCAGGTTACAGACACTTCAGGTTACAGACTCTGCTAACCCAGAAATAGTACCTCGGGTTAAGAACTTTGCTTCAGGATGAGAACAGAAATCGTGCTCCGGCAGCGCGGTGGCAGCAGGAGGCCCCATTAGCTAAAGTGGTGCTTTAAGCTTAAGAACAGCTTCAGGTAAAGAATGGACCTCCAGAACGAATTAAGTTCTTAACCCGAGGTACCACTGTAATCTCAAAACAAAGCTGCGGCAAGTTTTGGGCACCGTGAGGTCACTAGCTATTGTGGCTATGTACAGCTTCCATCGTTGCGGCAGTTTGCCTTGGAATCTGAATGGCCAGGAATCCCAAAGCAGGGAGATGACACTTACAACTCTGCAGTTCCCTTTGCCCTCACACTCTCCTGGAATTCCAGTTTGGCTAGATGGATTTCTACACTCAAATTCCAGAATGGGGGCATGCACAGCTTGCGACAGCGGACTGCAGAACCTCTATAAAATCCTCACATGGCTTGTATCAAGGTTCCGTTGTGTTCTTTTATATTCTGTTGGAGGCAACCCAGTCAGATGGGCAGGGTGCAAGTAACAAATTATTATTATTCATAAAAACATAAGAAGAGCCTGCTGCATCAGGTCAATGCCTTAATAGTCCAACATCCTGTTCTCATGATACCTGTGGGACAGTGGCAAACAGGACCCAAGAACACAAGCATTTGGGATTGCTCAGTTGGTAGAGCATGAGTCTTTTAATCTCAGAATCTTGGGTTCAAGCCAAACGTCAGGCAAATATTCCTACATTGCAGGGGGTTTACCTAGATGCTTCTTGTGGTCCCTTTTAACTCTGATTCTATAACTCTCCCCTCCTGTAGTTTCCAGAAATTAGTATTCAGAAGCATTGCTGCCTCTGACCATGGTTTTTAGGTACCGTATTTTTCGCTCTATAAGACGCACCAGACCACAAGATGCACCTAGTTTTTGGAGGAGGAAAACAAGAAAAAAAATATTCTGAATCTCAGAAGCCAGAACAGCAAGAGGGATCGCTACGCAGTGAAAGCAGCAATCCCTCTTGCTGTTCTGGCTTCTGGGATAGCTGCACAGCCTGCATTCACTTCATAAGACGCACCCACATTTCCCCATACTTTTTGGGAGGGAAAAAGTGAATCTTATAGAGCAAAAAATATGGTATCTGGTACAAGTCTCATCACCTCTCCCCCACAGCCATCACTGCCATCAGTTCTGCAAACTCACACAAATGTCACATGGCAACTGCTCAATTAGTCCTCTCCCACTGAGGATCTGATCCTCTCAGATTAGTCTCTGTTTGCTCAGTGTCTCTGAAGGCTAAAGCACTTAGCACAAATGCCTGGTATTAATCACAGCGTTCCGGGTGGATGGATGATGATCTTCCCTGTCCTGTCAGCTGAGATCTCCAAAGTGAACCTCAAATGAGTTAAACACCAGTCGCTTGATCAAGCAGAGTCCAATCAGTCTTCCAGGTGCGTTCGTTCTGGAGCAACCTCCCCCAGAATAAGGTGCCCCTCTGTGGATGTTTTGAACCACAAAGCCTATCACCTTGAGCCAATCTGGGAGCTGAGGTTCAACACATCTGTAGGTAAAAGGCAAAAGACCCCTGGATGGTTAAGTCCAATCAAAGTTGACTGTGGGGTTGTGGTACTCATCTTGCTTTCAGGTCAAGGAAGCCGGCATTTGTCCACAGACAGCTTTCCAGGCCATGTAGCCACCATGACAAAACCACTTCTGGTGTAACAGCACACCGTAACAGAAACCAGAGTGCACAGAAACACCATTTACCTTCCTGCTGCAGTGGTACCTATTTATCTACTTGCACTGGTGTGCTTTCGAACTGCTAGGTTGGCAGGAGCTGGGACAGAGCAATGGGAGCTCACTCCGTCGCGGGGATTTGAACCGCCAACCTTCCGATTTGCAAGCCAAGAGGCTCAGTGGTTTAGACCACAGCGCCACCCGCATCCCCTACATCTGTACGGCATCCATTTGGGGAAGACTGTAGGAAAACCCCCACTTTATTTTGAAGCTTGGAAGGCACACACAGGAATCATTGGTCCATGTAGCTCAGTGTTGGTTACACTGATTGGCAGCAGCTCTCCAGAGTTTCAGGTGGCAGTCCCTCCCAATTCTACCTGAAGATCTTGTCAAGAAATAAACCTAGGGCCTCTGATGCTCTCCCACTGAGCTCTGGCCCTCCTCTGAGCCTTGGAAGCCTTGGAAGCTGCCTTCTGAGTTGGACTCTTCGTCCATCTAGCTCAGTGCTGTGCCTACACTGGCTGGCAGCAATGGTTGTCCAGGGTTTCAAGCAGGGGACATTCCCAGACCTACCAGAAGATGCTGCTGGGAATGGAATCTGAGACCTTCTAAATTCAAGGCAGATGTTCTGTCACTGAATTTCTGGGCCTTACCTGAAGACAAAGGAAGCAGCCTTCTGAGTCGGACTATTGGTTCAACTAGCTTAGTGCAGACAGTACTAAGCTGGTACTAGGCAGTACTAGACTGGCAGTGGCTCTACAGGGATTCAGGCGGGGGATATTCACAGGGTTCCCACCCAGCTCTACCTCCCTGGGACCTTCTGCTTGCAAGGCAGATGTCCTGTCACTAAACCACAACCCTTACCTCATGCTTGACATGTTCCTCCTTGAAATTCAGTGAGATTCGATTCCTGGCTGTCATTGGAACCCATACTCACCAGGGGTTTGGCCCGAGGACCTGGATGACCATGCCAGTGCACTGAGATCATTTCCTGAGATTCTGATCCAGGTGACTGGACCTTCATAGGTGAGGTGGGAGGCTGTCAGAACCTCTGCCTTTTCTGTTGTTGTTGTTGTTTAGTCATTTAGTCGTGTCCGACTCTTCGTGACCCCATGGACCAGAGCACGCCAGGCACTCCTGTCTTCCACTGCCTCCCGCAGCTTGGTCAAACTCATGCTGGTAGCTTCGAGAACACTGTCCAACCATCTCTTCCTCTGTTGTCCCTTTCTTCTTGTGCCCTCCATCTTTCCCAACATCAGGGTCTTTTCCAGGGAGCCTCCTCTTCTCATTAGGTGGCCAATAATGGAGCCTCAGCTTCAGGATCTGTCCTTCCAGTGAGCACTCAGGGCTGATTTCCTTCAAAATGGATAGGTTTGATCTTCTTGCAGTCCATGGGACTCTCAAGAGTCTCCTCCAGCACCATAATTCAAAAGCATCAATTCTTTGGCCACCAGCCTTCTTTATGGTCCAGCTCTCACTTCCATACATCACCACTGGGAAAACCATAGCTTTAACTATACAGACCTTTGACGGCAAGGTGATGTCTCTGCTTTTTAAGATGCTGTGTAGGTTTGTCATTGCTTTTCTCCCAAGAAGCAGGCATCTTTTAATTTCGTGACTGCTGTCACCATCTGCATTGCCTTTTCTATAGCTGCACCCATTTCTGGAATGCCTTAAAAGATATTCACCTGCTCATAACTAGCTTATCAGTTCTAAGTATCTAGTCTGCTAAGTAGCTTGTTGGTGCTACGAAACTAGCGTGTTCAAAACTAGCTTGTTGGTGCTACGGCTCTAGCCTGCTCGTAACTGGCTTGTTGGCGCTACAAATCTATCCTGTTTGTAACTAGCTTGTTGGTTTTTGCTTTTCAGTTCTAGGACTCTAGCTTGCTCATAATTAGCTCGTCAGCACTTTGAAATAAATGAGCCTGCTCCTAACCAGTTCTTTGGTTCTAGGAATCAAGCCTGTTCATAACCTAGCATGTCAGTGCTGCAAATCTAGCTGGCTTGTAATAATTCTCAAATGTATAATGAGTCTTGGCACCATTATGCTGAAATTCTTAATATAGTTGTCAACAAAAACAAGACTAAATATAAGCTATTATTTCACGTGTGCAGACTGAGAGGCTGGCTCCTGTTTTTCTTTTTTTCCACCTAGTCTGCTAGTTTTATCAAGAGGATGCCTAGCTGTGTTTTGCTTTTAAAAACCAGGGGAAAAATGCAAAACCGTGGCCTATTTGCAGCCAAGATTTCCATATTCAAATGTATGCAAAAAGCAGCAGAGTGAGGCCCCTGGGGTGAGGCTGGGGGAGAACGTGGGAAGCAAAGCTTATTTCTCCCTACAGAGAGAGAGAGAGAGAGAGAGAGAGAGAGAGAGAGAGAGAGAGAGAGATTGGAAGAGTTGTACCAAAAAATGTGAATGAATTGGTTTTGGGGAAATCGAAATGCACCAAAATAATGTTGGTTTGGGTGTGCAGTTAACAAATGCAACCTTGATGCATGGTGTGGGCTGGCTTGAAAATGTTTGTAGAACAGCTGTGAGCTTTAAGAGAGGGATTCCAAGTCAACCTCATCACTCTCCTCTTTTGTCTGATATTTTGGAGCCTCCTTTAACTGAGCAAAAACATATTCTCAGTCTGCCGAAGCGTTTGCGAGTGCCCTGAAAGATGAGATGATCCTGGATAAATATTTGATGATATTGTAGCAGCTGCCGGCCGGCCGCTTGTGATACCGTTACAGCTGTAACAGCAAGTCTTGCCACGTCTTTTATGCCCTCGTCACAACCTCGTGGGTTGAATTCACTGGGAACCAACATTTTCTGCTTCATCTCAAATGGAGGCCACACACACACACAAATATTTAAATCCGGGAGAGGGGGATCACTTTTTACTGTACTTACTGGAACCAGGATGGCCAATGGTCCACGAAGGAACCCTCAAAGGTCATCTAGTCCCCTGCCACAATGCAAGGATCCCAGGTCAAAACACTCCTGCCTGAAAGCTGCAGAGAGTGGGTTTAACAGTCAACCCTTTGTCCCCTGGAGCTCTGAGAACTGTAGCTCATTGTGGCGGGTAGGGGGTCTCTAAACAACTCTTAGCACTCATAATAAACTACAGTTCCCAGAATTCCTTGGGGGAACCATGACTGCAAAAATGCTACAATGCTACTTCAAATGCATAGTGGAGACAGGGCTTAAATCAGACCATCAAGGTCCAACTAGCTCAGTACAGTCATACCTCAGGTTACAGATGCTTCAGGTTTTTTTTTAAAAAAAAATTATTGCTTTTTAACATACATACATATCATACATATCACAAACATACTTACACAGCCAAGAAAAAAGAAAAAAAGAAAAAAAACGAAACATGTAATACATAAAAACATAGACCACTCAACTTACATTGACAAACACTCATCGGCCTCCCTTTATCTCGATTTCGGAATAAAGTTATCATATTTTTTATCCGCAGTGTCTCATTTTTCAAGCAATTTTTACGTAGTAAGCGTTATCTCAGGTTGTGTTTTTTCGGGTTATGGACTCGCTGAAACCCGGAAGTACCAGAATGGGTTTCTTCTGGGTTTTGGCGGTCATGCATGTGCAGAAGCACTAAATCGCGCTTTGCACATGAATGCCAAATCGCAACTCATGCATGTGCAGACGCAGCGCTGCGGGTTGCGAACGTGTCTCCCGCATGGATCACGTTCGCAACCCGAGCGTCCACTGAATTGTGTAAAAGGTAAAGGGACCCCTGACCATTAGGTCCAGTCGTGGCTGACTCTGGGGTTGCGGTGCTCATCTCTCTTTATTGGCCGAGGGAGCCGGTATGCAGCTTCCGGGTCAAGTGGCCAGCATGACTAAGCCTCTTCTGGCGAACCAGAGCAGCGCACAGAAACACCGTTTACCTTCCCGCCGGAGCAGTACCTATTTATCTACTTGCACTTCGACATGCTTTCGAACTGCTAGGTTGGCAGAAGCAGGGACCGAGCAACAGGGGCTCACCCCATTGCGGGGATTTGAACCGCCAACCTTCTGATAGGCAAGTCTTAGGCTCTGTGGTTTAACCCACAGCGCCACCCGCCATTGTATTGTGTACACTGACCTAATAAACTGGGGATGTGATGGGAGAAGGCAACATTGCTGTACAAGAGCCTCCAAAGACTCTAAGCCTCCAACCGCAACTTTCAACACTGTCCCCGGGCGCTTTGTGTTAAATCATGACTGTTTAAAGTGGTACGATACTGCTTCAAATGTACCTCAATAATATTATGATTATCAATAACCAATAATTCCCATTTTAGTGGGGTGGGGCAGGATTTTACAATGACCTCTCTCTCTTTTTGGTCAAGAATGCTTCTTGTCATTCTGATGTTGTCTTAAATTCGGTCCTATGCATGTTTTTACAATGCTAAGTCACTGTGATGGGATGATGAGCTGCTTGTGCGTTAAAGCTTAGTCCCTCAGAGCTTGGGCATGGTTCTCAAACTCTGCCTTAAGCGGAGCCCCCTTAAACATGACTCCCTCAATCGCTAGCAGAATCCGACAGTGGCCGTTTGCGGAATCTGCTCCAACATAAAAGTTCCTTAACGGAAACGCGTCTTCGGGATTCTCGGCGAGACAGTTTCCGGCGAGGAGTGGGTGTACCTATGGGGGGTCCTGAGACTTCTCCACTGTTTCACTGGCAGTCTCTCGGAGCCCTCCCTCCGACTCACTTTCTCTCTGAGCTCTTCCCCCCCCCCCTGCTGGTACCTTCCTCTGCTGCTGAGTCTCTCTTCGCGTCTGAGAGCCCTTCCACCGCCTGCCTTTCCGATGGCAGTTCCCTGACAGTCACTTTGAGACAAGCGATCAAACAATGCAAGAAGTAATAGCAAATAAATAAGACTTTCACCGCTACCTTGAGAATGCAAGGAAGTCTCCCCAGTGCATCAAAACACATGCCGCCTGATTTATGATGCCCTTGACAGAATGGTGTCCCCTTCCTCTCTGTGAGGACATGAGGACCCTTTCTTTCTTTCTTTCTTTCTTTCTTTCTTTCTTTCTTTCTTTCTTTCTTTCTTTCTTTCTTTCTTTCTCTCTCTTTGAACGCTGGGGAGAAAAAGCAAGGATGGTCTTTTAATATTTAAAATGTGGTTTTATACACTTTTTGATGTCTCATCTGGACATAAATGCCAAGGCATTTTATGAAGGGCATAAAACTTTTATGGCACAGCTGCACCGTTCCGCAGCGACTGCATTTTTGAGAAGACGGGGCGGCATTAGAATTAAGTGGCAGAGAGGTTTCGCTCAAAGGCCCGGCCCGTCATCCTCCGGGGAGAAAGAGACACCTGCTGTCGACGCGACGCGCTCTGGGGACCTTTCTGAGCTGAAACGGTGGGTGGGTTTCCCAGGCTTGAAGATTTTGGTGGAGAAATATCCTCAGCGCTATTTCCGCATGCCTCGGTTTACACATAATTAACCAGCACCCAGCACCTGCTTCGTATACCATGCTAAACTCCAGAACAGACTGCTGGAAACCCTGGAGTCTCACTGCTACTCAGTGTAGACAGTTCTAACCTTTAAAGCTATTTACAACTCTTGATCCCAATACTTTCAGACCTGCCCAGTATCCCTGTTTTCCAGGGACAGTCCTATATTTACAGAAGCCATCCTGGTTTCTGATTTGATCTCAGAATGTCCTACTTATCCTTAAAGGTAAAGGGACCCCTGACCATAAGGTCTGGTCATGACCGATTCTGGGGTTGCGGTGCTCATTTCGCTTTATTGGCCGAGGGAGCCAGCGTACAGCTTCCAGGTCATGTGGCCAGCATGACTAAGCCGCTTCTGGTGAACCAGAGCAGCGCACGGAAACGCCATTTATCTTCCAACTGGAGCGGTACCTATTTATCTACTTGCACTTTGATGTGCTTTCGAACTGCTATGTTGGCAGGAGCAGGGACCAAGCAACGGGAGCTCACCCCGTCGCGGGGATTCAAACTACCAACCTTCTGATCGGCAAGCCCTAGGCTCTGTGGTTTAACCCACAGAGCCACCAATCCTTAGGATGCCCCAATTTTCATTGGAGAAATGTTGTCGGGTTACAGATTTATGTGACCTCCAAGCAAAGGAGATAAGCAACTATACAACCTTTAGAAGACATCTGAAGGCAGCCCTGTACAGGGAAGGTTTTTTTTAAAAAATGTTTAAAGTTTTATTATGTTTTTACATATGTTGTAAGCTGCCCAGAATAGCTGGAGCAACCCAACCAGATAGGCGGGGTATAAAGAATAAAATTATTTTCATTATGGAATAGGACGTCACTATTTTCATTGGAGGAATGTTGGAGGGTATGCTGGAATGCTCCACCTGCTATGAACCTACCTGGACTTTTAGATCTTCATTTGAGGCTCATCTCCAGGCTTGGAGGGAGAGCAGGGCCTTTTCAGTGTTGGCTCCCCATCTACAGAATGCTCTCCCTAGCGAGGTATGTTTGGAACTATCCTCGATATTTCAGCATCAGGTAAAAAGACTCCCTTCCCCTTTCTGGGCATTTTGATAGGCAGAGATGATGTTGTTCTGTTACTAGGTAAAGGTAAAGGTAAAGGGACCCCTGACCATTAGGCCCAGTCATGGCCGACTCTGGGGTTGTGGCGCTCATCTAGCAACGGGAGCTCACCCTGTTGCGGGGATTTGAACCGCCGACCTTCTGATCGGCAAGTCCTAGGCTCTGTGGTTTAACCCACAGTGCCACCCACGTCCTGTTGTTCTGTTAAAGGTAAAGGTAAAGGTACCCCTGCCCGTACGGGCCAGTCTTGCCAGACTCTGGGGTTGTGCACCCATCTCACTCAAGAGGCCAGGGGCCAGCGCTTTCCGAAGACACTTCCGGGTCACGTGGCCAGCGTGACATCGCTGCTCTGGCGAGCCAGAGCCGCACACGGAAACGCCGTTTACCTTCCCGCTAGAAAGCGGTCCCTATTTATCTACTTGCACCCGAGGGTGCTTTCGAACTGCTAGGTTGGCAGGCGCTGGGACCGAGCAACGGGAGCGCACCCCGCCGCGGGGATTCGAACCGCCGACCTTTCGATCGGCAAGCCCTAGGCGCTGAGGCATTTACCCACAGCGCCACCCGCGTCCACTATTAAAACTTCCTAAGTCACTCCCCCGCCTCGGCTCCTTGGAAGAGAGAGAGGATATGAGTGCAACAAATAAAATAAACCTTTACCTTTACCACTGTATTATTTTTAGCTCCCCAAAATAAGAGAGTGGCACTTCTGATTTTTTTATGGGAGATCTTTTCTTTGGCTAGGGCCTCTGGAAAGTCCACTTGTTGGCCACACAGGCTCAGCATCACCATCCAATGGCTCAGAGCTTTTGCAAATGACCGGCTGCTTTGAACTGCACGAATGGCGCCGCATTTCAGATCTTTTTTTAAAAAAACTTGAGTGCACTGCAGTAAAACCCATCTTTCACCTAATATATGCTAATTTGATTTTAATGGGATTCAGGTTTTTTTTCAACAGCGGTGCAGCTTTATCCCCGGTAAGTTATAATCATATCTAATTGGTAATTCTAACATAACAAATTTCCAGGATAAATTATTCGTAGTTAATAGCCCCTGGAGAACAAGGAAGGTATGTGAGTGTGTGTATGTGTGTGTGTGTGTGTGTGTGAGAGAGAGAGAGAGAGAGAGTTTTAGATATATATTTTAATATGTCTGTATAATAATAAGAAAAGGAGATGAATGAGTTCAAGGAGAAGAAAATTCTTAAACATATTAAGTGTATATTTCAGATGCAAAACGGCAGGGGTGGCGGAGGGAGAAGGGTTGAACAAACTCAGCCTAAATAATACGAAAACGGGAGCAGAAAAAAATCATGGAGTACAGCTTTTCCCCATGTAATAATAGGAAACTCATATTGTAGCCAACAGGAAGCTGCCCCTGTGTGACGTGGAGATATCTGCAGGCTGGTGGGGAGTAAGAAAAGGGGGAATAGCCCAAGATTTGGATAAAAATATTGTAAAGGGACCCCACCCCACCCCAGATTTAGAATAAATTAGGGCTGAGTATGCTAAGTGGGTCCTGGAATGCTTGGGGGAGGGGCAGAACAGAGAATCAGTGGTGAGGGCCTGGGGAGTATCCTTGAAAAGGGCACACAACTCTTGGTCAGGAGTACTCCACACTGCACTGTTTTGTGGTGTCGCGGGTGGCACTGTGGGTTAAACCACAGAGCCTGGGCCTTGCCGATCAAAAGGTCGGCGGTTCGAATCCCCATGACGGGATGAGCTCCCATTGCTCAGTCCCTGCTCCTGCCAACCTAGCAGTTCGAAAGCATGTCAAAGTACAAGTAGATAAATATGTACCACTCCGGTGGGAAGGTAAACGGCGTTTCCGTGTGCTGCTCTGGGTTGCCAGAAGCAGCTTAGTCATGTTGGACAAATGACCTGGAAGCTGTACGCCGGCTCCCTCGGCCAATAAAGCGAGATGAGCGCCGCAACCTCAGAGTTGGCCATGACTGGACCTAATGGTCAGGGGTCCTTTTACCTTTATAGAATCATAGAACTAAGGCCCGAGGGCCGGATCTGGCCCAATTGCATTCTAAATTCATCCCACGGATGGTCCAGGAATCAGTGTGTTTTTATACGAGTAGAATGTGTCCTTTTATTTAAAATGCATCTCTGGGTTCTTTGTGAGGCATAGGAATTCATTCATCCCCCCCCCCTTCAAAATATAGTCTGGCCCCCACAAGGTCTGAGGGCAGTGGACCGGCCCTCTGCTGAAAAAGTTTGCTGACCCCTGATCTAGGCCAACCCCCTGCAATGCAGGAATCTCAGCTAAAGCATCCATGACAGATGGCCATCAATCTCTGCATGTAAACCTCCAAGGAAGGAGAGTCCACCACCTTCTGAGGGAGTCTGTTCTCCCGTCAAACAGCTCTTACTGTCAGAAAGTTCTTTCTGATGTTCAGTCGGAAACTCACTTCTTGCCATTTGAATTCATTTGTCCGGGTCTTACTCTCTGCAGCAACAGAAGACAAGTTTGCTTTATCTTTCACATGACAGCTCTTTAGATATTTGAAGGTGGCAGTCATGTCCCTTCTCAGTCTTCTCTTCTCCAGGGCTTTGTGTCCAATCCAGGTTTATCAGGACAACAAAGCATGTTTGGCTTTGCTGACTTCTGAAGGTTGTAAGCAAAGCACGAAGCACTTGCAGTTGAAGCTGCAACATGCTAGAGAATGTGTTCAGAAAGGACTCGTAACGGTGTCCTACCTGCCAGGTAATGAAATTCCTGCTTATTGTCCAAGGTTGTTCTGAAGGATCAACATTGTAACTATGTACAGAAACTGGGTTTATACTGATTGTACTGACACACTGCCCAGTGGTGTTCACAGAAAAGAGGAGGATGTTAGTTTCTGTTTGTGCCACTGTGAAGCCGCTTGGAGTCACAGGACTCTGTTTACATTCCAGGGATTCCAGACTGTTGGAAGTCTCACGGAAGACAGTGATGTTTACTGGTTTCCTGTTCCTTTGTTTTTCGGTTGCTCTCTGCTTTCACAGAGAGAGGGTGTATTTCTTTTCTGTCTGTGTAGCTAGAAAATAAAACCTTGCAATGTAGCTCATAAATCTCGTCACTTCTGTTGCTATGAAACTCTGCTGAATGGGATAATGCTTGGAGCCTTATCAGAGGCTCAGGTTGTTAATTATCGTCAGAGGGCAATTCCGGAGGGGCTCGGAGGAGCTCGGTCGAACGCAGGTTCCGACATATTTTACTAGATGACCCTCATGGTCCCTTCCAACTTTACGCTCCCATGACTCTATGAGTCGACTTGCGAAAAGCCCCAAGTTCAATATCCAGGTAGGTTATGGTTACCAGATGTCCCTGTTTCGCGGGGACAGTCCCTGGATTTACAAATCTGTCCCCAGACAAAAACCCGTCCCTGGAATGTCCCAGGATTTCATTTAATGTCCCCAGATTTATATTTTAAGTGTTGTAGATTTATTAGTAGGGAATGAATGTTGCGTGATTGGTTCAACGGCACAAGACACATCATATGGGGACTTTCGCTGAGGCAAAATGGTGGCGCCACGGCAGCGAGCAGCTCCTGAAGCCAACCAGAGCCAACTGCACTACCAGGCTGGCTCCAGGCTGCTGAGACTGCTGCTACCGCTGCCGAGGGGGAACCAGGGACACCCGGCGCGTCAACTGGGGGAACCGCTGACCCCCCTCCACCCTGACTCAAATCGAGCTGGGAGCGAGAGCACCTGGCCACCTGGCCGACTGCCCAGCAGCACTCCAGGGCAAGTAAAAATCCTGGAGTTCACACAGGGAGAAGGAGGAGAGGAGAAGGAGAAGGAAGAGATAGAAAGAGGATGGAGAAAAAAGAGGGGAGCCCCAACCTTGCTGTGATGCTGCTGCTGCCACTGAGGAAGAGAGGGAGGAGAGCACCGGAAGGGCAAGGACACGTGGCCGAGCCCAGGCCCAACCCGAGCCAACTCCATGGCGGCTAGTGCTCCAAGAGATCAGGCCGGGGCCCAGAGGAAGGCCATGTGACAGAGGACACCACAGAAGAGAAGATATTACAGTGGTACCTCAGGTTAAGTACTTAATTCATTCCGGAGGTCCGTACTTAACCTGAAACTGAAGCACCACTTTAACTAATGGGGCCTCCTGCTGCCGCCACGCCGCCGGAGCACGATTTCTGTTCTCATCCTGAAGCAAAGTTCTTAACCTGAAGCACTATTTCTGGGTTAGCGGAGTCTGTAACCTGAAGCGTATGTAACCTGAGGTACCACTGTACTTAATTTTTTTTAAAAAAATATTTTTTTAATAACTTTTTTTCCCTCTCTTAAAAAAAAAAGGTGTCCCCGGATTATTTGAAAAAAATCTGGTAGAATGCCCTTTGCGAGAAAACCTGGAGAGATTCTGCTGCTGAGCTAGACAAGGTTTTCTGTAAGGCAGCCCTCAACATCTACAGAAAGCGTAGAGGTCCTGTGGTTGAATAACCTAGTTTGCGAAGCCTCCTCTGGGGAGAGATTCCCCAAGGTCAGAGAGACCTCAGTGGCGAGTTTATCCCAGCATTCCCGTTGACATTTTGGTGTTGGAGCTTGTGGGACCACCTTGTCAGCAGCAATTCCCTCTCACTGCGAAACACAAAAAAGGTTTTGCCTGTTGGAAGGGGGCTCACAACCTGCCACAGATTCGACGCTCCTCACCTGCCCCCCTTGCAAGCCCAAGAGGGTCAGTGGCTTTCTGGACAGTGTTGATTAATAGTGCTAAGTGCCTCTTGACAAGCTGTCCACTAAGGCAGCCTCTCCTTTATGTACTTTTTCTCCTTCAGATGATGCGTTTCATGTCCTTCTCCCCGTGGACACCCACCCGCCTCCCGCTGTCTCTTTCCCTCCCATCAACACCTTTTAATTTCCTCTCTCTCGAGAAAGAACTATGCTGTCTGCTGAGCAGAACTTTTAGCAGCTAGAAAGAGTTTGCTGGACTTTTTTAACTGCCAGGAGCCCTGGATGGTGTGGCAAATGGTTAGAGAAGGTGGACGTTGGAATCCATTAGCACCCAGACTAGGGTTACCAGACGTCCCCGTTTCCCAGATTTGCGAATAAGTCCCCAGACAAATTCCATCCCTGGAATGTCGCTGGATTTCATCTAATGTCCCCGGGAAACACAGCAGCGGCAGTCTCAGTAGCCCGGAGCAGGTGGTTCTGGCTGGCTTCAGGAGCTGCTCAGAAGTCCCCATATAATGGTGGTGCAGGGGCTCTAAGATGCAGCTTCCGGGCTGCCTCCACCTCCCGTGACCCCAGCAACTAAGCTGTGAAGGGAGGCTTCATGCTGCCTGTTGGAGCAGCCTCCCAACTCCTACTTGCGTGCAAGCAGGAGGGGGCAGGGATCTCTCAGTTAGGCAATGGGAAGCCTCCCTTCCCAGCTGAGGGATCCCAGCCCCCTCCTGCTTGCACGCAAGTGGGAATGGGATTGGGGCTACTCCGATGGGAAGGGAGGCATCACGCTGCCCAAGCCTCACCGCCACTGCTGTTCTCAGCCCTCCTTCTCCACCTTCCACGCCTGACCCACTGCACACCGCTTCCCCACCACCACCACCAAAGAACCAACAACTCAGGGGCTGCCCAGGCTCATGGAGAAAGGCGATAGAAGCCTCGGAGAAGGGGAAACGTGGAGGTTGATGTCAAGGTGGTGGCCGCTCCTCTGCCACCGCCATCACTGCAGCACCAATGGCCTGGACGTGTAGTATTTTTTTATTTAAAGTGGATTCATTGGGGGAAAAAATCTGGTCACCTTAACCCAGACCACTTGCAGTCTCCTCTGGCCTGCGTTAAGAGGAGGCAGAGTTGTGGAGAAGGGGCAGTGAAGGCAAGTAATGGAGTAGTTCAGGAATATGGAGAATGCTTGCCCCCCCCCCCAATGTTAGTAGAATCCTCCCATCATGGCCAATGGTCAAGGATGATGGGAGTGGTGTCCAGCAAAATCTGTAGTTGATGTACTTTTAACCTTCTGTTGGAAGCCGCCCAGAGTGGCTGGGGAGACCCAGTCTGATGGGCGGGGTAGAAACAGATGATGATGATGATGGAGGGCCAAGGGTTACTTATTCCTGTAAGAGGCTGGGTGGTGATGGAGGTAGCTAGGGATAGTGAAGGCAAGTGATGGTCTTGTTTAGGAATGGTGAACCTTGAGCCCTCCAGATGTTGGTGGATCCCTCCCATCATGCCCAATGGTCAGGGATGATGGGAGTGGTGGTGGAGGTAGCTAGGAGCAGTGAAGGCAAGTGATGGTCTGGTTTAGGAATGGGGAACCTTGAGCCCTCCAGATGTTGCTGGATCCCTCCCATCATGCCCAATGGTCAGGGATGATGGGAGTGGTGGTGGAGGTAGCTAGGAGCAGTGAAGGCAAGTGATGGTCTGGTTTAGGAATGGGGAACCTTGAGCCCTCCAGATGTTGCTGGACTCCCAAATGCCACCAGCCCAATCAGCAAGCGGTCAGGGGTGATGAAGGGAGCTGTAGGCCAACAACATCTGGAATGTCACAGGTTCCCCACTAAATAGTCCAACCCTCTGCAATGTAATTTGGCTTAATAAAAAAACCCACTGAAGCGTCCACCATTAGATCAGAAAATAGGGATTTCCAGCAGCGAGAACATGTTCACTGAGCGATTGCCACCCCCTGCCATACCTCTTTACTTGTGATCCTCGGCTGGTGTCCCTCATCCGTCACCATGGTGACCGGCCCACATCAGTCATCTTCACTACCTTTGGAGAGCTGTCATGGGAAGGCATTGCATTTCGAATGCGTGGCCCGGAGGCTGGGAGGTCCATAAATAAGGGGAGGTTTGTGCCCCCAAGCAGCCACTCAGCCCAGACCTTCTCTGCGCCCGCCTTGAGCTATTGCCCCCAAGGAAGCTCTTTCTCCTGACAAAATCACCGACACCAAGGCAGCAGGCGGGTGACGGATGAGATGCTCCGTGGGATGACGCGCGTCACAGGAGCACTCGGGGGATCCATCAAAGGGGGTGATTTAGAAACCGGCACCGGAGGCGTCTGATGGATGGTCAGGAAAGAGCAGCCTCCGATGGGCCCCGTTAACACCCACGTTACACTTGCGTCGTTGGAGAACGGCGTCACAAAAAGGATGCCAGAAGATTCTGTGGCGGGAGTGGGGTGGGATGAGGGCATGGGCTGGTCCCTTTTTCTTTTGAGCCAGCTTCCCTAAACCTATCTGTAAGAAGAGCCCTTCCGGATCAGGCCAATGGCCCATCTAGCCAGTGGCATAGTGTGT
Source organism: Podarcis gaigeae (assembly GCF_964106915.1). Classification (NCBI taxonomy): domain Eukaryota; kingdom Metazoa; phylum Chordata; class Lepidosauria; order Squamata; family Lacertidae; genus Podarcis; species Podarcis gaigeae. The sequence continues at coordinate 13,807,696 of NC_139684.1, forward strand.
GTGTGGTGCATTGGGGTGGTTTCCCCAGGTGCAAAATTGTTAGGGACACAAAATTTGAACATACCAATTTGTAGCAGGAAGTGACCTCTCCAGACAACAGAATGACTTCTCTATTCTTATACCCGCAGCTGCAATCTCCTGGGTAATGCGGACACCTTTAGGCAGTTGAATGTGCATGCGTACTCTGTCCGTTCCCCTCTGTGTGGCCCCGGGCACTAGCAACCCACACTATGCCACTGCATCTTGGTCTCACAGTGGCTGAACAGTTGCCTGTGGGAAACCAACAAGCAGGATTCTGGAACAAGGACCCTCTCCCCTCCTGTAGTTTCCAGTACACAGAAGCATCACAACTGTGGAAGCAAAGCACAGCCAACATGCCTGGTGGCCATTCCCACCTTTTCCCCCTCCATTAGTTTGTCTAATCCTCTGTTAAAGCTGTCCAGGTCAGCGGCCATCCAGGTCTCTGGTGGGAGGGAGTTCCATAGTTTAACTATGTGCTGTGCAAAGAAATTTATCCATCCTAAATCTTCCAACACTCAGCTTCATTACAGTATATATGTGTACGAGTTATAGTGTTTTGAGAGAGTGAGAAAAACCTTTATCGGCTTTCGCAGTGAATAATGATAATAAACTTCTATCGTGTTGTCTCTCCCTTGCCTTTTCTCTAAACTAAGAAGTCCCAAACGCTGCGACTTTTCTTCATTGGAAAGAACACTCCATCCCCTTATTTGGGTTGCCCCTTGCTGAATTTCCCCCCAACTCTGTAATATCCTTTTTGAGGTGAAGCAATCGGAACTGCTACATTCTGCCTCTATTTTAGGAGGCAGTGATGCTTCTGAGCACATAGGAGGGGAAACTGCTCTTGCAGGAATCCAGAAGGCCACCAGGAGGTCAAGACACAGGACTAGATGGGCCACTGGCCTGATCCAGCAAACTCTGGTGCCTCAACACCATATGAACAGGCCAGTGTCCCATTTAGCCCAACACCCTGTTCTCTCAGACAGATACCTCCAGGGGAAGTCTTCAAGTAGGACTCAAACACAACAGCCCTCTACCCTCCTGCTGTTTCCATCAAGTGGTACGAACAGTGTTTGGGCTGAGAACTGCATTTCAAAATTCAGAGAAGTGGAAAATCCAAAGTAGAATTACGTTCCAGCCCTTAGCTCTAGTTCAGAAACACAGAAACCTGACCTCAAATGAGGGGTGTTTCTATGACTAAGGTGAAACTTTGAAGCTCCTTTGTTTTTGTTTTCTTGCTTTTGGATGCTGCATGTAATTTTAAGTATTCTTGTTATATTTATCGTATTGAAATATGTTAGCATATTTGCTATTATTCTGCTATGTTATTACAAAGTCATTCCTATGAAATTGTTTTGTAGTGTTTGTTTGAATTGCATTCTTGTTCCTTTCTTGTAAGCTGCTTTGGGTGTGATTTATTTTGTGGGAAGATGACATACCAATAAAATAAATGAATTCAGACCACAGATCCATCGGAGAGTTCAGTGTTGTCTACACTGACTGGCAGCAGCTCTTCAAGGTTGCAAAGCATCCTTTCCCAGCCTTACCTGGAAATGTTGGGGATTGAACCTGGGAACTTCTGGCATACAAAGCAGGGGCTGTACCTATGAGCTGTGGTCCTTCCCTTAACAAATAAGCACCTGTCTTATACTGTCAGCTCATTGGCCCACCTAGCTTAGTATTGTCAACTCTGACTGGCAGCAGCTGTCTAGAGTTTTCTGACAGAGGCACTCCCAAGCTGACCTGGAGGTACCAGGGACTGAACCTGAGACCTTCTATGTGTAAGGCAAGATGTTCCATCACTGATCCAATGTCCTCCCCCTCACCTTAGCATTGTAGAATTGGAAGAGACCCCATAGGATCATCTAGTTCATCCCCCTGCAATGCAGGAATCAAAACTAAAGCATCCCTGACAGATAGCTGCCCAACCTCTGTTTATTTCCTTGACATCTGATGGGAGGTCGTTCTACAGGGTGGGCGCCACTACTGAGAAGGCCCTCTGCCTGAGAAAACAGGCTGAGAAAACACCAATCGGCCCTCTCTATTGGAGGAGGAATATCCCACCATTTTTCTCTTCTTTTAAACATTCTCAGCTCCGCAGACCATAAACTTCCCTCACTAACATCTCTCTCCCTTTCTCCCTCTTTCTCTCCTGCCATACAGCCTTCCCTCTCAAAAACTCTCAGGTGTCGAAATAGGTAAAGAAGCTTCAATTATCATGCACCTGTACTGCTGGGCCAAAGGAGGCAACTTGAATAAATGATGCAGGAACCTAATTAAGGTGTTTTGTTTGCTTATTAAAGCAGGTTGGTAGCGGGAGAAGAGAGAGTGGCCTATGATTTCCTTCTTCTCCCAGAAAGTCTCTGTGGGATGTATTATTACTAGAGCAGTCAAGTACAACGTTTTCCTGTTGCCTAGAATGGACACACAGGGGAATGTGGTTCCAGATAGGGAGGACTTCCTGTCATACCTGCTCTGGCGCCTCCTCCCCCTGTGTGTGACTAGGTAAATGGGCATGATCCTAGCTGACCAGATAAAAGGTCTGGCCATGCAATCATCTCTCTCTTGGTCTCTTGGACTCTTGCTCTTGGATTCTCCTATCTCTTAGCCAGCGCATGGCTCAACCTTCACATAGGATGGAGCCCATAAACAGGAAGTCAGAGATGTAACTCAGACTTCTTTTTGCTGAAACCACAAAGTAAAGCCTGCCTTCAGATTACAACAACAAACCTATGGTTACGTGCAACATACTCAATAAACACACAAGACGTAAAAGGCTTTACTTTTGAATAAATAAGGTATATTATACAATGTAGTATACCTTATTTATTCAAAAGTAAAGCCGGTTACTATTCATTGTACGGACGCGGGTGGCACTGTGGGTTAAACCACAGAGCCTAGGGCTTGCTGATCAGAAGGTTAGTGGTTCGAATCCCCATGATGGGGTGAGCTCCCATTGCTCGGTCCCTGCTCCTGCCAACCTAGCAGTTCAAAAGCATGTCAAAGTGCAAGTAGATAAATAGGTACCGCTCCGGCGGGAAGGTAAACGCTGCTCTGGTTTGCCAGAAGCGGCTTAGTCATGCTGGCCACATGACCTGGAAGCTGAACGCCGGCTCCCTCGGCCAATAAAGCGAGATGAGCGCCGCAACCCCAGAGTCGGCCATGACTGGACCTAATGGTCAGGGGTCCCTTTACTTTTACTACTCATTGTATCAAATTATAGATTTCAACGGAAGTCTCATAAAGTTCAATGATAAAAGCAGAAGACCCATTTGATCAGTTCATTCTCTAGTCAGTTCATGCATAAGGTCCATACATGTACAGTGGTACCTCGGGTTAAGTACTTAATTCATTCTGGAGGTCCGTTCTTAACCTGAAACTGTTCTTAACCTGAAGCACTACTTTAGCTAATGGGGCCTCCTGCTGCTGCCGCGCCACCGGAGGACAATTTCTGTTCTCATCCTGAAGCAAAGTTATTAACCCGAGGTACTATTTCTGGGTTAGCGGAGTCTGTAACCTGAAGCATATGTAACCTGAAGCATATGTAACCTGAGGTACCACTGTATAAGTATCTATTCGCCATCCTAGGCTTCATCAGTAGAACAGGTTCATATATAATATTACAGGATAGTGGATCTTATAGCTTAGTAGTGGTTGCAAGATGGCGAAACAAGGCTAATATTCTGGAAATCCTTGTCTTAGACACTGTGAAAGGATTCTGTGGAACTGTAACAACCCTTCATGGGGATTATTGGACTCTTTGAACAGACAGGTGGAAAAGATACTTATACTGTACATGTATGGACCTTATGCATGAACTGACTAGAGAATGAACTGATCCACTGGGTGTTCTGCTTTTTTTTGTTGAACTTTATGAGACTTTCATTGAAGTCTATAATTTGATACAATGAATAGTATACCTTATTTATTCAAAAGTACAGTAGGGTTACGTCTCGTGTGTTTATTGCCTTCAGATTACTGTTGTGAACTGAATGTGAATAACACTTTATTCTTACTTTGAAAGAAGACTGTGTTGTGTTGTGTTATTATTTTAAGAGGGAAATGAAGGGGAAACTTAGCAGGAACAATCCAGACTGGATTGCTTAATTAACGGATTCTAACGAATCCTCAACTTGCTTCCAATAAGTTGCACAGGGAATGTGCTCTGCTGTTTACTCACTAGCGTGAGTGAGGAGGGATAATATCAAAACAATATATCCTCTCCTACCTTCCTTAGCATTCCCACAGTCTAAGTGCCTGGCGGTCTTCCATGTTAATATTTCAGAGGATGCCGGAGCGTGCTCCACTCATGGGAAAATCTTGCAGAGTTGTTGTTCAGCTCAAGGCTTCCTGGAATGTGTGCAGCTGCAAGGAGGGTGGGAGCAGGAGGCCTGGAGCTGGAGGTGGGTGGGCAAAAGAAGACAAATTCTACAAGTGAGTGTCTGGAGGCAGTTGGAGGATGGATGGCTGCTAACAGATTGAGGTTGAATCCTGACAAGACAGAAGTACTGTTTTGGGGGGACAGGAGGCGGGCAGGTGTGGGGGACTCCCTAGTCCTGAATGGGGTAACTGTGCCCCTGAAGGACCATGTGTGCAGCCTGGGAGTCATTTTGGACTCACAGCTGTCCATGGAGACGCAGGTCAATTCTGTGTCCAGGGCAGCTGTTTACCAGCTCCATCTGGTATGCAGGCTGAGACCCTATCTGCCCGCAGACTGTCTCGCCAAAGTGGTACATGCTTTAGTTATCTCTTGCTCGGATTACTGCAATGCGCTCTATGTGGGGCTACCTTTGAAGGTGACCCGGAAACTACAACTAATCCAGAATGCGGCAGCTAGACTGGTGACTGGGAGTGGCCGCCGAGACCACATAATACCAGTCTTGAAATATCTACATTGGCTCCCAGTATGTTTCCGAGCACAATTCAAAGTGTTGGTGTTGACCTTTAAAGCCCTAAATGGCCTCGGTCCAGTATACCTGAAGGAGTGTCTCCACCCCCATCATTCTGCCTGGACACTGAGGTCCAGTGCCGAGGGCCTCTGGCAGTTCCCTCACTGTGAGAAGCTAAGTTACAGGGAACCAGGCAGAGGGCCTTCTTGGTAGCGGCACCCGCCCTGTGGAACGCCCTCCCACCAGATGTCAAAGAGAACAACAACTACCAGACTTTTAGAAGACATCTAAAGGCAGCCCTGTTTAGGGAAGCTTTTAATGTTTGATGTATTACTGTATTTTAATATTTGGTTGGAAGCCGCCCAGAGTGGTTGGGGAAGCCCAGCCAGATGGGCGGGGTATAAATAAATCATCATCATCATCATCATCATCATCACCATCATCATCGATTTGATCCAGAAAGGCTCTTCTTTCATTCTTAAGTTTGTATGTCTCACTGGCTTTGATTAGCCTAGGCTTCTTCAAGCTATGGCTTTCCAGCTCCATCTGTTGGGTCATTTTGTTTTGTCTCAATAGAAGTACTGCCCAACTGTGAATTTGGGACCTTTAAATAGCCTTGGTCCAGTATACCTGAAGGAGCGTCTCCACCCCCATCATTCTGCCTGGACACTGAGGTTCAGTGCCGGAGGGCCTTCTGGCAGTTCCCTCAGTGCGAGAAGCCAAGTTACAGGGAACCAGGCAGAGGGCCTTCTCGGTAGTGGCACCTGTCCTGTGGAACGCCCTCCCACCAGATGTCAAAGAGAAGAACAACTACTAGACTTTTAGAAGACATCTGAAGGAAGCCCTGTTTAGGGAAGCTTTTAATGTTTAACAGACTACTGTATTTTAATACTTTGTTGGAAGCCTCCCAGAGTGGCTGGGGAAACCCAGCCAGATGGGCGGGGTATAAATAATAAATTATTATTATTATTATTATTATTATTATTATTATTATTATTACCAGCAGCCATCCCAGCGCCTAAGCACCATTCATCTCATTTCGCACAATTTATTCCACATCCCACCACCATGTCTTAAACTATTTTGCTATGTAATCAATTCTTCAGAATAGTCATGCAGAGAGAGCGGATCTCCAGCATCTCTGCAGACCGGTCGAAACCCAATTCCCACACTGGCTTTGGAGATTTCCCTGGGGTGTCTTTTGGCTGGCTTTCCCAGCCAATTCTTCATATGGACTGGGGACTTGAGTGTGTTAAATACTGAAGTATGTTGAGAATGGAGCTTCTGAAGCTGAAAGATGTGCCCCAGCTCTGTAGGTTTCCTTCTTTTTTTAAAAAAGGAGAAGGGGAAGGGGATTCTAGTCCTCATGAGAAAGTGCTGATTTGAATAGGAACAAAGTAAGCAGCCTTACAATGACCTTGTTACATCTAGAACAAGACTGTCAACACTGACTGGCAGTGGTTCTCCTGAGTTTCAGGCAGAGAACAATCTCAGCCCTCTCTGGAGATACTGTTGAGCATTGAACCTCAAACCTTCTTCATGCAAGGCAGGCACTCTGCCACTGACCCTTTCCCTAGAGCTCATATAGCCTGGGATACATTGAGGTGCTCAGATCCATTTGGTGTTGGGTGAAAAAAAACAACCCACCTGTGCCCTGTTGCTGTGCCCTTGAAAATCCTTTCGTGTGCAATTACAATGGTTTCACGTGGATTCTGGCTAGCCAGCTTTTAAATTATTATTTTTTAAGTCACCTGCATACAACGGACGAAGAAAATAATCAGCATTAGTCTTACTCCCAGGATATTATTATCATTGGGCGGCGGTGAGGTTTTTTTTTCTTTCTGTCATTGTTTTCTTTTTAATTAAATTGGATGACAAAGCCAAGACAGAGACAGAAGAAGACCGATAACGAGACCGTAAATAGTTTTAGAAAAAAAAGAGGGGGTGGGGAGAGGAGGAAGAAAAGAAAGACAGAAAGAAAGAAAGCAAAGCAGAAGAGAGAAAGAGAGAGAGAGAGAACAGAAGTCTGGTCAACGGAGATGTGAATTCTGGGTGGAGGAGGAGAAACGAAGGGTCTCTGCGTCAAAGGCTTTCACGTTAGTTCCAAAGTAACTGTTAAGATGATGGCCAGAAGGAATTTATAGCTGCTGTGGCTGTCTGGTGAACCTAGGTGGGCAAAAAAAGAAGAAGACAATTTTTGACGGGCTTCTTTTGTACACATCTGGGTGCACAGACCTGGACATCATTTCATTTTTACTTCATCAGAAAATCAGAAGAGGCTGCCAGATCAAACAATGGGACCATCTAGTCCAGCTTTCTGTTCTGGCCAGATGCTCCAAAGGCAGGGTTCAAGCATAAGAGCACCATCCCCTCTTACAGTTTCTGGCAATTGGTATTCAAAAGCATTTCCGCCTCTGACCATGGAGGCAGAGCCTGCTGTCATGGCTTGTAGCCATCGATAAGCCCTCTCCTCCGAAAAGTTTAAAGGTAAAGGTAAAGGTACCCCTGCCCGTACGGGCCAGTCTTGACAGACTCCTGGGTTGTGCGCCCATCTCACTCAAGAGGCCAGGGGCCAGCGCTGTCCGAAGACACTTCCGGGTCACGTGGCCAGCGTGACATCGCTGCTCTGGCGAGCCAGAGCTGCACACGGAAACGCCGTTTACCTTCCCGCCAGTAAGCGGTCCCTATTTATCTACTTGCACCCGGAGGTGCTTTCGAACTGCTAGGTTGGCAGGCGCTGGGACCGAGCAACGGGAGCGCACCCCGCCGCGGGGATTCGAACCGCCGACCTTTCGATCGGCAAGCCCTAGGCGCTGAGGCTTTAACCCACAGCGCCACCCGCGTCCCTCCGAAAAGTTTAAAGCCATCCAAATTGCTGGCCATCGTTGTGGCAATATCTAAAACAAGGCAGTCAGAACCAGCTAGGTTGCCAGAAAGGCACGCACACAGTTGGATCTCACAAGAGCCTGCAGGAAATTCTTTTTTGTGAGAGCCACTTTCACTGTGTCAAGCCAGGTAAAGGAGATCAGCCTATACAGTGATACCTCTGGTTGTGAACGGGATCCATTCCGGAGGCCCGTTCACAACATGAGCAGAACGCAACCCGCGTCTGCGTGTGCGTGGCTTGTGATTTGCCACTTCTGTGCATGCACATGATGTCATTTTGAGCGTCTGCACATGCGCAAGCGGCGAAACCCAGAAGTAACCCTTTCCGGTACTTCTGGGTCACCGTGGGACGTACCCTGAAAACGCTCAACCTGAAGCAAACGTAACATGAGGTATGACTGTATAAGCTGATCACGTCCCTAGCCTGCTCTCTCTCTCTCTGATCTCTGATCTCCGATCCCTCTGATCTCTTCTCTTCGATGCTTCATCGATGACTAGGGATGCAGGGCACGTGTTGAGTCTGAGTCACAGCTCAGACACCGGTTCTAACCTAAACAACAATGTATGTCTGTAACTACATTTTAAGCCTGCCTCAAAACTGTTACTGTGAAACCGAGTGAGGAAATCTACCTTTACTTAGGAGAAGAGTGTTTTGCATGGTTGTTGTTTTAAAGGGAGAAATACCAGGAAATTCAGTTTGCAGAAAAGCATCCTTGATGACTTAAATTAAAAGGCTAGAGCCAGCTTATCAACAGCTTCTTTAGTTTTGCTGACGAAGGGATGGACTCATAAACGCAAGGATGGATAATATCTAAGAAATATATCCTCTTCCTAGTTTCTATACCAGGCTTCCTCAACCTCGGCCCTCCAGATGTTTTTGGCCTACAACTCACATGATGCCTAGCTAGCAGGACCTGTGCGCAGAGATGATGGGAATTGTAGTCTCAAAACATCTGGAGGGCTGACGTTGAGGAAGACTGTTCTATACACATCTTTGCAATCATTTCTCCCTTTGGAAGGAAGTTCCTTAGTTTAGCTGTGTGCTGCATGAAGAAGTCCTTTCTTGTGATCTTCAGCAACTGGTGTTTCCAAGGTATACTGTTTCTGACATTGGAGGGAGAACATAGATATCATGGCTGGTTGCCTTATCCACTGGGCAGGGACTTAGGATTGCTCCCTAAATAAAAGCAGAAGGGTTGTGCCTTACCATTGGAGTCTTCTGTTCCTCTTGGGATATTTGGGTTTTCTAAAAGGAGAAAGAAAAGGGACAAAAATGGAGAATAATGAGGTGGCCACATTAACATGGGAGAACATTGCGCAGTTGTCAGATATTGCCAGTGTGGGATGTGATACATAAGTAGCAGTCAAATACAACATTCCTTGTTTTCCTAGAGTGGACATGCAAGGGGATGTTTGGTTCAGCCCGTTGGAACTTCCTGTTTCCTCCTGGGTTGGGACATACTTCCTTTTGCATGTAACCAGAGGTGGGCGTGACCTTACCTGTGCAGGTAACAAAAGCACAAGGCATGCAGCCCTCCTCCCTCTCTTTTCCACCTTCCTTTCGTCTTGAGAACTGCAGTGACTGCCAGTCTGCAGGCACTGGGATTAACCCTCCCATATGGGGTCGATCCACATGTATATACTTTGTAACTAAGTCTGCCTTCAGGGATCCATCTGTGGAACTGATGATGTGAGTAAACTTCTTTTATAGACTTTACACAAGATTGTGGTGTCTTTATTCTTTTAGGAGGGATTCAAAGGAGTGTAACAGTAAGAGGCTTAAACAAGCCTGCAACCAGCTATCTGCTGTGCATTTAGAAGGGGAATGTGAAACTCTGCTAAGTTAAAGGACTTGCTAGCGCATATTAGAAAGGATATTAATAAACAATATATCCTCTCCTGCCTCCCTGAACATTCCCACAGCCAGGACATTGGTGACGCCTTCAAAATTCAAGGGGGGTAGGAGAAAAGAAGACACCCCCTGCGCTCCCAGGCTGCTTCCTGGGGAGGGGGAGCCGCATCGCTTTGCCGCCAGCCTCCCCTCCCTTTCCCTTTATTTATGGTGGCTTGGGGGAGGCTTGGGAGAAGCAGGTGGGCTGTGCAACATTGCCCCATGCTCCCTTGCTGCTCTTGGGGGGGGGGAGGCCGTCGGCAAAGCAGCATGACCCCCCCCCCGAGCAGCCCACTGCTCCCAAGCTTCCCTGAGCCATCAGGAGAAAGGGAAGGTCATGAATATAAGCTGCACTTTAACTTTTCACTATCAGAATATTTTTTTGGGGGGGAAGTGTGGCTTATATTTGGGCCAATACGGTACTTCATCGTAAGATCTTGGGGCGGTTCACAGACCCAGTGGCGTAGTGTGGGGGGTGCAGGGGGGCCAGCCGCACCGGGCGCAACATTTTTTTTGGGGGGCGCGCTCGCACTCGCAGCTCTTTGCCCCTACCTGGCTCACTCACTCTCTCTCACTGCAGTGCTGGCTGTGCGAATCCGATCCGAGCTGCCGGGTCGCCGCCCACTGTGGAGGGGGAGGGTGCCAGGCGTGCGTTGCGTTGCGGAGCGGAGAGAGAGCGAGGGAGGGACTATCTGGGGGAGGGACAGTGCAGCGGCCGCCCAGCGCAGTGCTGAGCGCGGGAGAGAACCACACCCGACCAGCCCAGGCAGCAGCAAGAAGAAGCTGGCAGTGGCGGCAGGTTAGGGGTTAGGGGCGCAAATTACTTGCCTTGCCCCGGGTGCTGACAACCCATGCTACGCCGCTGCACAGACCATAGAGCCAGCATGCCCAGAGGCTTCTATGAATAGTGAGGAGGAGGATCTGAGCCTGATGGTGGCAGGAAGGGGATAATGTGTGGAGGACCCCAAACCATGGAGAATGGTTTCCCAAGGGCCGTGAATGGGAGAACCACAACCTCCCGCATACCAAAGACTATCAGCCTGGTGTGGGTGTCCGTGGATCCAAGTGGGTTCTGCGCTGTGCAGCGGTACATGGAGCCGTTCAGTTCTGCCGGCACTCGCTCCAAGATCAGCTCCTTGCCATCGTGCTCCGCACTGCCGTCCAGGAGCCTGCTCCCAACGCGGGTCCAAGTGAACATAGGTTCGGGGAAGACTTCATTCTGAAAGCCAAGAAACGCCCAACAAATGCATCACCAGAGCTGCAAAGTCTAGTTTCTCTGCAACAGTCACCAGATAGGAACTTTGAAGACTCGTGAGGTTCATCTTAAAGAAAGAGGAGGCTGAACCTCGTAAGGTCCCTGGATTTGGAATTGCAATCTAAACTGGAGAAGAACTCCTTGCACCTCACCTTGAACACAATGGAGTGCAAAGCAAACTACATTTCCCAGAAGCCACTGCAGCGGCGTTTGTTATGGATGGATGAACATTATTTCAAAGGAAGGAGAAAGGGGAGTTTCATGAATTAAGAGGCTGGATGGTTGGTTGACTTTGGAGGATCAATTGGCTTGCTATACAAGTAGAGCCTTTTCTTGCATTTTGGGGTTAATGTGGGGGCGACGGGTGGCTCAATCTAACATGAGTTAGGCAGGAAAGGTTTCTGTTCTACAGGTGGTATTTGACAATTAGCAAAGATGTGCAAAACAAACTCAAATAAATGTTGGAGGTGTAAGCAGACAGAAGGAACAATGTTGCATATGTGGTGGGGATGTAAAAAAATTAGAAACTTTTGGGGCAGTATCCATGAAGAATTGAAAAAAAATGTTTCAACAAACATTTGTAAAAACGCTGGAAGCATTTCTCTTGGGTTTAATAACATCAGATATCCCAAGCGATAAAAAAGGATATTTTTATATGCCACAACAGCGGCAAGAATACTTATTGCCAGAAAATGGAAGGGAGGGGAGATTCCAACAAAGGAAGTGGCAGGTAGAATTATTTGAATACATTGAACTTGCTAAAATGGCAGAGTCAATTAGGAACTGAACAAAGTTCAGTAAGGAATGGGAGTGCTATAAAATTTACTTTAAAAAACATTGTTCACAGGTAAAACCTTTATTATGCTTTGATTAATTTTTGCAAAATACAACACATTGTCTATAATTTAACCATATAGTACCAAGAAATGAGAAACATCTAAAGAAGGCAGTTAAATGTGCAAAAATTATGACTCAAATTGAGGTGGACGGAAGTCATCTCAAAAGAATAGAATGTTAATGATTGCTAATGTAGAATATCAATTATTGGTGGAGGAAAAGTATTTAGTTAATATGTATTTGTATGTTTTTGGTTATCTTTATATGTGATTCCAATATTGGATTGTTGTTGTTTTTCTCGTGGGTGTAAGAAGCAAAATTCAATAAAAATGTTATTTAAAAAAGGTTTCTGGCCAATGCCAGTCCTACTCAGAGTAGACAGTGTTGTGTAGTGGTTTGAGTGTCAGAATCTCCTTTCTTGTAACTTTAATCCATTGGTTCAAGCACCATCCTCTGGAGCTGGAAAGAACAAGCTTGCTCCATCTTCTATGTGACAGCCCTTCAAGGTATCTGAAGATGTCTCTCGTATCACCTCTCCTCTTATCCAGGCCAAACATCCCCAGCTCCCTCAGCCATTCCTCCTAAGGTTTGGTTTGCAGACCATTTTATCATTTTGGTTGCCCTTCTCCGCCCACGTTCTAGCTTGTCAAAATCCTTCTTAAACGATGGTGCTCAGAATTGGTACTGGACTCCACAGTGGGGTATAGACTGTTCCCACGGACTGTCTCACCAGAGTGGTGCATGCTCTAGTTATCTCCCACTTGGACTACTGCAACGCGCTCTACATGGGGCTACCTTTGAAGGTGACCCGGAAACTACAATTAATCCAGAATGCGGCAGCTAGACTGGTGACTGGGAGTGGCCGCCAGGACCACATAACACTGGTCCTGAGAGATCTGCATTGGCTCCCAGTCCGTTTCTGAGCACAATTCAAAGTGTTGGTGCTGACCTTTAAAGCCCTAAACGGCCTCGGCGTAGTATACCTGAAGGAGGGTCTCCACCCCCATCATCCAACCCTGAGATGTACACTGAGATCCAGCGCTGAGGGCCTTCTGGCGGTTCCTTCATTGCGAGAAGTGAGGTTACAGGGAACCAGACAGAGGGCCTTCTTGGTAGTGGCTCCCTCCCTTCAGATGTGAAGGAAATAAGCAGCTAACTCATCTTTAAAAGATATCTGAAGGCAGCCCTGTTTAGGGAAGTTTTTAATATTTAATGCTGCATTGTTTTTAATACTTGATTGGGAACCACCCAGAGTGGCTGGAGAAACTCAGCCAAATGGGCGGGGTATAAATAATAAATAATAATAATAATAATAATAATAATAATAATAATAATAATAATTACTTCTTCCACCCATGAGGTAGAGCTGCCACTGAGCTACGCTTTGTGCATCTTCTATTTTCCCCCTGCCCAACCCCAACCCTGTGCACACATGCAGCTGTGAATATGGATCGGCTTCACTCTTCCAAAAAGTCCCATTTAGTGCCTTCAATTGGTTCAGCTCAGCGCCTGGATTAAGGAACAGTTACCCCCCTTTCACACCCTGAAATCACCCGGTAATGACAACAAACAGAGGCGCAGATGAGATGGCATTAAACAGCTTGCAAATCCTCTTGGAGAAACTCTGAGTTAATGGGGTGAGAGAAAACAGTGCAGGGCAGGGGTGATATCTAAATCTCACCAGCTTTGTGCTTTGCAAGGAAGGGTGCAAAACATATGAGAGATTTTGACACACAGGAACACAGCAAGCTGCCTTATACTAAGTCAGACCATTGGGCCCATCTAGCTCACTACTGTCTACACTGTTTGGCAGTAGCTCTCTGGGAATTATAGACATGGTTCTCTCTCATCCCTACTTGGGGAGTGAACCTGGGACCTTCTACATGCAAAGTAGATGCTCTACCACCAAGCTATGGCCCTTCTCCTCCTTTTGCTAATTTAAATTTTTCCGGTTAGCATGCAAATGCTTTATAATAATGCATCCAGGCTGCCATTGCCTACTCCGAATGGAGAACGTGTCTCCAAAAACGTTCTCAGTTTTGGCAAGATGGAAATCTTTTTGCTGCAGGTGCTTTGCCATGGAACCAAGGTTTGCGGTCTCATCTGATGAGGGCTGTGGCTCAGTGACAGAGAAACTGCTTTGCATGCAGAAGGTCCCAGGATGAATCTCCAGTGGCATCTCCAAGTAGGGATGGGATTGTCCCCTGCCTGAAATCCTGGAGAGCTGCTGCCAGTCTGTGGTTAGTAGGCCAAAAGCCCCAAGTTCACTCCAAGCAGAAGGCAGCTTCCTACAATCTTCTGTTGAACACATGCCCATTGTAGGAGCTCTCCAAGGTCCTGAAGAGTCGGAATCTACTGTCTATGATGGTATTATCCAGATCCTGCAATTCTCTTCTCACTGTAGGCTGGTCGAAGGTGCAAGTTTAACATTCCTATGAGTAATGGACCCACACCCATACATAGCTGCTGAATACTGATTCGGACCATTGACTCATCTAGCCTAATATTGCTAACTCTGACTGGCAGTGGGTCTATAACAGGCATCCCCAAACCCAGCCCTCCAGCGTTTTTGGGACTACAGTTCCCATCATCCCTGACCACTGGTCCTGTTAGCTAGGGATGATAGGAGCTGTAGTCCCAAAACATCTGGAGGGCCAAGTTTGGGGATCCCTGCTCTATAAGGTCCTTCGCCTAATATAGCATACCTTTCTACGTTATCGCCACTAATCTGGATGTCTTCATACTCAATTTGTTGTACGCTGCAAAATTTAGATAAGAGCAGGTGTCAAAGAACAACTGTGGTTTGATCTCCATGTGTTAGTTTGCAAAGTGGTAGTATTCAGTTGGTTCATATGGGATCCAGTGTGGCATAGTGGTTAGAGTGTCAGACCTGGTAGAGACCAGGGTTCAAATCCCCACTCAGCCATGATGCAGGTGTGACCTTGGCGCCAGTGACCGCCTCTCTCAGCCTAACTTACATCACAGGGTTGCTGTGAGGTGTAGTGGTTAGAGTGTCAGACTAGGTCCCAGAAGACCAGAGTTCTAATTCTCCCACCGAGCCATGACACTCACTGGGTGTAACTTTGGGGGCCAGTCACTGCCTCTCAGGCTAGCCTACCTCACAGGGTTCTTGTGGGGATGAAATGGGGAGGAAGAGAAGCGTGTGACCACCTTCAGCTCCTTGGAGGAAAAGGTGTAAGACTATAAATGTAAACAAACCACCAAGATTAAAATGTGAGCTGATCAAACATCTCCCCCATCCTTAGATATAAGCATCTCAAACTCATATGAATTGTACCAGACGCCAATAACTCTCAGTGACGCCCTTCGGGTTCATACTCACTTGAAAACCTTGCACCAGGATTCGCACTGTGTCTCCCACTCGGGCTCTTGTTGGGGTCATCATGATCTTTGGACCCTTGGGAGCCACTGTGGGAAAAGAGAATAGGTGGGTACCACAATCTGTTGCACTTCCAAACATCCCCATAATGAGTACTGCCAACTGTTGAACTAGTCCCAGCTCCTCTGCCTTTTTGACAGAAGCCAGGTCCACAGCAAAGAACAGAGTGTTGTGTTTAGCTCCATCCCAAGAGGTGGTTAGAGTGTGGTGCTGACACTAGAGTGTGGTACTGAGACCTGGGTTCAAATCCCACCCAGCTGTGATGCTCACCTGGCGATCTTGAACCTCTCTCTCTCCCTCCCTCCTACCTCCCAGGGTTGTCGTGGGGGCAAAACAGGAGAGGAGAGCCACCCATGTTACCTTGAGATCCTTGGAGGAATGGTGGAATATAAATATAAGGAAGAAAACAAATGAGCTTCATTCACCACTAGCCCAACTCAAAGAAGATCACATGAAGTTAATAGACATGTCTCAGGTTTATTCATTTCAATGTGTCTGCTCCGAGTATGACTTAGTTTGATATACTCCATTGCAACTCCTTACCTGCCCATTTCTATAGCCTCTTAGAATCATAGAATTGTGGAGCTGGAAGGAACTCCATGAGTCATCTACCCGGTAGTCCAACCCCTTTCAATGCAGAAATCACAGCTAAAGCATCTTCAACAGATGGCCATCCAACCTCTGCTTAGAAACCTCCAATAGAACAGGAGCAACAAGGCCATCTCCCCTGGTTGGTGGGCAACTTCATGCATACATTTCCTGGCTTTTCCTGGCCAGATGTCACACCTCAATCTTTCCCCCACCTTTGACCTTAAAACTCTGAGATCCAAATGCAAATCCAAGAAATCCGAACCGACATTCAAACCCTCCCTCTCCCACCAACTTGGGGTCCTTGTTCCAGCACCTCAAATTTCAGTGGTGCCTTTTGTGATGCCAAAATCTGGCACTTTCCCACCAGGATGAAAGAGTGGTGGCAGCTGCTGTGACACCCCAGATGTTTGGTACCCAGTGCGACCACACCAGTAGCGCTCCCCTAGAACCGCCTCTGCTGGTTCATGGTGTGACTTCTTCACAATTTCACAAACTTGCTGACCATTAAAGATGGGAAGCAAAATTCAATACGAAGCAAGGTTTGCGGGAGTTTGCATCTAAAAGTTCTGGGCTGGGGGGCTGTTTGAGAGTTCCCTTCTTCCTCATGGAGGAGAGGATTACATCAGGGAGTGAGAAGATCCCTCCTGGACTAGACTCCCTTAGTCCACCTGGTCCACCTTTCTGTTTCCCACATCAGCCAACCAAATGCTTCCAGGAAGCACAGAGGCAAGATGGGAAGGTATTGGCCATCCCTCGTCCCTAGCACCTGATAACCAGAAGTTGACTGCTCCTGCACATGGAGGCCCAATCCATATTTTGCCTAACAAGGTTTGGTCCGCTTTTACTAGAGACTGGGCATTGGAGGGTGGTATACTCTGCCCTCTGGAACTCCCTGCAGCAGGGCTCTTTGCACACACACACACACACACACACACACACACACACACTCACTCACACTTTTTGTAAATGAAAATTCCCCCATATATAACAATACCTCACAGGAGACCTGCTGTGGCCCCACTATTTTTTGGGTTGCCCTTTTCTGCACCTTTCCTAGCTCTACAAAATCCTTTTTGAAATGTGGGGACTAGGACTGTTCACAGTTATTCCAACTTCTGTTGCACCACGGATGGGCTGTTTTATCTTCAATACCTTTCCTAACAACCTTCCACACAGAATTCACCAGCACCATTCCCCCTAACCTCCCTTCTGAACAAATCAGAATATAATTTGCATCGGTTGTCCTTAACAAGTCACCGGCTATGTGGGGGTCAGGCGTCTAGGAGGCAGAAAAAGTGCCCCGAGTTGTCTCTTTTTGTGGAGATCAAGCAATGAAGCTGCATGCATAAATGAGATTCACCGGGCGCTCCACTCTCTTCAAAGGATGTGTGGAGATGTGCTGGAATTGGTAAGGGTCAGAGCTGATTGGATGAAACAAAGAAGGTTACCTTGGCAACGAAAGATCTAAATTCCCTTGGCTTACACTAAGACTGGGGCGACGCCCCCCCACCCCAAGGGGGACATGCAGAAAGTGTTCTAGGGGGTTTCTACATTTTCTGTATTTAGAGAGGCACCAGTTGCGCTCTTTGTGCCACTGTAGGAAGAAGCTGCCAATCTCAGACTGGCCTGGTCTTTCTCATCAGTTTGACACCTGTCAGTCGGCATTTCCCAATCTTATATTCAGCCTTCCATGTTTCCACATCAGTAAGCAGTGATGTGACAGAAGTTTATAACATTATGCGTGGCACGAGACAGTGGATAGAGAGGCAGTGTGGTGTAGTGGTTAGAGTGCCGCACTAAGACCTGGAAAAGAGTTTAAATCCTCACTCAGTCATGAGGCACACTGGGAGGGAGGGCAGTCAATGTCTCTCAGCCTAACCTCCCTCACAAGGTTGCTGTGGGGATCTAATGAGGAAGAGAGAGAGCTATACACACTACCTTCTGGCATAGCTGTCAACTTACAGATTTGAAAATAAGGGACCAGCAGCCTTGGAAATAAGGGATCAGCAGCCAAAATAAGGGATTTTCAGAGCACAGGGATGTTCAACTTCTGAGCCCCTCCGAGCCAAAGGCAGAAAGCCCAGCCAGCAGCTAAACGAAGCCTCAAGCAGTGGTTCCCACAGTGCAGCAACCCGGCAAAGGGGATGCAGCAAGGAAAACCACCGTCACCTCTCCGCTGGGAAGCGCTGAGCAAAGGTGAGTCCCCAGGCAACACGGCTGATTTGATCGGCACAAGGCATGCAAGCTCCACCCCGCAGTCGTTATTAGACTCCTTATTGGGTGAGCAATGCAGCCAAGCAACACAGTTGGAGCCTCCCTCCTCCCTGGCTGGCAGGCAGGGAGGGAGAGGAGCTGCTTCCTCTGAAACCCGGGAAATTTAAGGGACATCATCAATAAGGGACAGTAGCGGGACACGGTGCTGGGATAAGGGACATTCCCGTCAAATAAGGGACAGTTGACAGCTATGCCTTCTGGGAGAAAAAGGTGGGTTATAAATGCAATCAGTGCAATGAAGAAATGTTTTCCTTTCTCTCTCATAACATTAGAACTCGTGGGCTCCCATTGAAGCTGAAGCTGTGAAGATTTAGGACGGATAAAAGGAAGGACTTAACATTTAAGAGCATATGAAGACTCTGCTGTATCAGGGATGGGCTTTGGTCTTTCAGACAAAATTAACACCCCTTGCCTTTCGTCCTCTGTTCTGCTCAATCCTCTATGTCAGGCACGTCCAACTCTGGCCGTGGTCATTGTCAGGAGTTGCTGAGCTTCTTTTAGGGGAGACTTGACCAAAGTTGTTGAGCTTTTTAGGGGGAGCAGGGTTTGGAACACAAAAGTGATCATGTGGGATGTAAAACACAGGAGAAGTCAATGACAACATTCCTAGAGTGTACATGTTGGAACATGGGGAGGGATGTCTGTCCAGTAAGCAGGTAAACTTCCTGGGGACGGACTTCCTCCGCATGTGACCAGAGGTGGGTGTGGCCTCACCTGTGCAGGTAAATGATAAAAACACAGGGCAGGCAGCCATCTCTCTCTCTCTGCCATCTTCTTTCGATGAGGAAACATCTAAGGATGCTCTCTTGGCTCCCAGCCAAGAGAGGAGATAAGGACTATCTTGCTACAAGATAGATTCTAAATGTATTTTACCTTTTTAAGCCTGTCTGCCTTCTGGGATCATATTGTGAACAGAACGTGAGTAAACTCTTTTATACTTTTATAAAGACTGTGTTGTGTCTTGTATTTTAAGAGGGAACAAAGGGGAAATTACCAGAGTAATTATTATAGAGGTTCTAGCAAACCTGTGCAGACGTTACCGTTGCAAACTAAAAGGGGAATGCTTATAAACTCTGCTGATATTTTGGGAACTTGTTAGCACAAGTTGGATAAGGATATAATTAGTCAATATATCCTCTCCTGCACCCCAGAACATTCCCACAGATCACTAACTTGATAACTTGATACTAAGACACCCCTGAGATCGACCGGTCGATCGCAATCGACCTGTTGCACATGCCTGCTCTACGTCTGGTGCCCCACAGAACATCCTAGGCTTGGTGCCCCATATGTCCTAAATCTAACTCTGGCCGGTTCAGGCTAAAGGGGGCACATCTAGCCCATCATCCTGTTCTCTCAACCAGATGCCTCTTCTGGGAAATCCGCAGGCAGGATCTGAGTGCAAGAGCCCTCTTCCCTCTTGCAGTTTCAGCAACTGGTGTTTGGAAGCATTGAACTACTGCAATGCGCTCTATGTGGCGCTACCTTTAAAGGTGACCCAGAAACTACAACTAATCCAGAATGTGGCAGCTAGACTGGTGACTGGTAGCTGCCACTGAGACCATATAACACCAGTCTTGAAAGACCTACACTGGCTCCCAGTATGTTTCTGAGCACAATTCAAAGTGTTGGTGCTGACCTTTAAAGCCCTAAACAGCCTCGGTCCAGTATACCTGAAGGAGCGTCTCCACCTTCATCGTTCTGCCCAGACACTGAGGTCCAGCGCTGAGGGCCTTCTGGCGGTTCCCTCGCTGTGAGAAGCAGGGAACCAGGCAGAGGGCCTTCTCAGTAGTGGCACCCGCCCTGTGGAATGCCCTCCCACCAGAGTCAAAGAGAAAAACAACTACCAAACTTTTAGAAGCCATCTGAAAGCAGCGCTGTTTAGGGAAGCTTTTATTGTTTAATAGGATATTGTATTTTAGTGTCTTGTTGGAAGCCGCCCAGATGGGCAGGGTATAAATAATAAATTATTATTATTATTATTGCCAGTTGTCATGGGTTAGCTGAAATTCCTGTGCTGCAGGGGGGTGGGCTAGATGACCCTCGGGTCTCCTTCCAGCTCTGTGATTCTAACGATGCCTCTAACTGCACAGGCACAGCACAGGCACCCTGGCTGGTCACCATTGATAGCTTCCTCTTCCTCTGTGAATTTCTGGAATCCTCTTTTGAAGCTATCTAGGTTCTTAGAGAAACAGCAAAGCATGGTTCTATCTGGGATGAGGATGTGGCAAATTTCAGATGGTGGTAGTAGATCACAGAGGATGTAACCCTGCTCTCCCCTTCAGCTCACGAAGAACCAGAATAAGAGCAGTTTGCCTGGATCTTCCCCCTCCCTAATCCATTTTCACACCCTGTTCCTTAATACCAGGCCAAGTCACTTAAATTAACAAGCAGAAAATAAAACGGAAAGGTTTCTTTGCACAGCCTGAATCCACCAAGGCAACAAAAACTCTCCACTCACATCCAGGGCCTGGGGTATTCCTCCCTACCGCCATTTCAATTTTTTACGACCGTTAATAAACACCACAATGGCAGTTATGCCTCTTAATAAAGGAGGTGATCAAATTTCATGCTTTGATGGAAGAGGACTGGAGGACTCTCTTAACACCAGCCTTTCTCAACCTTGAACTACAACTCCCATCATCCCTAGCTAGCAGGATCAGTGGTCAGGGATGATGGGAGTTGTAGCCCAACAACATCTGGGGACCCAAGATGTTGAGAGAAGCTGCTCTAATCATTCTGCAGTGCTGGGCAGTGACAATGAGTGGGTGGAGCACAGCAGGTTGGCCCAGAACTCCCAAGCAGTAGGTGAGAGGGTCAACATGTGTCTTTCAGCTATTTCAGCATGAGGGCTTTTTGGTTGTTGGCAATCCATCTGTCTCAAGAGACAATGGAAGAGTGTGCTTTTGAGTGTGCTCAATTACATCCATCCTTGCCGGCTTCCAATTGGGGCACCTTGGTGACCACTGTGAGAACACAATGCTGGGCCAGATGGGGACATTGGTCTGATCCAGCAGCCAGGCTCTTCTGACATTCCTAAGATCCTGAAGTTCTAATTTAGATTCTGAAGTTCTTCCTTCGATCCTAGAGGAAGCTTCCTGACCGTCCGTGGGAATTCTTGACTCCTTGCAGTGAGGATTGTTTCACAAAATGATACCCACAATCCCTCTGAATAACTGTTGCAGGAAATCACAAATGGAGAGAGACGTGTTGCACTCAGGTCAACATTTGTGGGCATCTGGTTGGTTCATAGTTGTCAACCGCCCCTTATTTGGCAGGAAACTCCCTCATCCCAGCGCCGTTTCCCGCTGCTGTCCCAGATTGATGATGTCCTTTAAATTTCCCGGGTTTCAAAGGAAGCAGCTCCTCTTCCTCCCTCCCTGCCGGCCAGGGAGGAGGGAGGCTCCAACTGTGTTGCTTGGCTGCGTTGCTCACCCAGGAAGGAGTCCAAGAACGACTGGGGGGTAGAGCTTGCATGCCTTGTGCCGATCAAATCGGACACATTGCCAGGGGACTCGCCTTTGCTCAGCGTTTCCCAGCAGAGAGGTGACGGTGGTTTCCCTTGCTGCATCCCCTTTGCTGGGTTGCTGTGTTGTGGGAACCACCGCTTGAGGCTTCGTTTGGCTGCTGGTTGAATAAAATCCCTTATTTTGGCTGCTGGTCCCTTATTTTCGAGGCTGCTGGTCCCTTATTTTCAAATCTGTAAATTGACAGCTATGAGTTGGTTAGATGGGCCACTGGCTTGATCTAACAGGGCTCTTTTGATATGCATAGCTAAACTGTAGAACTCACTCCCACAAGAAGTTATAATGGCTGCCAACTTGGAGGGATTTTTTTAAAAAAAGGTTGGACAAATTCCTGGAGGAAAAGGCCATCCATGGCTACTAGCCATGATTATTATCTTCTACCTCCACTGTTGGAGTTTGGATTGGATTTGATATCTTGCTTTATCACTACCCGAAGGAGTCTCAAAGCGGCTAACATTCTCCTTTCCCTTCCTCCTTCACAACAAACACTCTGTGAGGTGAGTGGGGCTGAGAGACTTCAGAGAAGTGTGACTAGCCCAACGCCACCCAGCAGCTGCATGTGGAGGAGCGGAGATGCGAACCCAGTTCCCCAGATTACGCGACTACCACTCTTAACCACTACACCACACTGGCTCTCACTGGAGGCAGTATGCCTCTGAACACCAGTTTATGGAAATCTCAAGCAGGGTCTGCTTGCAGGCTTCCCTATGGAGTATCTAATGGAGCACTGTTGCAATAGTTGTGCTTCTTCTGGATCCCCCCGTTTTTAATACAAATGGGGGTGGAGAGAGAATTACCACAGATCTTTTCCCCACAAGATCTTAAAAATAGTAGCGTCTCTGCAGTCCAGTACCCCAAATGCCTTCAAGCATGCAGAGGCTGCCCACTGGAGATCAAACCATTTCCCTGTCAATTATTCACTCCTTCCTCTATTATTTACCAATGCCACAAAGCCTGTCTGCCTTCCTTGCTGGTTAGCATTGCCCCAGGCTGACAGGGCAGTGCTGGATAGTCAGGGACATTGGCAGTGGGCCAGAGCCTCTGTATATCCTTTCCAGCACGAAAGGATGGATCCTTGTGGCAGTTCAGTGTAAGGTAAAGGTAAAGGACC
Source organism: Podarcis gaigeae (assembly GCF_964106915.1). Lineage (NCBI taxonomy): Eukaryota > Metazoa > Chordata > Lepidosauria > Squamata > Lacertidae > Podarcis > Podarcis gaigeae. Next base: position 13,830,375 of record NC_139684.1, read on the forward strand.
AAGACCCCTGGGCAGTTACGTCCAATCATATTTGACTATGGGGTTGCGGCGCTCATCTCTCCTTTCAGGCCGAGCGAGCTGGCGTTTGTCCACAGACAGCTTTCCAGGTCATGTGGCCAGCAGGACTAAACCGCTTCTGGAAGCCATGGAAGCCAGAGCGTTGACCTTCCCATCGCAGCCGTACCTATGTATCTACTTGCACTGCTGTGCTTTCAAACTGCTAGGTTGGCAGGAGCAGGGACAGTAATGGGAACTCACCCTATTGAGTGGACTTGAACTGCCAACCTTACGATCAGAAAGCCCAAGAGACTCAGTGGTTGAGACCACAGCGCCACCCGCACGCCCCCCCCAGTTCAGTGTACACCAGGGGTCAGCAAACCTTTTCAGCAGGAGGCCGGTCCACTGTCCCTCAGACCTTGTGGGGGGGCCAGACTATATGTTGCCATGATTATGTCCCACATTTTGGGCAAAAACCCTTATTGGGACCAACCTCAATGTTGCCCAAATGTGATTTTTTAGGGGGGGGGGAGTGTTCCCTCATACACCCACGCTGCTTCCTTTGTGTTTTACGCATTGACAGTTATTATTTCTCTCATGAGGCGGGGTGGAGGGATGGGGGGCTGAGGTAAGCACACCATTCCTGTCAGCCCTGGAGAGCGTGTGCGCATGTGTGGGTAAAGGAAAAAGCCACTGGCCCCGCTAAGTCAGGCCAGCGCTGCTCAAACAAAAACTGTCTTTTCCCAGCATGAGGGAAGACGAGGCGGCAGCTATTTACCTTTCCAAGGCTTGCAGCATGTAGATAACAAGCAGCCTCCCCAGCAGAGCACAGAACTACTTCGGAGTGCAGCCGCCCAGGTGCTCCCTGCTTCCTCCGGCAGAGAGCACCGCCGCCACAGACACCGGCGGGCATCGCTCCCGAGGTGCCTCTGAGCCCCTGCCGCTGCAACTGCCCTTCCTGAGGTCAATCACCGGCAGCTCCATGGTGGAAAACCGAACTGTGCCTCCTTTCCCCTCTTCCCCACCCCCTACCCTGGAAGAAAACATTGCTGCGCAAGCACGACAGATGAAGAAGGGGCTTGTCTCAAGCAGCTGCCTGCCTCACTTTTAACCCCCAAGCTGGCTGAGTCTCAAAAACCATTGCGCGTGCTCTATGCCCGTTGCCTGGATTCCTGGACCATCTGTGGGCCGGATCTAGAAGGCAATTGGGCCTAATCCGGCCCACAGGCCTTAGTTTGTCGACCCATGGCATGGTGTAGACTATGGCTGGGCAAACTAAGGCCTGGGGGCTGGATGTGGCCCAATCGCCTTCTAAATCCGGCCCACGGATGGTCCAGGAATCAGTGTGTTTTTACATGAGTAGAACATGTCCTTTTATTTAAAATACATCTCTGGGTTATTTGTGGGGCCTGCTTGGTGTTTTTACATGAGTAGAATGTGTCCTTTTATTTAAAATGCATCTCTGGGTTATTTGTGGGGCCTGCTTGGTGTTTTTACATGAGTAGAACGTGTCCTTTTATTTAAAATACATCTCTGGGTTATTTGTGGGGACTGTCTGGTGTTTTTACATGAGTAGAATGTGTGCTTTTATTTAAAATGCATCTCTGGGTTATTTGTGGGGCACAGGAATTCATTCAGGTCCCCCCCCTCAAAATATAGTCCAGCCCCCCACAAGGTCTGAGGGAATGTGGACTGGCCCCCTGCTGAAAAGGTTTGCTGACCCCTGGTATAGACAATGTCAAGACAGCTGACCAAGGTCCTGACCAGGATTTTTGTAGCTTCCTACATTCCGCCTACATCCGCCACCAACCACTTTCCTGCAGCTCCCCTTGCTCTACTCTTGTCACAGACACCGACTCTTAAGATGGGGGTGGAGGGAGGAGCATCCTTCACTGAGCACAGGATCTCCTTGCCCGAGTCCCATTATCCTGGAAGTGTAAGATTTATGTCTCTCTCAGCCAAAGGCAGCTTCTCCACTGGGGATTAACATAAAAGGTATTTTGTCTTTAATATGTAAATGTCGGGTTTGACAGGAGGAGAGGAGCTCTCGCAAAGGCAAGGCTCAATGGAATGTTTGATCAGGACACTCTTCCCAGGATTAGTTCCTTAAAGAACATCGGCTAATCTTTCTCCTCCAGCCTGAGAGGGGAGGGGACAGCAAGCGGAGCTGGATCAAGTAAAACGGGGAAGGGTTAATGACTTCTCTTAAGGGATTAAGGGTCCACCCTCTCTCTTTTGATGTTGGGTTTCTCCTGCTAAGATCTGTGGATCAGGCCCCCTAAGGCTGACTGATCAACAATGGATGCTAAGCAGAACGTAAGAAAGTAAGAAGAGCCCTGATGGATCAGGGCACCGACCCATCTACTCATAGAGGCATAAAGGTAAAGGGACCCCTGACCATTAGGGCCAGTCATCGCCGACTCTGGGGTTGCGGTGCTCATCTTGTTTTACTGGCCGAGGGAGCCGGTGTACAGCTTCCAGATCATGTAGCCAGCATGACTAAGCCGCTTCTGGCGAACCAGAGCAGCGCACGGAAATGCCCACCAGAGAGGTACCTATTTATCTACTTGCACTTTGATGTGCTTTTGAACTGCTAGGTTGGCAGGAGCAGGGACTGAGCAACGGGAGCTCCCCCCCCCCCCCCCCGTTGCAGGGATTCGAACTGCTGACCTTCTGATCAGCAAGCCCTAGGCTCTGTGGTTTAACCTACAGTACCACCCGCGTCCCTGCATAGAGGCATAAAAGCAAAGAATTGCAGAGTTGGAAGGGGCCACAAAGATCATCTAGTCCAAACCCCTGCAATGCAAGAATCTCAGTTAAAGCATCCATGACAGATGGCCATCCAACCTCTGCTTAAAAACTTCCAATGAAGGAGAGTTCACCACCTCCTGAGGGAATCCGTTCCCCTATCAAACAGCTCTTATTGTCAGAAAGTTCTTGCTGATTTTTAGTCATAATCTCCTTCCTTGTAACTTGAAGCTATTGGTTCGAGTCCTGCCCTCCAGAGCAGGAGAAAACAAGCTTGCTCCATCTTCCATGTAACAGCTCTTGAGATATGTGAAGATAGCTCTCATATCTCCTCTCAGTCCCCTCTTTTCCAGGCTAAACATACCCAGCTCCTTCAACCATTCCTCATACGGCTTGGCTTCTATACCCCTGGATCATCTTGGCTGCCCTCTTCTGCACACGTTCCGGCTTGTCAACATCCTGTTCTCACATTGGCCAACCAGAGGCCAGTTGCTGTAACGTATGGGATGGGATGCCATCTCATGAAATGTTTCTGTCCTACTGATCCAGCAGGGAAATAATGGGTCTGGAAGAAAGCTGGTCCACAAGCTAAAACTGACCCACATGCTATGCCTCAAATTTGGCAAGGGAGATAGATGGGTTTTCCATGGCAAGCGAGCCACCACTTTCAGAAGGGGCAAGATTCAACTAAGTTGTGGCATAGAAGGAACGAGGTTTGCTTCTGCAATGCAAAATCTGCTCTGGAGGGATGGAGGAAGCTCTAGAAACAGGTTGGGGGGGCGTGTGGGAGGAGAGGGGTGAATGTCCCATTGTGCAAGTGGACTTTATTCCTTGTGTGGATATCCTCCTTGGTGCTACATTACATTCCGCTGTGCACTGTACGAAAGTCTCTCTTTTATCTGCCCTGAATCTTCCAACATTCAGCTTCACTGAATGTCCACAAGTTCTTGTGTTATTTCCCTAAGATAAAAAGTCCAGAACGCTGCAATCTTTCTTCATAGGGGAGTCACACCCCCCCCATCCACCGCCTTGATTAATTTGGTTGCCCTTTTCTGAGCCTTTCCCAACTCAGCAACATCCCTCTTGAAGTCAGGCACCCAGAGTCGTATTCCAAATGTGGTCACACCATAGATTTGTATAACGGCATTATGACACTGGCAGGTTCCCTTTCAGCTATGATATCAATGATTTTCTCAGAAGTGGTTGCGAGATTCTTCGCGATGAAGGAATGGCAGCCCGAACCTTATCTGACTTTCATCCGTGCTCCCTCTCTGAACTCCTTCAACAACTAGGAGTTCCAAGTGCGATACAGTTTCTCAGCCTGGAGCACATTTTGAAGGGACGTATGTAGATATATGGGCAAGACATGCCCCACTATCTGATCTCAGGTCGTCAACTAGGAGAGCCATACTCATATGATTGTATTGAAGTTTCCTTGTGCCGTGTAAGACCATGGGTCCCTCTAGCTCTGAATTAGCTACACTGTCAGCAGCTCTCTCAGAATTTCAGGCAGAGGTCCTCGCAGGATGGCTTAAATAGGAGCAAATTAAGCTGCCTTATACCCAGTCAGAGCTGTGGTCCATCTCGCCCCATAGATGGCAAAGTTGTAGGGGCAGTAAAGGCGAGTGGTGGCTTAGTTTGAAGATGGAGATGTGTGTAATTTCTGTGGGTTATTCTACTTCTGGGCGACTCTTCATCTCATGGAATTGTAGGGTTGGGAGGGACCTCAAAAGTCATCTAGCCCAACCCCCTGTGATGCAGGAGTCACAGCTAATCACCACCCTGGGAGCCACCAGGTTGAAAGGTGAATGACACACCTTCCTAGCAGAGCTAAGCCACTGGATGAAACGGAGGAAGCAGAAAATTCCCCCCGGCGTTCCTTCAGCACGGCTTGCAGTCCACCAAGGCTCGTTAGCTCAAATCTTGCTCACTAATGATGGGCAAGAACAAAGGAGGAGGAGAGAGAAGGTCTGCGCTCACACTCTAGATAACTGGCTTCTTTTTTTAATGAGAAGGAAAGAGAGAACGGAGGAACGAAATGTGTAGGACGGAAGGGAGGAGGGAACCATCATTTATGCCTGACAAGAGATCTCAGCTGGATGAGGCAATCTCAGATGGCTGATAATGGTCTGAAGAGCCCATTAGACCTAAGGAAAGTACAAGCAGGTGGAACTGCAGGGTGGTGGAGGAAGGCAGGCAATTTCATTAATTTAAAAGGAATAGTTCCAGGACTGTACGCTTGGAAGGACCCCTTTTTTTGAGAGAGAGTGCCTTCCTGGTGCCACACCAATTTGCTTCCCTCGGAAATACGCTCAAATCTCAATGCGTGTTGGGCCAATCATTTTGGCCTGTGTGTGAGGTGGGAGGGGGAATTCATGTGGAATTTCACAGTGGGGATGTGTGCTGGTGCTTAATAAAATTTCCTATACTTCTTAGAATGCATTAAAGGATGTTATAAGAACATAAGGAGAACCTGTTAGATCAGGCCAATGGCACACCTAACTGGCATCCTGTTCACCTAGGATGACCCTGGCACCCAGATTCCCCAAAGGGAAGTCTATACACAGGGCCTGAGTCCAATAGCAGCTTTCTCCTCTTGCGATCCCCAGCAACTTACCGTATTTTTTTCTCGATAAGACTCACTTTTTCCCTCCTAAAAAGTAAGGGCAAATGTGTGTGCATCTTATGGAGCGAATGCAGGCTTCGCAGCTATCACAGAAGCCAGAACAGCAAGAGGGATTGCTGCTTTCACTGTGCAGTGATCCCTCTTGCTTCTGAGATTCAGAATATTTTTTTTCTGGTTTTCCTTCTCCAAAAACTAGGTGCGTCTCATGGTCTGGTGCGTCTTATAGAGCGAAAAATACGGTAAATTAAAAGGTAGACTCCCTCTGATCCTGGAAGTAATATACATCCATCATTACTGGTAGCCGTTGATAGCCTAATGCTCCAAGAATCGGTCTAATACCTTTTCAAAGTCATCCATAAGGTTACATTCCTTCTGAAGGGGCAGGTATGTAGCTGGGGGGGGGGGGTCCTTCTGGAGCCATTGCTGTAACTTGAAGCTCAAGTGGCCTCAGTGGTGCAGAGTGCCTTCCATCAGCTTCAGCTGGTGGCCCAACAGGCAAGGATAGCCAACTTCTGTTGCCTATGCTCTGGTAACCTCTAGGTTAGAATACTGCAACACATTATACCGGGCATAGGCAAACTCGGCTCTCCAGATGTTTTGGGACTACAACTCCCATCACCGCTGACCACTGGTCCTGTCAGTCAGAATCTCCTTTCGTGTAACTTGAAGCCATTAGTTCAGGTTCTGCCCTCCAGAGTAGGAGAAAACAAGCTCATTCCCTCTTCCATGCAACAGCCCTTGTGTGGATGTACATCATTATATCCACACAACTGCAAGGAATCCAGAGTTTGCTCATCCCCAACAAATACCTGTTCAACCTCTGCTTGAAAACGTCCAGCAAAGGCCCCGCTTCCCTAGCCTAGGCAATTGATGCCATTTTCAAACCACTGTAGCAACAGATATGTTTCTCCATAGGTCCAATCAAAGCCTACCTTCCTGCAACTGGAGCCCATTAGACCTAGTCCTCAATGCATCAGTGCAGAGCAGACATGATGGAGCTCTGCCGTAATCACCTCTAGATGGGTCAATCCACTCCAAAATGCCTATCCCACATTCATCTCCAGATGTTTCAATTGACTCCCAAGTGTGCATCTCACATACACCTCCAGGTGGACCAGTCCACTCCCGAGTGACCATTCCAGGTTCACTTCCAGATGGTTTGCCCCACTCCCATGTGCCCACCCCACTTTCTCCCACCAACCATGGTGGCCATCCATCTTACCTAGCGTCACTTCGGATTGCATGGGCATAGAGAGGGCAGGGTGCTTGACCTCACAACTGAAGAGTGCATCATTGTCTATCTGGGGGTTAAGCGTCCACATGAGCATGGCCCGCACCTCCACGGTGCCATCACTGATGGGGATGTGGGTGTGGTGGAAGTAGTAGATGGGCTCCACATTCTGGATCCATCGTGGAAACTCCCGGCTCACCACAGTCTCTGGGATGATCTCCGTAGCTGGGCTGAACAAAAGTCCCTGGTTGGGGGTGAGGCCTTTCAAGGGGTCCTCTGTGTAGGGCCTCCCACCCCGGTCCTCCACATCCAGGAGGGAGAGAGACTTCTGCATCTTGGTGTCGTCCATGTCTCGGTGGAAGAGGTTCCGGGAGGCCCGGCCGTCTTGCAACCCGGCGGCATTAATGGGGGCTTCTGTGAGGGGCACCACCTCGATCAGCTCCCCGTCTCTCTTGAAGTACACCTGGAGAGGGAAATTTGGGAAGAGACTGCAGTCAATTCCTTCTCAAGAGCAGAAATACAGGCCACATTCCCACCACACCATTAAAGCGCTCTGATACCACTTTGAAACAGCCATGGCTTCCCTCAGAGAATCATGAGAATTGTAGTTTGTTATGGAAGCCGAGAATTTGTTAGGAGACACCCTCCCCGCCTACATTTCTCTCTCACAGCTCTGCAGCCCTGTTTCCATTCTGCTGCTGTTCACTTTCCACCAGGGCCTTCCCTAGTCACCTCACTGTTCACTGTGGCAAAATTAAATAACTAGTGTATATTGCGCTGTCATTACATTATTCCACACCGTGAATTCCGGTGCAAAGGAAACACAGTAGAAACTGGGAGGGAGGGAGGAGAATAATCAATTATGTCTCATTTGTAGGTGGAAAGCAACCACAGCTAATACCAATCATACCTGCTGCATCAATTTCTGTTCCAAACATGAGACAAGGAAGTGGATATCAAATTTCCATTCCCATTTCTGCTTCTGCCAGCCTCACAGGAGAGGACCATGAACATTTAAGTTTCATTTGAGGCCCCAGAGAGGACCTTCACCCTAGTGGCTCCTAGGCCCAGGAGCCCCTTGGCCCAGCAGGATCTTGTGGCCACCTCCCAGAATGCATTTGGGTACCAGATGCTTCTGGACCCCTGGCATCCCTGAGCTGTCCTGGATGGTCCTGATGCTGATGGCAGAGACCCACAACATCTGTAGGGTGGCATCCACATTAGTTTACCCCGAACTGTGGCTATATGATCACACAGGTATGCATGCAAAGAGGGAACCAGTCTGCAGAGGTGCATGCGAGAGAGTGTTTGTGTAGCTCGGAGGACGGTTTCTCTGCAGACGCAACGCCTGTTAAAAATATTTCTGAACGTCTCTCTCTGAAGAGAAGATTGTATTCCTTTATCAAAAGCTCCTTTCAAGCTCCGGATGTCATGGTGGTAATGAAACGGCCGCAGGAATGTTTGCAGATAAGTGTGTGGTTTGCATTTTATTTTTAAGTATACGTTTTTTGAAAAAGGCTTCCTCTCACCTCTCTCTCCCTTTTAAAAAATTCAGACGCTTCAAACCTCGGAACGAATAAGCAGAAATAAGTCTCGGGGTCCTTAGATCCTCAACTCTTTTCCTCTCCCCCCCCCTCACTTCTCCCACCGCCTCCCCACTTTAAATCTCTTGCGTGTGTTTGCATAAAAGAGAATCCACAAGGGGAGAGATGAGGCAGAGAGAGGGGAGGGATGAGTCTGGGAGGAAAATAAAAAAGCAGCTGACAAATTCAAGACATCTCCAGAGGGACCGCAGAGGAAGATATCATTTTCCAAACTCCATTTAACAGCATGCAAACTGATGCACTGGACAGATCTCATTCTGCTTCACAACAGCCTGAAAAGGTTGGCCACCTTTGCTTCCCCCACCCACATTTTACAGATAGGAAATGGAAAGCCGGGTCTCCCTCCTGAACCCAGGAAACTGCCTCATACTGAATCATACCATTGGACTAAAAGCAGCTTCTCTGGGGATGCTTGCCAGAAGGTGTCAGGGACCAAACCAGGGGCCTTCAACATGCCAAACATAGAATCATAGTATTGGAAGGGACCCTGAGGATCATCTAGTCCAACCCCCTGCAATGCAGGAATATGCAGCTGTCTCATATAGGTATCGAACCTGCAACCTTGGCATTATGAGCACCGCTCTCTAATGAGCTGAGCTATCTAGGCTGACACGTGCCCTGCCACTGAGTTCTTCGTTCCATCTAGCTTGACGTTGCTCTGGGGATGATGATGATGATGAACAGAAGTAGAACTGTATTTATTTATATTCCATTGTTTTCCCAAACTGGGACACAAGGCAGCGTGCATTAAAACAATGCACATAAAATGCAAAAAGCTAAAAGCATACAACAGTAAAAAAGCAATTAAACTCCAATGGAATTAAAAGGGATAAAAAAACTCCCACAAATATATTAGACTGCAGATGATAAAGCAGCACGGCTCTATTTGAAAGCCCTTTCCTTTAAAAAAATAGTCAGTCCCCAAGAGCCTGTGGGAATAGAACAGTCTCCATCTGCCAAAGGAAGGGCAGCAAGGAGGGAGCCAGTTTGATCTCTCTAGGGAGGGGTTCCTAAAATAGAGCTCCTCCAAGAAAGGGGGGGGGGGGTCTGTCCTCTTGCCTCCGACCAACAGCAAGGGAGGGCAATTCTAGTGGCTTCTCTGCAGGGAATGGGCACCCTACAGCCACAGGGTCGATGTCTTTTATACACAGCGGTTGTGCAGAGGCATCTATCCTGCAGGGGACTGATTCATAAGCAACTTTCCTCCACACAGAATGCCAGCTTGCAAGGGCAATGGGTGTGTGTGTCAATGTTGCAGGTGTGAAATCAGGACATCGGGAAGAGCTGGGGGGCAAAGCCTAGCACGGTGGTCACCTGGCTGCAATGGCTGGCAGCTCCTTCTCCACTTCTTCCTGTGTGGGAATGTTCAGGGATGCAGGAGAGGATATATTGTCTGATTATAGCCTTTCCAGCTTGTGTTAACAACTTCACAATTGAGCAGAGTAACATTCCCCCTTTTAAACTTGCAGCGGATGCGCTTGCTCAGGCTCGCTAAAGCCTCTATAATAACTGTTCTGGTATTTCCCCCTTATTCCCTCATAAAAGATAAGACACGACACAGTCTTCTATAAAAGTATAGAAAGAGTTTACTCACATTCCGTTCACAATCGGATCCCAGAAGGGAGACTTACCGTATTTTAAGCTCTATAAGACACTTTCCCCCTCCTAGAAAGTAAGGGGAAATGTGTGTGCGTCTTATGGAGCGAATGCAGGCTGTGCAGCTTTTGCTGAAGCCAGGAGACCAAGAGGGATCAGTGTGCACCGATCCCTCTCACTCTCCTGGCTTCAGGGATAGCTGCCCGAAGCCTCCTGAGCACAGAGCGCTTCTTCCACTGTGCTCCGGAGGCTTCGCGTTGCTTTCGCTGCTTTTGCTTTCGATCCCTCTTGCTCTCCTGGCTTCGCTTCACTGGAGAGCCGCTGTGCAGCTTTCCCTCTCTGTGCAGCGCCCCTTCAGCGAAGTGGGAGGAGAATTGAAAGGGGCTCTGCTTCTCTTGCCACTTCGCTGAGGGGGCGCTGAGCAGAGAGGGAGAGCTGTGCAACGCCCCTTCAGCGAAGCAAGAGGAGAAATGGAGCCCCTTCCGTTTCTCCTCCCGCTTTGCTGGAGAGGCGCTGAGCAGAGAGGGAGAGAACTTTTTTTTTTCTTGTTCTCCTCCTCTAAAACTAGGTGCGTCTTATGGTCGGGTGCATCTTATAGAGCGAAAAATACGGTACCTTAAAAAAGTAACATACACCTGGAAACTATCTCATAAGGAGCCAGTCCCTTTGTCCTCTCTTGGCTGGAAGCCATGAGAAAATCTTTGCCTAAGCAGATGTTGCTTCTTCGATGCATGTAGTCAAAGAGAGAGAAATGGCTGCCCTGCCCTGTGCTTTTGTCATTACCTGCACAGGTGAGGCCACGCCCACCTCTAGTCACATGCAGAGGAAGTCTGTCCCAGCCCAGAAGGAAACAGGAAGTTTACGTGCCAGCTGGACAAACATTCCTCCCCATGTGTAAACATGTTCACTCTAGGAATCAGCTGTGATTCCTGCATTGCAGCGGGTTGGACTAGAGGACCTTTGGAGGTATTTACAGTTCTACAATTCTACGAACCTGGTCCACAACTTCAGCATGAAACTGATATGAAGCTGATCCTATGGCCCACAGAAGGCATGCAAGTTCATAGAATCATAGAATTGTAAGTTGGAAGGCACCCATTTCGGCGACAAACCACTTCAATTAGTCTGGTTGCGGTTGCCTCTGCAACTCCCTTCTCCTTATCTACTTGCACTTTGAGGTGCTTTTGAACTGCTAGCTTGGCAGGAGCAGGGACCGAGCAACGGGAGCTCACCCCGTCGCGGGGATTCGAACCGCCAACCTTCTGATCGGCAAGTCCTAGGCTCTGTGGTTTAACCCACAGCGCCACCCGCATCCCAATAAAATGGTAGAATCAGAGAATTGTAGAGTTGGGAAGGGCCCCAGGGGTCATGTAGGCCAACCTCCTTGAATGCTCTGCCCTCTCCCCAATTCATTGCCCTTGCCAAAACTCACCATTGGGGCAGGCTTCCCGCCGGAGACGATGCAGACCAGAGTGAAGTTCTGAGCCTGGTAGCGGCTGAAGGGAGCTGGTGTGTCTGCAGCAATGACCGAGATAGACATGGGAGGGGCTGTTGTAGTGAGAGGAAGATAGTTGACAGTTAGTTCAATTGTTCCTTGGCATCATACCCCACCGAAAAGACCCAGCCACCCACACCTTGGAAGATTCAGGAAAGACTAAAACATGGGTAGGCAAACGGCCTCGGTCCAGTATACTGTTCTGCCCAGACACTGAGGTCCAGCGCCGAGGGCCTTCTGGTGGTTCCCTCACTACGAGAAGCCAAGTTACAGGGAACCAGGCAGAGTTCCTTCTCGGTAGTGGCACCCACCCTGTGGAACCCCCTCCCACCAGATATCAAAGAGAAAAACAACTACCATCTGAAGACAGCCCTGTTTGGGGAAGCTTTTACTGTTTAATAGGTTATTGTATTTTAGTGTTCTGTTGGAAGCTGCCCAGAGTGGCTGGGAAACTCAGCCAGATGGGCGGGGTATAAATAATAATAATAATATATTATTATTATTATTATTATTATTATTATTATTATTATTATTATTAGATAGGAGCAAAGTGAGCAGCCTTATACAGAGTCAGAGCATTGCTCCATCTAGCTCATGGGTAGGCAAACTAAGGCCCAGGGCTGCATCTGGCCGAACTGCCTTCTAAATCCAGCCGGCGGACGGTCTGGGAATCAGCGTATTTTTACACGAGTAGAATGTGTGCTTTTATTTACAATGCATCTCTGGGTTATTTGTGGGCCATTGGAATTCGTTCCTATTTTTTTTTCTTTCAAAATATAGTCCAGCCCCCCACAAGGTCTGAGGGACAGTGGACCGGCCCCCTGCTGAAAAAGTTTGCTGACCTTTGGACTAAAGGAAGCAGTTCTTCACACAGAGCATAGTTAACCTATGGAACTCACTTCTGCAGGAATCAGGGGTGGTCACAACCTAGATGGATATAAAAGGTAAAGGGACCCCTGACCATTAGGTCCAGTCGTGACAGACTCTGGGGTTGCGGCGCTCATCTCGCTTTATTGGCCGAGGGAGCTGGTGTACAGCTTCCGGGTCAATGTGGCCAGCATGACTAAGCTGCTTCTGGCGAACCAGAGCAGAGCACGGAAACGCCATTTACCTTCCCACCGGAGTGGTACCTATTTATCTACTTGCACTTTGATGTGCTTTCGAACTGCTAGGTTGGCAGGAGCTGGGACTAAGCAATGGGAGCTCACCCCATCATGGGGATTTGAACCGCCCAGCTTCTGATCGTCAAGTCCCAGGCTCTGTGGTTTAACCCACAGCGCCACCCACGTCCCTCTGGATATAAAAGAGGAGGAGATAAAATCATGGAGGAGGAGAGGGCTAGCAATGGCCACTAGCCACAATGGCTCTGCCTCTATGGTTGGAGGCAGCACTGCTTCTGAACGCCCTTTGTTGGAAACCACAGGAAGGGAGAACTGCTCTTGTGCTCGAATCCAATTTCTCTGGTTTCCCCCAGGCATCTTGTTGGCCACTGTGAGAAGAGAGTGTTGGACAGCAGGCTCTTATTCTGTCCTGATGTTTGTAAGTTTTGCCAGCCAGTTGCAAAGAAATCCCAGCCCCCAATGACGGAAAGCAGGTCAGCTCCGCGGGTTGGGAGCCCCAGCTGGCAAACGCCGCTACAGCCGTTACGCCGAAATTGAGAGAGCGAGTGGTTGATTTATGCCGGGCGACAGTCCGTGAACTTCATCCCGCGCTCTGGCGCTCCGGCGGGATTTCCCAAGCTGCAACACAGCGTTGCCCGGCAAATCGGAGCCTTCGGCTTGGAGCAGAGGGCTTTGGGCCATGTGCTTCCGCCTGCTTCCGCCTCAAAAATATTGAACAACCTTGGAGAGAGAACAGGCACACACTTCGTTCCACTTGGCCATCTCCCTACAGACATCTCCCCGGGGGGATCTGTACAGCAATTGTATTTGAAAACACTTTATAAAGTCTTCCCAGCTCTAACGACAACGCTCAAGCGATCACCCTTGTCAACGTGGGCACAAATAAGTGCTTCTGGTTTATGTCGTTTTAGAGACTGCGCCTCACCTCTTGTGCTCCACTTGTTGAGTCGGAAAACGTAGGATCCCCAGGAGCATAGGGTGTTTTCCTGGGAATATTTCTAGGAGCATTTAAAGGCTCGACCCTCATTTCATTGCATATTTTCACATCTACATAGAATCATAGAGTTGGAAGGGACATTGAGGATCATCTCGTCCCACCCCCTGCAGTGCAGGAATTTGCAGCTGTCCCATACGGGGACTGAACCTGCAACCTCAGGAGGCCTCAGTCGCCCGGAGTGCCTTCCATCAGCTTTGGCTGGGGACCCAGCTACGCCCCTATCTGAACAGGGATGGCCTAACTACTGTTGCCTATGCTCTGGTAACCTCAAGGTTAGATTACTGCAATGTGTTATACATAGGGCTGCCTCTGAAAATGATTCGGAAACTTCAGCTAGTGCAGAATTCAGCAGCCAGGTTGCTCACAGTTTGAGCATATTTCACTGATCCTGGTCCGACTGCACTGGCTACCAGTGAGTTTCCAGGCCCAATTCAAAGTGCTGGTTTTGACCTATAAAGCTCAGGACCACAATACTTCAAGGACCACAATACCTCAAGGACCGCCTCTTTCCATATGAACCCACCCAGACCCTCAGATCATCTTCCAAGGCCCTCCATTGTGTGTCTCCTCCTCGAGAAGTTTGGAGGGTTGCAACACGAGAACGGGGCCTTCTCTGCCGTGGCTCCCCGTCTGTGGAATGCTGTCCCCAGGGAAGTTCACCTGGCACCTTCGTTACACACCTTTAGGCGCCAGGCAAAAAATGTTCTTTTTTTAACCAGGACTTTGGTTGATCTGTTTGACATCCCATGCCCTTTTAAAATCTCTCTCTCTCTCTCTCTCTCTCTCTCTCTCTCTCTCTCTCTCTGTGTGTGTGTGTGTGCTATTAGGTTATTGTTCTTATTTTGATTTTATAGATTGTGATTTTATTTATAACTGACCTGAGACCACCGGGTATAAGGTGGCATATAAATTCAATAAATCAATAAATAAAACTTGCTTTAACCAGCTGAGCTATTTTTCCTCCCTAGATCAGGGGCAAATAGGGTCATATGTGGCCCTCCAGACCTCTCCACCTGGTCCTTGGAGTTCTCTGCAGGTCTTGCTTTACAACGTCCTTGAGTGCTTTTGCCTGGCTGGGGTCATAGGATAAAATTGTATAGCTGGAAGGGACTCCAAGGGTCAAAAAACCCAATGCAAAGAATCCCTGACAGATGACCATCCAACTTCTGCTTTAAACCTTCCAAGGGAGTCCATTCCACTGGTGAACCGCTCTTGCTGTCAAAAAGCTCTTCCTAATGTTTATTTGAAATCTCCTTTCTTACCATTTGAATCCATTGGATGGGCCCTTGAACTCTGAGAATGAATATTGTTTGCTTAGTGGAAGCAAGAAGGATTACCGACGAAAGAAGAATGGCGGATGAAATTGATGGACTATGCAGAACTGGATAAATTAACAGGAAGGATTTGAAACCTGCGGGACCAGAGATTCTTAGAAGACTGGAGTAAATATACGAACTATTTGAAAAGTAATTGTGATGAACAGATTACGCTAGTAGGACTGCAAGAAGTATTGTAAGGAGGACTATCTGAAATATTGCAAGAAAGACTATGAGGAGAATTATTAGTTAATGCTAATTAAGAGTAATAGAGAAATTGAGAAATGCAGAATAAGTGATAAAGAACAGAAAATCACCAGAGGTGTTGACGGAAGTCTAAAACATTGTATAAGAGAAGAAGTTATGTTATATGATTGTTGGAAATGATATGTTAAAAAAACCAATAAAAATCTATATACCGTATTTTTCGCTCTATAAGACTCACCAGACCACAAGACGCACCTAGTTTTTGGAGGAGGAAAACAAGAAAAAAAATATTCTGATTCTCAGAAGCCAGAACAGCAAGAGGGATCGCTGCGCAATGAAAGCAGCAATCCCTCTTGCTGTTCTGGCTTCTGGGATAGCTGCGCAGCCTGCATTCGCTCCATAAGACACACACACACATTTCCCCTTACTTTTTAGGAGGGGAAAAGTGAGTCTTATAGAGCAAAAAATACAGTATATATATAAAAAACCAGAATGAATATTGTTTGCTTGGATATAGGATGGAGACGGTTTGTGAGACTGTATCAAAACTAGCCTGCTGCATCAATGTGAAATTCACACCCATTTGGCACCCTGGAAGGCTGCCTTCAGGCTGAAGAGGTTTCCTCACCCCTAATGCAGAGTTTTAACCAACTACTCCAGAGGGATTCCCAAATCGCCATGTTTGGTCACATCGTATCTCTTTCTTCCGAAGGCCCCCGCAATTTTATATATATACTCTCCTCCTCCCCCAGCATAAGCGAGAAGCAAGTCCCCAAATGCCAGGCTGTATATCTGTGTCACAATGCGAGAAAGATAGACTGGGAGGGACGGGGAAGAGAAATTATCCCAGAACTCATTTTGCAGGAGAGGGTTGGGGGGGGGGAGCGAGGAAGAGTTAGAGATGAGAGATGGATAAATGGAGGAAGAGAGAGTTATGGTAAGGTGGAGGAGGGGGAACAAATAGATGCCAACACAGAAAAAGCCGGCTGGGGGTTTAAATAACAGGAGGGAGCGACAGCTACATGGAACGCAACAGATGCATGGCTCGGAAGATTTGTGCTCCTGTCATCTCTGGGATGCATTTTCTGCAGTCTTGTTTCAGAAAGAGCAGAGGAGGTCGAGGCTCACACATCATCTACCTACGGGCACCAACCTGGATGGCTTTCAAAGAGGATTAGATAAATTCATGCAGGAGAGGGCTATCAGTGGCTACTAACCATGATGGCTATGTTCTGCCTCCAAAGTCTGAGACAGCAATGCTTCTGAATACCAGAAGCTGGAAAGTCCAGGAGGAGAGAGTTTTGCTGTATTTGGGCTTCCCTGGACTAGATGGGCAACTGGGCTGACCCTGCAGGTTCTTCTTATGCTACTGAGTTCTTAATAATAATAATAATAATAATAATAAATTTTATTTATACCCCGCCCTCCCCAGGCAAGACCAGGCTCAGGGCGGCTAACACCAGGTATAAAAACAATTGATTGAAATACAACTTAAAAACCAGATTAAAATGCAACATTAAAATGCAGCCTCCTTTCAGTAGCAACTGAAATCAAAAACTTTGGGGGGGGATGAAAACGTCAAGTTTTCACCAAGGCCAACTATCCAGACTGGTCCTACGTGGGCCAGAAAAAAAGCCAGGGAAGTCCCCAGATAGGAGTTCCATCACAGAAGGAGAAAGAAAAAAGGAAAAAGGGGGAGGGGATCAAGTTGATTCCAAGCCAAAGGCCAGGCGGAACAACTCTGTCTTACAGGCCCTGTGGAAAGAAATCAGATCCTGCAGGGCCCTGGGGTCATGAGATAGAGCGTTCCACCAGGCCGGAGCCAGTGTTGAAAAGGCCCTGGCTCTGGTTGAGACTAATCTGACTTCCTTAGGGCCCGGGACCTCTAGGGTGTTACTATTTATGACCTTAAGGTCCTCCGTGGGGCATAACGGGAGAGGCGGCTGCATAGGCACGAGGGTCCTAGGTTGGTCCTGAAGCTATTGCTCCCCTGCGAGCCTCTCTCTTTTAGGATCTTCCTGTATTCCAGGCACTTTCTAATGAGCAAAGTGACATCCTGTTTAGCTCATCATCAGCCACTGACACCATCCATAAGGGACAGACGGTGTGTCATGTTAGCCAAGACAATTATTGCACGAGTCCTTATGTCTGGACACCGCAGCCTCCCCAATGAATGCCCGGCGGCACTATCCACTCCTGATGCAATGCCAGTAACCTTCACCGCTCCCCTAAATCATCCCTTGAGCACACCCACGCTCCCTGGACCATGAAGTCACACATCATGACCAATTAAAGGTGCCGTCTGGAGGAAGGAAACTTTACCTAATGCCGAAGACTGCTAAATTTAGAACCAACCAACAGGGGAGGTGTAAACCATCCCGCCCGACCTAGGAGATGTCAGAATCTAATTATGTCACTGCCAGATTCCCCCCTCCCCCCCAGCACCAATCAGGGCAGACAGAGGAGAAAGTCAGCAGACAAGAAAAGTCAGTGTTGTCTATCAAATGAAGCATTACCTTTCTTTCTTTCTTTCTCTCTTCCCTCCCGTCCAACCACAAATGCCAATTCCAATTTAACATCTCCCCTGCAAGATTTCAAAGGAAAGATCTGCAGGAGAAACTGTGATGGATGCTCTCAGGAGCAGACGCTGATATTGGGAAGCGTGGGGAGATTGTATTCCCCGTGGTTCCCTGTGTCAAAACACCTCCGTCGAAGTTTTCAGCAGCACCTGGCCTTTAATTGCGGAGGCTAGATTTCCACGAACCCACTCTGGAATAGGCCCCTATCCCAAGGTAAATTGGAGAGGTAAATTGCCAAAGAATTGATGCTTTTGAATTATGGTGCTGCAGGAGACTCTTGAGAGTCCCATGGACTGCAAGAAAATCAAACCTCTCCATTCTGAAGGAAATCAGCCCTGAGTGGTCACTGGAAGGACAGATCCTGAAGCTGAGGCTCCAAGACTTTGGCCACCTCATAAAAAGAGAAGACTCCCTGGAAAAGACCCTGATATTGGGAAAGATGGAGGGCACAAGGAGAAGGGGACGGCAGAGGACGAGATGGTTGGATAGTGTTCTCGAAGCTATGAACATGAGTTTGACCAAACTGCGGGAGGCAGTGGAAGACAGGAGTCCCTGGCGTGCTCTGGTCCATGGGGTCACGAAGAGTCGGACATGACTAAACAACTGAACAACAACAAGCCTTCTGCAGCATTTACAAGGGGGAAGATGCAGCATAGGAAGGAAAAATAAACATTTATTGCAGCAACGCGATGTTGCCTGCGGAGGGGAAGGTGGAAAATCCACAGTGGGTGATGATTTTATTCCCTGAAGCATAAGATTTGATTGCTCTTAATGTCTCCTAACTTGCACAGCTACAAATGTTATGAGCAGGCGTTAAACATTCCAGGGCTCGTTTCCGAAGCCAGGCGTGGGTGTCGCCACACTGACCTCTGAACCCAATCCCTTCAAATCCGACTGAAGAAAGCATTAGCCCCCTACTCCTTTAACCAAATGTAAATATTCTGTACAGTCCCTGGGAAGGGAAATAAAAGCAATATCAGCTTGGGTTGCCTGGGAAGGGCCATAGCTCAGTTGGTAGAGCATCTGCTTTGCATGTAGAAGGAGCCAGGTTCGATTCCCAGTGGCATCTCCAGGTACAGATGTCAAGGAAATAAGCAACCATCTGACTTTCGGAAGACATCTGAAGGCAGCCCTGTACAGGGAAGTTTTTAATGTTTGATGTTTTACTCTACTTGATGAGCTTAATTTGTTTGAAGCCGCCCAGAGCGGCTGGAGCAACCCAGTCAGATGAGCAGCAAGCAAGCAAGCAAATACAGTGGTACCTTGGGTTAAGGACATAATTCTCTCTGGAGGTCCGTTCTTAACCTGAAACTGTTCTTAACCTGAAGCACCACTTTAGCTAATGGGGCCTTCTGCTGCTGCTGTGCCGCCAGAGCACGATTTCTGTTTTCATCCTGAAGCAAAGTTCTTAACCCGAGGTACTATTTCTGGGTTAGCGGAGTCTGTAACCTGAAGCGTATGTAACCCGAGGTACCACTGTTAATAAATAAATAAACAAATTTAAAAAAATAAAATTGTTGCTGTTGTTGTTGTTTTTGTTCTTATTATTATTCGGCAGGTAAAAAGGTAAAGGTCTCCAGGAAGGTAAAGTCCAGTCAAAGGCGACTATGGGGTTGTGGCGCTCTTCTCGCTTTCAGGCCGAGGGAGCTGGCGTTTGTCCACAGACATCTTTCCGGGACTTGCGGCCGGCATGACTAAACCACTTCTGGTACAATGGGACACCGTGACAGAAACCAAAGTGCACAGAAATGCCGTTTGCCTTACCGCCACAGTGGTACTTATTTATCTACTTGCACTGGCATGCTTTCGAGCTGCTAGGTTGGCAAGAGCTGGGACAGAGCAACGGGAGCTCACCCCGTCGTGGGCATTTGAATTGCCGACCTTCCGATCGGCAAGCCCAAGAGGCTCAGTGGTTTAGACCACAGCGCCACACTGAGCTCAATAGACCAAGTCTGTCTTGGGATAAGGCAACTTCCTATGTACAGGGTAGTTGAGAGCAAATGGGGTCTTTCAAAAATTGTTGGACTCTCCTGCTGCCCTTGACCATGGCCCATTCTGGCTCGAAGACGATGGCAGTTGTTGGAGCCCAGCGACAAGAAGTTACGCTTTGGAACTCCCTGCTTATTAATATCCAGCCTTTGCTGCACTCTTTCCGGTGCCTGCCAAAAGCATTGTTGTTTAGGCAAGGGAGTTGATGAGAGTTTTAATCTGCTGCTATCTTTTCAAATGTCTTAAACTGTTGCTGTTGTCCCCCCCCCCCCGAGTAATAATTTTATTGCTTTCTCTTGTTTCATCAGCTGTTTTGTGGAGAGGGGCTGGGGTTTCACTTTTGCAATGAAGCGGTGTATAAATCGTACAAAATAAATATAAAAATAAACCCTGCCTTCAGCTGCATAGCTCAGCTGGCTACAGCGTGGTGCTGATAACAGCAAGGTTGCAGGTTCGAGACCCATATGGGACAGCTGCATCTTCCTGCATTGCAGAGGTTTGGACTAGACCAGTGTTTCTCAACCTGTGGGTCCCCAGATGTTGTTGGACTACAACTCCCATCATTCCTAGCCGGCATGACCAGCGGTCAGGGATGATGGGAGTTGTAGTCCAACAACATCTGGGGACCCACAGGTTGAGAACCGCTGGATGAGATGTTCCTCAGGGTCCCTTCCAAGTCTACAATTCTATGATTCAACGTTTGCTGCGGAAAACAGCCGGCAATATGACTTCTGTGGATTTTCCTCTCTGCCCCCCCCCCCCGAGATTGCCTCCCTCCCCACCCTTGCCAACTGGGCCTCTTGCCTCATTACCAAGAGGCTTGTAAGTTTAAAGCTGCAGAGATTGAACAAGAGGCAGCGCCTGGTAGGTTTTCCGCTTTAATAGGGGGCTTTGGGGCTAATCTGCAGGCAGAGAGCCATCTCCTTCTTCCCAGGTGATTTAATGGAGGATCCAGGGCCAGGAGGCAGAAAGAGTGGAGGAACAAATTAACAGAGCTGGGGAGAGGGGGGGGGGAGGGAAGAGGAGGAGGAGAGGAATCAAGGGGAATGAGCCATGAAGGCGCTGAATCTGAGCCTCTGTACATAAACCACTTGGGTGCAAAAAGATGCTTGGTGGTGGATAGCTGGGGTGAGATTTAACTATCTGTCCTAGAACAATACCATTGTAGAGCTGGAAGGGGTCTTCAGGGGCCATGTAGTCCAACCCCCAGCAAGGTTGTTTTCTCCTGCTCTAGAGGGTAGGACTCGAACCAGTGGCTTCAAGTTAAAGAAAGGAGATTCCGACTAAACATCAGGAAAAAACTTTCTGGCAGTAAGAGCTGTTTGGACGGCGGGACAGTCTCCCTCGGGAAGTGGTGGACTCTCTTTCCTCAGAGGTTTTTAAGCAGACGTTGGATGGCCATCTGTCTTGGATGCTTTAGCTGAGATTCCTGCGTTGGACTAGATGACCCATGGGGTCCCTTCCAAGTCTATAATTCATGGGTAGGCAAACTAAGGCCCAGGGGCTGGATCCGCCCCAATCGCCTTCTAAATCTGGCCCGCGGACTGTCCGGGAATCAGCATGCTTTTACATGAGTAGAATGTGTGCTTTTACAGTGGTGCCTCGCAAGACGAAATTAATTCGTTCCGCGAGTTTTTTCGTCTTGCGATTTTTTCATCTTGCGAAGCACGGACTTTGGAAAAGCTTCAAAAATCACCAAAGTCTTCAAAAACCTCAAGAAAGGCTACCACACAGCGTGCTATGAGTTGCTCCTCGAAGTGAATGCACGGTTTTAAGAAAAAGAAAACCAACTTGCAAGACAAAGGAAACAAACTTGCAAGACGTTTTCGTCTTGCAAAGCAAGCCCATAGGGAAATCCGTCTTGCGAAGCAACTCAAAAAACGAAAAACTCTTTCATTTTGCGAGTTTTTCGTCTTACGAGGCATTCGTCTTGCGAGGTACCACTGTATTTAAAATGCACCTCAGGGGTATTTGTTGGGCCTGCCTGGTGTTTTTACATGAGTAGAATGTGTGCTTTTATTAAAAATGCATCTCTGGGTTATTTGTGGGGCATAGGAATTCGTTCATTATTTTTTTTTTCAAAATATAGTCCGGCCCCCCCACAAGGTCTGAGGGACAGTGGGCCGGCGCTCTGCTGAAAAACTTTCCTGACCCCTGCAACAATTCTATGATCCAGAAACAAGGATCATAGCAGCCGATGGACAATGTGAGTATGCCTTGCTCCACCAAAGGAAGATTTGGGAGTTTGCTTGAAGTTCTCAATTCCTTTGAAGCCAGGTTGGGTCCTGCCCACCCCTGATGGAAACACAGCAATGTAGTGCAGCGGCGTTGTGTGGGTAGTCAGCACCCGGGGCACGGCAAGTAATTTGCACCCCCTAACCCGGGGCAAGGCAAGTAATTTGAACCCCTAACCCCTAACCTGCCGCCGCTGCCAGCTTCTTCTTGCTGCTGCCTGGGCTGGGGTATTTACGGTAAGGTAGCCACGGCGGCGGCGGGTCCATGTCAGGTGATCTGAGGCGAGTTGCCGCTTGCCCGGAGGAGGAGGGCAGAGAGGCGCGGAAAATGCAACATGGCCTAGCAGCTGCAGCAGCAGCGGCGGCGGCAGGGCTGTGAGGAGGGGCTGCCTGGCGCGCCCTCCGCGGCCCTGACGCGCGGGGACCGCAGCGAGCGCTGACAGCTGCTGCCTGCCTGACGCCTTCAGCCCGGACGCGCGCACAGCTCGTCGGTTCCGCGAGACATGGGACTTTGCTACAGCCTGCGCCTGAGGCTCTTCGGCGACTCCGGAGGAGGCGAGCGTGCCCCCCCAGATGTTGCGGCCGCTGCGGCCGGCCCCCCTGCACCCCCCACGCTATGCCACTGATGTAGTGGAGGGGGTTCAGAAGGGAGAGCAACTCCAGGACTCTCTCTCCTCCCTTCACACAGAGCAGAAGAGTGAACATAAATCACTGCAACAGCAGGGCAACTGATGGCTGTCCCCTGCTCTGGCAAGCCAATGAGGAGATAGCAAGGCTTTCAAGTTCCCCCCTTGTTTGCAAAATATCGGCACAGAGAATGACCCCAGCTTATCATTTTATGACAACCCACTTGTGGCGATCACACAGGGTCCCCGGACGTTTAACAGTCTATTGATCCCTGTGCCACCACTGTGCTCGCTTCCCCGCTGCCACCAACCAGTTACTCTCTGGTAAAACACTGAGTCCATTCAGTTGTTAAAGGTGAACAACAACAAAATAAAGTTTATTTTACAAACATTAACAAGTTTATGGTTTCTCAGATAATATTCCTGTCAGTACAGTGGTACCTCGGGTTAAGTACTTAATTCGTTCTGGAGGTCCGTTCTTAACCTGAAGCACCACTTTAGCTAATAGGCCCTCTTGCTGCTGCCACGCCACCGGAGCACGATTTCTGTTCTCATCCTGAAGCAAAGTTCTTAACCCGAGGTAATATGGGTTAGCAGAGTCTGTAACCTGAAGCGTATGTAACCTGAAGAGTATGTAACCCGAGGTACCACTGTATCTTAACTGTAGTTTCTTTACCGTCCTATACCTTCCTAATACCTTTTGAGTGATTATCTCAACTGTTTGCCTGACTCCTCTTAACAAATTCTCTCACTCTCTCACACCAGACTAGCCCAACCCACAGACTTATCTTCTCTGTCTCGTCTAACTCCAGACTGTCTTCTCAACAACTCTAACTCCCTAAAAAACCCTCTGTGCTTAAACCTGATACACAGTTAACTCTGCCCCCTGGGTTCCCATTGGTTAGTCATTTTACCTTTCTCTATGAACCCAGTATGATGTCACACACATAGGAGGGCAAACGCCACACCACTGTTCCTAATAAACTGGGTATTGAATTGGGCATCACTGCTCTGTCTCCCTCTGTATGCATCAAGGCAGCAGGCTGTGATTCGGGGTTGGGGTTGGGATAGGCACAGGGGCAGCCACGGTGAGATCCTGCACTTCAGACTCTTGCACTGCAGAAGCAACTCAGGAAGGGCACGGCTAAGTCTCAACACAGTGCAACATCTGCGGCCCCTGCTCTATTTTATGAGGATGTTTTAAGACAGAAAGGTCTCTCCCAGGAGCTCCTTGGTTAATTACCTCATTCGGTCCAGACCTGGCTTTCCATTATGGGATGAATTATTCTCTTTTCCTGCTGAGGCAGCTGGCATGGGGAGAATGGGGTCACCAGCCTTCCTTTGAAACCCAAGGGCAATTGAGATGATGTGGGAGGGAGGGAGAGCCATTGAAGGAGAAGAGAGGTGGTGGTAGAGAATGACTGTGAACACTCACAGCACCAGGGAGGTAGTGAGGAGGGGGAAGAGGAAATGGGCATTTCCTGATTTGTGGACTGGCTTGAAAGAACCCCCCTCCCATTAACATGTCTCAGAATGCCTGAGATGCGAGGCTGCACTTTCTATTTATACTGACAGCCCACCCTATGAGCTGACCTACATATCCAACAGAATTGCATGCTGCAGCACTACCACTTATGGAATCAAGTAGCTGGCGAGTCGGAAGGGGCACCCAAAGGCCATCTAGTCCTGCCCCCTGCAACGCAGGAACTGCAGTTAAAGAACCCCCGACAGGTGGCCATCCAATCTCCGCTTAGCAACCTCCAAGGAAAGAGAGGCTACCACCTTCATGTGGTGCAGTCGGTCAGCATGTCTGGCTGTTAATCAGAAGGTTGATGGTTCGAGTCCACCCAGGGATGGTTGTGGGCAGTATTCCTGCATTGCTGGGGGTGGGACTAGAGGACACTTCGAACTCTACAATTCTATAATAAATAATAAAAATAAATTTTTATTTATATCCCGCCCTCCCCAGCCGAAGCCGGGCTCAGAGCGGCTAACAACAGTAAAAATAGCACAATTTACATAAAATCACAATCAATCAATTAATTAAAATACATTCTAAAATCAATTCAGAATCAAATAACCATTGGGCTAGAGTTCTATGAGGATTACAGAAGGAGGAGGTCAGATTGTGCCTTGGCCAAAGGCCTGGTGGAACAGCTCTGTCTTGCAGGCCCTGCGGAAAGATGTCAAGTACCGCAAGGCCCTAGTCTCTTGTGACAGAGCGTTCCACCAGATTGGGGCCATGGCCGAAAAAGCACTGGCTCTGGTTGAGGCCAGCTTAACCTCCCTGTGGCATGGGACCTTCAGGATGTTTTTATTTGAAGACCATAAGGTCCTCCGTGGGACATACCAGGAGAGGCGGTCCTGTAGCTATGATTCTAAGCGAGTTTGCTCCACTCTCAAACAGCTCTCACCATCATAAAATCTTCCTGATGTTGAGTTGGAATCTCCTTCCTTGTCATTTGAATTCATTGGTTTTTGTCCTACCCTCTGGAGCAGCAGAAAACAAGCTGGCTCTGCCTTGTATGTGACAGCTTTTTGGCAATGAGAAGATGGCTATTGCGTTACATCAGCCTTCCCTTCTCCAGGCTAAACATACCCAGCTCCCTCAACCATTCCTGATCTTGCTCGGTTTCTATATCCTTGATCATTTCAGTCACCCTCCTCTGCGCATGTTCCAGTTTGCCAACATCCTTCTTACATTGTGGTGCCCAGAACTGGACACAGGACTCCAGGTGGCATCGGAGGGAATAGAGAGGTAAAATAGGGATGCAGGTGGCACTGTGGTCTATACTACAGAGCCTAGGGCCCGCCAATCAGAAGGTCGGCAGTTCTAATCCCTGCGATGGGGTGAGCTCCCATTGCTCGGTCCCTGCTCCTGCCAACCTAGCAGTTCGAAAGCACGTCAAAGTGCAAGTAGATAAATAGGAACCGCTCCGGCAGGAAGGTAAACGGCGTTTCCGTGAGCTGCTCAGGTTCGCCAGAAGTGGCTTTGTCATGCTGGCCCGCAGACCGTCTCGCCAGTGGTGCATGCTCTAGTTATCTCCTGTTTGGACTACTGCAATGTGCTCTACATTGGGCTACCTTTGAAGGTCACCCGGAAACTACAACTAATCCAGAATGTGGCAGCCAGACCGGTGACTGGGGGTGGCCACCAAGACCACATAGCACCAGTCTTGAAAGACCTACATTGGCTCCCAGTACGTTTCCGAGCACAATTCAAAGTGTTGGTGCTAACCTTGAAAGCCCTAAACGGCCTCGACCCTGTATACCTGAAGGAGCGTCTCAACCCCCATCGTTATGCCTGGACACTGAGGTCCAGCGCCAAGGGCCTTCTGGCGGTTCCTTCACTGCAGGAAGCAAAGCTACAGGGAGCCAGGCAGAAGGCCTTTCGGTAGTGGTACCTGCCCTGTGGAATGCCCTCCCACCAGATGTCAAAGAGATAAACAACTACCTGACATTCAGAAGACATCTGAAGGCAGTCCTGTTCAGGGAAGTTTTTAATGTGTGACATTTTAATGTATTTTTAATGTTTGTTGGAAGCCGCCCAAGTGTCTGGGGAAACCCAGCCAGATGGGCAGGGTACAAATAAATTATTATTATTATTATTATTATTATTATTATTATTATTATTACCCAGAAGCTGTCTGCCAGCTCCCTTGGCCATTAAAGCGAGATGAGCGCCGCAACCCCAGACTCGTTCACGACTGGACCTAACGATCAGGGGTCCTTTTACCTAATAGCAGACTGTAATGCTCATTTCCCACCACTAGGTGACACATGCCCAACACATCTGACAGGCATTTAGCGGCTCCTAGTGGCAAAACGCAAAGCAAAAGCCCCAGAAATGCAGCCAGACAGCTTGTCAGGGGTGCAGCTTCACATCAAAATTAGCCTGTGGCCAGATAGCACCTTCAATTATTTCCCACCGTGTGCAGAGGCGAACGCACTGTTGTCTCGGAGACGGAACGTGCTCCTTGTAGTAGACTTCGCTAAAGGTTACGGCAGGCTGTTCTCCCCCGATATATCTTCACTTCTATTAAGGCCAATTTGTAGGTTCAAATGCCTCTGAGGAGGAGGACAGCCGCCCATGGGGAAAGTGTGACCTCATTTATTGCCATGTCTTTCTACAAGGTTGAAGACTTTTACTGAGGAAGCCATGTGGGAGACAGAGACCTGTTCCTATCTCTAAAGGTCATGTACATGGCTTATTTTTAAACAGCCAATGCCCCCTTAGACATGCATCTTACTTGGCAAAAGACCCACCTGCTTCCTGACCCCCAATAACACAAAACAGCAAACAACCCACTTTCCTCCCTCCCTCCCCACATTTGTAATGGCAGAGTTCATATTGGGGCATTTGTTTCTACCCAGAGTAAAGGCAGGTTAAAGCTTGCTTTCAGTTCCAGAGCTATAAATCCTAGCAATGCAAAGGCCATGCCTCTGTGCATATCTAGAGTGTGCACTTCATTTACAATGCACAGTCTCTGAGCCTCACACACCACAGGCAAACATTTCAAGGTCACAGGGATTCATGGACAGGCAACAGTTCCAGGAAGGGCTGGGAGACGACCACTGGCAGAGCCACATCTAGTCAGTGCAGATACTGCTGTGCTAGATATACCTGTCAGGAGTCCAGGTTCCCGGCTTGATAACACAGTAAGCGTAGGTAATTAAAAAGGAGGTTTTATTGCAAAAACAAACAGATAGCTCCAGGCGGCTCTGACAAAGCCTTCGGTATCATTACTCAAGATGACCCTTCTGAAGACTCCTTCCGGCATCTACAGAAGATATTGAACTTATGACGCTTGCATCTCTTGTTTTGCTTCCAGTCTAGCAGCCCTCCCATTCGCCGACTCTTTGGACTTAGTGGATCAGCTCCAACCTCTTTCTGTTCTGAGAGGTTGTCTCTGAATCTATTTGCTCCTATTTGTGCTTCCTGCGAGCTTTGGCTGAGTTCTAGCCTGCGCTCAGCTACTGCCTTATCAGCCTGCCCATCAAGGTCAGGAAGAGCCGAAGTCTGCAGCTGCCAGCTCTTGCCTGCCTGCAGAGACGTAAGGGTTGTAAGTTCAATATCTTCTGTCGACGCCGGAAGGAGTCTTCAGAAGGGTCATCTTGAGTAATGATGCCGAAAGCTTTGTCAGAGCCACTTGGAGCTATCTGTTTATGTTTGCAATAAATCCTCCTTTTTAATTTAATTAGGGTTAGTGGCACCCTGCGCCAAGGTGCCCGCCCATCAGGGGCGCCCAGCAGCGGGAGTACAGAACTGACCGGGAACAGCCGCAAGGGCATGCTGGGCGGTGGCAGCAGCGGCTCTTCCTACAGCCAGCCACGCTCTCTCGCTTCCTGCCTGGGAGAGGTGGCAGCGACGGCGCCGCACAAAGCTATGCAGCACCCTTCTCCCTCCTGCCTGCCCCGTGGCAGTAGCAGGACTGCTTAAGAAGCCCATGTGGCAAGCGAGCCTCAAGCTGCCCAGCGCAGGGGGCGGGGAGGACAAGGAGGGGGAGGGGCGTCGAGAACATTGGCCCCCACCCCTTCTATCAAGGAAAAAGGTGGAGGAGCGATTCATTCCTATTTGGGGCGGTGGGAGGGGAAAGCTGGGGGGGTGCACTACCATTAGTGCGGTTAGACTCTCAGGTACCGTAAGTGCAGTTAGGGCTGCAGCCTTTGTGACCCAAGTTTTGGGTCCTTTTTAGGTTCAGGATGTCCCTGCTTTACACACACACACATACACAACATTTGAAAACGTCAGCTTTGTACTTAAACACAAATTGGCCGGGAACTTCATTCTCTGTGTCTTCATCAATTTATTTAAAGAACAACAAACTGATGATTGCTTTAACTTTTTGATATGTGGTGATTTGAATCATGAGAATGAATTAGAAGAACTGCTGAGTCTTGAATGAGTCTTGCTTTGGAATTGAGGACTTCATTAGATTTTCTTCTGCCTTTTCATTTTATTTTGTTCTAAGGGCTTTTCAGGGATAATGTGTAAGTGTGGTGTCAGCTCCTAGCTCCCTTAAAAAAAAGTCAACAACTCTGGGGAACCTTTCCTAAAAAAAGGTCAACAGCTTTGGGGTCCCCCCATTAAAAAAGGCTGACAACTCTGGGAAACGGGGGGCGGGGGCACCGGAGGGATTTTTGCACCACAGTGCCGGATATGCTTAAGACGACCCTGCCTACCTAAGATCTAAACCTCTCCGTTCCTGGCTGCTTTCTGCAGTTAGTGAACAAACAAACCCCTGTGTTGCAAAATGTGAGTCAGCAATATCAAACGCAACACAATGTCCAGAAACAATTACAATGTGAAAACTTTATCGAATAATTCAGAACATCAAAACTAACAAACTGAAGTCTCTGAAAGTCCTTAAATGAATCACAGTTACCGTCCCGTCCGTCCCAGCCTCATACTGGCAGCAGGTCGACTAGTCAATCTAGTTTATCGTCCCAGTCGGACGTTGGAGACCAACACGTCTTCTTACATCCCCTCCCACAGAGACAGGGTGCAGCACTTGGTAGAGGGGATTTTCGAAGAGGCAGTCGCTACCGGACAAAGAAGGAATTTTAATTGCTAATAATTCATCACACACTTTATCTACTAATGAATTGCAAACTTTACAGTTGGGACTTGGCTTTGTTCCAAAACCTTCTTATAATGCTTTTCGGACCAGGGTCTGGCCATCGTGTTGCTTTTGATATTGCTTTCTGCAGTTGGCAGCTGGCTGCAACCTTTCACTTGGAGCTGGCTCATTCCTGACAATACCTTTGGTTTGGCTCAGGATCAGGCAGCTCATGGTGTTTTAAGGCAAGGTCAGGCAGGCAGAACATGAAGAAAACAGCCAAGCTGCATTGGACAACTTAACTACGAACTGCAAAAATTGGAATTTCCTCCAAATCTGTGCCAAAATTTTGCAGGTTTTCTTTTTGTGTGTGTGGCAGCGTTTAGCAGTGAAAACCCTGCATTTTGCAGCACCCCACAAACTGCTACATCAAACACGGGGTTCGTACTTAACTATGAACCCCAAAATCTGGAATCTGCTCTGAACCTCCCACGTCTTTACTCAAAATAAGAGCTCTGCAGCTGGATTGGACCAAAGGCCCCTCTGGTCCAGCCTGCTGTTCTTACAGTAGCCAATCAGGTGGCTCCAGGAAGCCCATAAGCAGGGCATGAAGGAAACTGCCCTCCCACACTACTACCTAGGAAACCACTAGAAGAACCTGCACAACCTGGGCAATGACCCATCTAGCCCACCTGTAATCTTCAGCAACTGGGATTCAGAAGTACTGCTGCCTCCAATGGTGGAGACAGAACCAAGGCACCATCGGGGCTGGTCCAATATATTTTGACACCTGAGGCGAACTTCAAAATGGTGGCGTAAGATCTACATCAGGAACAAGGGGGTGGGGGAATAAATATCTACATTGGGATCTGCTTTCCCTGTGGCTCCTGCCACCCAAGGTTGTTGCCTCATCGTGTCTAATGGGTGGGCCGGCCCTGACCATCATGGCCATTGATAGCCATATCTTCCATGAATTTACCTCAAGCTCTTTAAAAGTCATCTAAGTGGGCATGTCACCCTGCCTCCTGTGGGAAGGAGTTCCAACGTTCAATTATGCACTGTGCCAAGGACTTCCTTTTATCTGTCCTGAATCTTCCAACATTCAGCTTCATTGGATATGTTCTAGTGTTGGGAAGAGAGAGGGAGAAAAGCTTTCTCTATCCTTTTCCGTATAGTTAAAGCTATGGTTTTCTCAGTAGTGATGTATGGAAGTGAGAGCTGGACCATAAAGAAGGCTAATCGCCGAAGAATTGGTGCTTTTGAATTCTGGTGCTGGAGGGGAGACTCTTGAGAGTCCCATGGACAGCAAGAAGATCAAACCTATCCATTCTGAAGGAAATCAGCCCTGAGTGCTCACTGGAAGGACAGATCCTGAAGCTGAGGTTCCAAGACTTTGGCTACCTCATGAGAAGAGAAGACTCCCTGGAAAAGACCCTGATGATGGGAAAGATGGAGGGCACAAGGAGAAGGGGACGACAGAGGATGAGATGGTTGGACAGTGTTCTTGAAGCTACCAGCGTGAGTTTGACTAAACTGTGGGAGGCAGTGGAAGACAGGCGTGCCTGGCGTGCTCTGGTTCAGGGGGTCACAAAGAGTCGGATACGACTAAACCACTAAACAACAACATCCTTTTCTCTAAGCTATTCTATACCCACCTTCTCCCTGCAGCTGGATCAGACCAAAGGCTCCTCTAATCCAGCCCTGATGCCTATGGGGAGCCTGCAAACTCTCTCTCTCTCTCTCTCTCTCTCTCTCTCTCTCTCTCTCTCTCTCCCCACTGGTAAAAAGAGTTTAAATCCTAGGGTCAAAAGAGATGCAGTATAACAGGTACAGCCTTTGGCATTTCCATGCAAAGCTCAAATGCGTACAAGATAAGCTTTGTGACCCTTTGCCACAGCAGGCAATTAACAACAACACATTCTTGCAACACTCCCGCTGTTGTATACATTTGGGCTTTGCATGGAAATGTCACAGGTTGCAGCTCCTGAGTTCCACCACCTCTTGGTCACTCTGTTAATTATTATTATTATTTTTTAAAAAAATGCATCTGATGATGGGGGTTCTGGCCCGTGAAAATCTTATGCTGCAATGAATTAGTTAATCTTTAAAGCTGTCGCAAGCCTTTTTTTTTTTTAAGTTGACAGCAAAACTAGCACAGTTTTACTGTGGAAAGGTGCTGCATGTCTTGTAGGTGCACAGCCAGTTTTTGCCTAAAGAAAACACCAAAGCAAATCCTGCCTATTAATGACGATGATGATAATGATAGGAATTATACCCTGTCCTTCCCAAGGAGCCTAAGGTGGCAAGCAGTTACACAATTTAAAAACAAAGCTGAAAAGTTGCAAAACAGCCAAAACATTCCAAAGACAATTACACAACTGAAAACATCTAAAAGCATTTTCAATTAAGAAATATTCTAAAAGCAATTACAGTGAAAAACATCGTTCCATCCAAAGATCAGGGGGATGCCAGCAGCAAGATTTTTCAGTATGGGTAAGCAGGCGTGCTTCTGAATGCCATCTGAAAGTTAATCTATATCTGTCTGTCTGTCTGTCTAGCCATATTGCATGCATATCCCTCCTTTTTCTCCAATGAGCTCAGTTCACTCCCAGTCAGAGCAACCAGCTCACTCTGAGCTCTCCGTGGTCCTGAAACTCTTGAAATTTCTGAGGTGCCTTGGCTTGGCTTGGCTTGGCTTGGCTTGGGGTGGGTGCTCTTCTCTGGACCTAGACAGGGGTGGGGGCACTATATTCACAGCCATCTCCTTAAGTACACCCATGAGAGATCTGAGGCCTGAGGCACAGCCACAATTAAATATTACAGACCAGTGAAGGAGAGTGATGTTTTCCCAGCTAGTAAGTAACTGTCAGAAGACTGACCAGAGATATAATTACTACAATGGGAAGAATAGAACAACAGAAGGGTTAGGTGGGGGGGGGGGGATGGAAGAGAAAGAGTGTTTAGCCCAGCGGCTGGTCACCATGGATACCACTGCGCACTGCACTGGGCTTTTCTTAAAGACCTCGAGAAACGGAAGGGTCATCTGCTCGAGAGAAAACGCTCCTTAAGAAACTGATTACATATTTGAAAGCCCAGGGCTTGGGATGCATCCCACATCATCGCAATTACATAGAATCTATGAGCTAGTCTTCCTCTCCTCCTCCTCCCCCCAAACCCCCCATCTCCCCTACACATCCCTCTCAGATGGGGAGGCTCACAAACCTGAGACATAAGAACATAAGAAGAAACTTTAAAATCAAAAATGCATAAATAAACATTAAAAAAAAACATAAGGTGGATCAGGCCAAGGGCCCATCTAGTCCAGCATCCTGTTGTCACAGTGGCCAATCAGATACCCCAATGAGAAGCCTACAGAACATGCAAGATTCAAGCACAAGAGTGCTCTCTCTCCTCGCCTGTGGTCTCCAGCAACTGGTGTTCAGAAGTATTGCTGCCTTCAACTGTGGAAGCAGAGCACAGCCGCTGTGGCTAGTAGCCATCAATAGCCCTCTTCTCCTCCATTAGTAATAATAATAATAATAATAATAATAATAATAATAATAATAATAATAATAATTTATTATTTATACCCCGCCCATCTTGGCTGGGTTTCCCCAGCCACTCTGGGCAGCCTCCAACACAATATTAAAATCCAGTAATGCATCAAACATTAAAAGCTTCCCCAAACAGGGCTGCCTTCAGATGTCGTCTAAAAGTCTGGTAGTTGTTTTTCTCTTTGACATCTGGTAGGAGGGCATTTCACAGGGCGGGCGCCACTACCAAGAAGGCCCTCTGCCTGGTTTCCTGTGACTTGGCTTCTCGCAGCGAGGGAACCGCCAGAAGGCCCTCGGCGCTAGACCTCAGTGTCTGGGCAGAACGATGGGGGTGGAGACACTCCTTCAGGTATACTGGACCCAGGCCGTTTAGGGCTTTAAAGGCCAGCACCAACACTTTGAATTGTGCTCGGAACCGTACTGGGAGCCAATGTAGGTCTTTCAAGACCGGTGTTGTGTGGTCTCAGCGGCTGTTCCCAGTCACCAGTCTAGCTGCCACATTCTGGATTAGTTGTAATTTCCGGGTCACCTTCAAAAGTAGCCCCACATAGAGCACATTGCAGTAGTTCAAGTGGGAGATAACCAGAGCATGCACCACTCTGGCGAGACAGTCTGCGGGCAGATAGGGTCTCAGCCTGCGTACCAGATGGAGCTGGTAAACATTAATTTGTCTAATCCTCTTTTAAAGCCACCTCGGTTGGTGGATATCACTGCCTCCCTCTGGAGTGAGTTCCACAGTTGAACTAGGTGAATCCACTAGGTGAGTAAGTCTTTCCTTTTATCTCTCCTGAATCTTTCCATATTCATCTTTATTGGATGGCCATGAGAAAGGGTCCCATTCAGTCCAGTAAGGCCTCAAACCACAGATCCCATCCCCATGACCATGGAACAGCCCTCCAGGTCTCACTTTGGGGCTTTCCACAAGCATCTGAATGGCTACTGCAAAAACAGGATGTTGGACAAGGCCAGGAGGACTCCCCTGCTCAGTGCCTGAGGGCCACAGCCCTGCCACTCACCAGCTGGACCAGGGCGGGGCCTAATGGGCTCTATAAAGGACTGCTGCCGCTGCTGCCGCTGGGTAGAGAGGGCTCCGTTTAGTTTAGTTTTTGTTTTTTGTTTAAATTGCTGTTATTTTTTACCTACCGTATTTTTCGCTCCATAAGACACACTTTTTTCCTCCTAAAAAGGAAGGGAAAATGTCTGTGCGTCTTATGGAATGAATGTGTGGTCAATCGCTGGCTCACTTTCCAGCCCCGCTCCCTTGCCCAGGTCTCCACTGCTGAATGCTCTGCAGATGGAGGCTGTTTGTTTCCCCAGCCACATGGGACTGGCTGATGAGATTATCTGTCTGGAAACTGTAGAAACGGCTCCCTTTCCTTTCCTAAGGAAGCTGCAGAACGGTGAGTTGAACCCCATAAAAACAAGATTTTTCCCCTTTGCAAAGTAAGCTCAACAACTTTGAGCTGATCCTCAAAAAAGGGGGCTTTTCCCCTTTGCAAAAGAAGCTGCACAACTTTGAACTGATCCCCCCAAAAAACCAGGGCTTTCCCCCTTTCCTAAAACCTAGGTGTGTCTTATGGTCAGGTGCGTCTTATGGAGTGAAAAATACAGTATGTCATTTTAAACTGTGGTATTAATGCTGTATTCTTAGTTTTAGATTTTGATTTATGTGGAAATTGTTTCCCATTTGGCTGTGTATTTTTTTTAAATGTGGTTTATTTATTGTTTATGACTTTTGTGATTATGTATATCTTGTTATGCTGTAAGCCGCCTTGAGCATTGTTTTTTTAACTGTGGAAAGGCGGTATACAAATAAAAAAAATGACGGTGATGATGATGATCTTGTTCTTATGTTTAACGGAGTGGGGAGGGAGGACTGTGGTTCTCCTGTCTGGCCCATGACCTTCATGGAGCCACTTGAATGGCTACTGCAGGAAACAAGATACCCAATTAGATAGGTCTTTTGCCTGATCCTGCAACGACAAACCTAGACAGCATCTTAAAAAGCAGAGACATCACCTTGCTGACAAAGGCCCATATAGTTAAAGCTATGGCTTTCCCAGTAGTGATGTATGGAAGTGAGAGCTGGACCATAAAGAAGGCTGGTCGCCAATGAATTGATGCTTTTGAATTATGGTGCTGGAGGAGACTCTTGAGAGTCCCATGGACTGCAAGAAGATCAAACCTATCAATTTTGGAGGAAGTCAGCTCTGAGTGCTCACTGGAAGGACAGATCCTGAAGCTGAGGCTCCAGTACTTTGGCCACCTCATGAGAAGAGAAGACTCCCTGGAAAAGACCCTGATGTTGGGAAAGATGGAGGGCCCAAGGAGAAGGGGACGACAGAGAACGAGATGGTTGGACAGTGTTCTCGAAGCTACCAGCATGAGTTTGACCAAACTGCGGGAGGCAGTGGAAGACAGGAGTGCCTGTCGTGCTCTGGTCCATGGGATCACAGAGAGTTGGACACGGCTAAACCACTAAACAACAACAACAACAACAGGGCGCTGCTTATGTTCCTTATTTCCAGGTCTTTCGTCCTTGACTGATCTTCACGTAGGAGTTTTTTTTTTTTTATGTCCCTCGTTATAAGGGTTGCTGATTCGAAGAGAGGGAAGGGAGGGGGAGAGGCGGTAGGACATGCCTGCTGCACCGTTCGAGGCCTGAGAAGATTTCAACAGACAGGCAACTGCACGAAACGTGGTAGCAGCTGGTGCTGAGTGCAGCCTTCCTCCCCCCCCCTCCAATGACAGAGAAGCTCATTTGTCAACTCCGGGTTCCTCCGCTGCAAACGGAGCCACGCTCAGTAAATATAAATCGCAACATCTGTTCCATGCTGCTCCCTGGCACAGATCTCACCCACCCACCCGTCCTCCTCCTCCCCGAAATAGCACACACACACAAACACACACACACGCTCAGAGCAAGCGACAAAGATGGAGGCTCGGCCTCTTGGCTACAGACAACAGAACCTGCTGACTCCATCGCCATCCGGCAGCCTCCCTGTGGTACAAGGTCTGGATCAGGGCTGCAAGGGACAGCTGGTGTTTGTATTGTGGTGTGTGCTTCTGCGGCGAACTTATGTTTATTTTTAAACAGGCGTTTGGACCCGTGGCACGGCACACAGGCACCATTAACGGGGAGGTTAACCCTGTGCCTGTAGGAAGGCATTGCCATTTCATATATAGCTGCATGTAGTTGCCAGATTAAGGGAAGTCACCGCACCACTCTGTCCTGCCTGGAGTCCTGTTCTGGCCATGCCATGGTTCCAGGAGGGTATTGACAAGCTGGAAGGTGACCTTAAGAGGTTTGAGAGTGGGGCCAAAACTAACAAAGTGGATTTCAGTAGGGACAAACATAAGGTTCTGTGCTTAGGCAGGAATAGTCAGATACACAGATGTAGGATGAACCCCCTGGGCTTGACAGCGGTGCATGCGAAAAGGATCTACAAGTTCTTAGTACACCACAAGCCAAACACAAGTCAACAGTGTGATTCAGCAGCAACAGAAGCTAAACATATATATTTTTGAAGGAAGTTTTAAATATTTAATGCTGTATTGTTTTTAACACTCGATTGGGAGCCTCCCAGAGTGGCTGGGGAAACTCAGCCAGATGGGCGGGGTATAAATAATAAATTATTAAATCATTATTACTATAAACCAAACAGCAAATGCAATTCTAGTCTGAATCAACAGACGTCCCGTGTCCAGATCAAGGGAAGTAATAGCATCTCTCTATTGTGCCTGAGAAGTAATAGGAGAACCATCTTCAAGTATCTGAAGGGCTGGTCCATGGAAGATGGAGCAAGCTTGTTTTCTCCTGCTCCAGAGGCTGGGACCCAAGCCAGTAGATTCAAATGACAAGAAAGGAGATTACAACTAAATATCTGGAAGAACTTTAGGAGGGTAAGGGTTGTTCAACAGTGGGGTGGTCGCCCTTGGAAGGTGGTGGGCTCTCCTTCCTTGGAGGTTTTTAAGCAGAGGTTGGGTGAACATCTGTTGTGGATGCTTAAGCTGTGATTCCTGCATTGCCGGGCGGCGGACGAGATAACCCTCTCAACTCTACAGTTCTACGATCCTATAAATAGTGTGTCTAGTGAGTTGTTAAGAAGAGGGTTCAGCACTTACACATCACATTGAGGAAGATGTTTCCAGATGCTAGCACCACTTTCTCACGCGTTGCTCTGTCGTAAATCCCCACGTGGCACTCATAGGGGCCATTGTCTGAGATACGGACTTCAGGGAGCCTGGAATTACAAAGAAGAGGGAAAAACAAAGATGAGAAGAGACAGTGCAAATTATAGGGCTATGCACAGACCTTCCGATCTGCCCTGTGGTCCCCGGAGGAGGGTGGTTTACCCTGTGCCACCCCTGGGGTTCACCCACCCTACCTCAGATCCATCCCTGAAACAAGTTGGATGCAGGGCTGGGTTTTGGGCTTTTTAAAGAGGTATTTAAATTCTCAAAATTCCTCTTAAATGTTAGGGGTCTGGTTTCTGCTCCTTCACGAGTGGCACAAGGGAGCAGCTGCTAAGCAGGAGGAGTTGCTCACAAAGGGGCACCCGCACCCTGCAGGATCAATGCCTCCCCTCAACAACTGTGGAGCAGAGGTACTAATCCTGCATGTTGAGATGTCAGGCAGGAAGGAGAGACGTGGCTTAGGTCTAGCTTCTCCTGGGAAGATGCACACTTAGTCCTGAAGATCTCGGCCATTTTTGCATCCTGCCTGCTTCTCCCTCTTGCCTGATGCCACACTCACTGACAGTCACAGACAGTGGCATAGCGTGGGGGGTGCAGGGGGGGCAGCCGCACCGGGCACAACATCTGGGGGGGCGCTTGCACTCGCAGCTCTCTGCCCCCTGCTAAAATCCACGGGTTAGGGGGCGCAAATTACTTGCCTTGCCCCGGGTGCTAACAACCCACGCTACGCCACTGGTCACAGATCACAATGGACCAATCCGACTCGAAGTGATCTGCAGCTGCATGTACCTGACTCAGTTGAAGCCAAAAGCTTGCATCCAATGCACAGCCCCAGTAAAGCAGCAGCTAATTCTACAGTGTAACAACCTCAGATATGCAAATGACACAACCTTGATGGCAGAAAGTGAGGAGGAATTAAAGAACCTTTTAATGAGGGTGAAAGAGGAGAGCGCAAAATAAGGTCTGAAGCTCAACATCAAAAAAACTAAGATCGTGGCCACTGGTCCCATCACCTCCTGGCAAATAGAAGGGGAAGAAATGGAGGCAGTGAGAGATTTTACTTTCTTGGGCTCCATGATCACTGCAGATGGTGACAGCAGTCGCGGAAGACACCTGCTTCTTGGGAGGAAAGCAATGAAAAACCTAGACAGCATCTTAAAAAGCAGAGACATCCCCTTGCCAACAAAGGTCCATATAGTGAATAAACAGTCACAAACTTTTTATTGATAATAATCAGCTAAATAGTTTGAGGATCTATACAACTTTGTAACATGCAGAAAACAGCATTCTTAGAGAAACCAAAGACTAGAACTGAGGGAAGTTGGGGGGTGG
The DNA here is from genome assembly GCF_964106915.1 of Podarcis gaigeae. Taxonomy (NCBI): domain Eukaryota; kingdom Metazoa; phylum Chordata; class Lepidosauria; order Squamata; family Lacertidae; genus Podarcis; species Podarcis gaigeae. The sequence goes on from NC_139684.1 coordinate 13,868,384, forward strand.
GGTGGTGGTGGGTGGGTTTTGTGGGGGAGGGTGGTGGGAGGAAAAATGGGGGGGAACAAGGATGATATGTTTGTGGATAATATGTCTTGTTATAATTTTAAATAAAAAAAATTAAAAAACAAAGGTCTGTATAGTGAAAGCTATGATTTTCCCAGTAGTGATGTATGGAAGTGAGAGCTAGACAATAAATAAGGCTGATCGCCAATGAATTGATGCTTTTGAATTATGGTGCTGGAGGAGACTCTTGAGAGTCTCATGGACTGCAAGAAAATCAAACCTATCCATTCTTAGGGAAATAAGACCTGAGTGCTCACTGGAAGGACAGATCCTGAAGCTGAGACTCCAATACTTTGGCCACCTCATGAGAAGAGAAGACTCCCTGGAAAAGACCCTGATGTTGGGAAAATGGAGGGCACAAGGAGAAGGGGACGGCAGAGGACGAGATGGTGGGACAGTGTTCTCGAAGCTACCAGCATGAATTTAACCAAACTGCAGGAGACAGTGGAAGACAGGAGTGCCTGGCGTGCTCTGGTCCAGGGGGTCATGAAGAGTCAGACATGACTAAACGACTAAACAACAACAACAATGTCTTAGGATGTGAGATGCCTTAGAGATGCTCTTGCCTCCCCCCCCCCAGCTGTGCTCATGATATCGTGATTGCAGTAAGCCAGAAAGTGGATTGGATTGTCTTCATTGTCAAGGTATCAGTGCACAATTTTCAAGCTTTCCACCCCAGCCAACAGCTTGCTGTTCTCTACACAGACTGGCATCAGCTTTCCAGGATTTCAGGCAAGAGATGTTCCCAGCCCTGCAGGGAAATGTTGATGTGGATTGAACCCAGGACCTTCTGCATGCAACACGAAAGTCCCCCCCCCACGAGACACATCCTTTTCTTCCCCTATGGCCCTTCTTCATCTCCACCTCCACCTGCAACTGTTTCGCCAAGTAACATTTGCAAAAGAGAGAGACAGAGAAAGAAACTCTCTTGCAGGCTTCTGAATGCAAACAGAAGAGAGAGCGAGAAATTAGGGCAAACTCTTGGATGCAAGAGAATTCTCTGTGGAAGTTGGGAGCAGGGGTTAAGCTGAGAGAAGCATTGATCTCTCTTCACCTCGATGCTCTGGCGCCTGACACTTCTCTGCTCCAGTATTAAATTCATCATGTGACATAACTTTAAATTAAAAACTGGTCTGAAGAGAGGGGAGGGGAAGAGGTAGTGGGGGGGGCAGAGAAGGCCATCAGGGGGAGAGCAACAGAAAATCAAAGTGTCCCTACCTTGTCGCAGAGTCCAATTTGGAATGGGAGCTAAAGAACGAGCCTCCACGGACAGCAATCATGAAGGGCTCCTTGGTTGGAAAAAGACAGATTGATGGGATCGGGCTTCTGGTGGGCCCCTGATATTATGAGTTAATCAAAGGATGCTGGCGTGCTGGGGAGGCCGAGGTTTCAGGAGGGCAGATGCAGAACTCCAATTACAACCTCACAAGAAGAGGGAACTGGTGGCTTTCTTGGCACAGGATGAGAGAGGGCTAAGGAGACCAGAAATATATTGGGCAGAACTGGGAGAGAGAACGGAGGAAGAGGAGGAGGGAGAAGGTGTTGGCCAGGGTGTAGAGCTTGAAAAGCACTGGTACCTTGATAATGAAGGGATATGGCCCTGGGTAGAGCATCTGTGTTGCATGCAGAAGGTCCCCCAGGTCCAGTCCTCAGGTAGGACTGGGAATGTCTCCTGCTTGAAGATCTGGAGGGCTGATGCCAGTCAGTGTAGACAATGAAGGAGAGTCCACCACCTTCCAAGGTCTTAACCATAGCATTTTTAGACTGTACACCACAGTTGGCATGAAAACACGATGCTGGAACTAGATGGGCCTTTGATCAGATCTGCAGAACTTTTCATAAGAACTTGAGAAGAGCTTGCTGGATCAGGCCAATGGCCCATTTAGTCCAACGTCCAGCTCTCACACCAACCAAATGCCCATTCTGGGAAGCCCTTAAGCAGATTCAAGCACAAGAGCTCTCTTTCTACCTCCTGTGCTTTCCAGCAACTGGAATTCAGAAAGATGGCTGCCTCCAGCTGTAGAGGCAGAGGATAACCATTGTGGCTAGTAGCCATCAATTTATTTATGAATTTATCAATCACATCCCCTCTTACTGACCTTTTTTCTGAACTAAAACGTCCCAAATGCCGCAACCTTTCCTCCACCCCCCTGATCCTTTTGGATGCCCTTTTCCAATCCCCCCCCCCAACTCTGCGATATCCTTTTTGAGGTGAGGCACCGCGACGGGGTGAGCTCCCGTTGCTTGGTCCCAGCTCCTGCAGTTCAAAAGCACGTCAAAGTGCAAATAGATAAATAGGTACCACTCTGGCGGGAAGGTAAACGGCGTTTCCGTGCGCTGCTCTGGTTCGCCAGAAGCGGCTTAGTCATGCTGGCCACATGACCCGGAAACCGTACGCCAGCTCCCTCGGCCAATAAAGCGAGATGAGCGCCGCAACCCCAGAGTCAGTCACGACTGGGCCAAATGGTCAGGGGTCCCTTTACCTTTTATCCAGAGCTGGACATTATATTCCCAACAGGGGTCGCACAATAGATTTGTAATGCCATTATGATATTGGTAGTTTCATCCACAGTTCCTTTTCTAACAATCTCTAGCGCGGGATTTAACCCTTTTTCACAGCTGATGCACACTGGGTCATACGTTCCTAAGTATTTTTGGGGTGCTTCCCCAAGGGGAGACACGATTCCACTTTCCTCCCCTTGTGTGGGCCATCGCTGAAAACTTGAGCCATGAATTTCATTGGCCTTCACTTGACATTATTCCTGCCTCCCTCCTGTAATCTTACCTCCCCACAGAGCTGCCTCCTTGCTAAAGTGGATTAAGTAGGCAGGAGAACATTTTTTTCCCTGGGAATTGAGTACCATCGATCGGCTGTCTGGTTAGTAGTCAGTATTCAGATAACCGAGGGAGGGGGAGAGAGAGATATGTCAGGGGGGGCTGGAACGAGGCTTCTTTTTTTCACTGGCGATGGGGCCCAGGGATCAATAAACTATTAATAAACTGCAGAAGGTTTTAAGGAGAGATCTGTGTAATGCAGTTTAGCAGCTGGAGTTTACCAACACTGACAGCGCTTCAGAAGGGTAAGTAATTGTGTTATTGGAAGGAGGGGGGAAGAGGCACAGGGGGAAGAGGTGGAGGAACCAAGGCCACTGGTGGGTCAGGGATGGGGACAGATACTCACCACAGCAGGACTAACCACCAGCAACCAACCACCTAGCATTTGTGGGGGAACAGAGCTTCAGCTGAAAAGTTTTGGAGCTCAGGATTCTCTCTCCCTCCCTCCCCACTCCCATTCCATTAGTCCACCAGGCCTTTGTGAACAGGCCAGCTTTGGCGCTGGAGACTTCAAATTTTTAAAAAATGGAATGGGGAACCTGTGCCCTCTCAAATGTTATTGGACCACAATTCCCATCAATATCACTAACTGTTGGCCATGCTGGTGAGTGTCAGAGTCCAGTGACATTTGGGAAACACAAGTTCCTTATCTCTGAACCAGACCATCACTTGCTCTCATTGCCCCTAGCAGCTTCCATCATAACACTTGTCTTATTTTAATGCTGGGATTGAGAACCTGCAGTTATTTAGATGTTGCTGGACTTCAGCTTCCACCATCCCTAATCTTTCTCCATGTTGGCTGGGTCTGATGGGAGTTGGACTCCAGTAACATCTGGAAGGCCACAAGCCCCCCATACCTGAACTAGACTCTCTTGGCTTTACTGCCTCCAGCTGCACCATCTTAGCTCTGCCTTCTTTCAATGCAGGGATGGAGAACTGTGGCCTTGTGGAAGCTGTTAGATTCTGACTCCCATCATCCCCAACTGGTGACCACACTGACTGATGGAAGTCAGGAGTCCAGCTACATCTGGAAGGCCACAGGCTCTCCATCGCTGACCCAGACCACCACTTGCCTCTTCTGTCCCATCACAACTCTGTTTTTAGTTAATTCAGGGATGGGGAACCTGTGCCCTCTAATCCTTGATGTTCTTCATTTACAACTCTCCTCCTCCACCACCATTGGTGATGCTGGCTGAGGCTGAATGTTTGGAAGGTCACAGGTTTCCCCATGGGCTGTGAGTCAGGTCAGGGGGGCTTTGCCCTTCCTGAAGAGTTGACCTCAAACTAAGCCAGATGACCAAGTCCATCTAGTCTGATGTCAGGGACTGGCTGGATGAGGAGGAGTGGTGGAAGCCGCCTGACCAAGATCCTCCCTGGGAAAGCAGAGAGGGAGAGTATTTGGATCCTGGATCCTGGTGGTGGGAAACTGGTCACACCCCAAAGGAGGGGAGGCTGGGAGCTTGGAGGATGATGAAGAGGTGGAAACAGGCAGGTGTCCCAGCTCAGGGCAGAGACAGGAACCAGACTTTGCAGCTCCACCAGAGAGCCACACCAACAGCTTCTCTGCTGACAGCCTGCAAGTCCCCTCTCACTCCCAGAAAAAGGCATTTATTGCATGTTAGCGAGCAGAAAGCCAGGCAGAAACAGAGAGGGTCCCTTGGGGCTTGCTGTAGACAGAGAGAGGGGCTTGACACAGAAGGGAAGGGAGTGAAGGGGGAGCTACAAGCCAGTCCGGGCAACTGCTTCATCTAGACAGGAGCAACCCTTAGACGTCTCAGTGTGTTCTCTGTTCTTGCTTCCTTAATAAAGAAACAAACTATAAGTTAGCTGGTGTTTCACTTATCTGTGAACAACCTGTTCTCCTTGTCGGCTCCCGGACATCTGAAATTGTCTATCCTTCCAGTTTAGGTGCCCTAGCTATTATTGAGTTGCAACTGCTGTCATCCCTGTATGATTGCTTAAGCTGGTTGGGGATGATGGGGGTTGAAGTCCAACAACATCTGAGGACCGAAGGCAAAGGGGTGTGTGTCCTCACCCCCCCATAAGTCTTTCACTGAAGAGGCACTACCAGTGATTGAAATTTCAAGTGTTTTTCATGCAAATCATACGCTTTCCTACTGAGCTACAGCCTCTCTCTCTTTCTCCCTTTGGAAGTCTGATCTCAATAAGTTGTCAGATCAAAGCAACACCCGTCGCTAGACAGCCTCTTGCACACCCCCGCCCACTCTAAGTTAGCCTTGCAAACTCAGAGCTGTGGATGGTGTGTGTTACTTAAGCTACTTTGAAAGTTACTCCTTTGAATCTGAGCCACAGCTGAGGATGGGCTAGAGAATTTTGTTCCGTCTTCTTTCCACAGCAAACTGGCCCAAGACGATTCTCCTGAAGCGGCTGGAAAAATCGGAACACTATGATTCTATGATTTTATGATTTTGTTAGAGAAAAGATGCATGTGGGGGGAGATGCTTTATGGAAGAATGCACTGAAAAACTGCATTTGTCGTCAGGCTGCCATCGGCATTCTCTCTCCAAGCAGCCAGAATGTCTGCAAGCACATTTCGTGACATCACAGCACCTCATTCAACAGCCGCACCAGGCAAGCTGGTGTACCCTTGTGTATCTCAAGCCTTTTGCAGCTACAATGCGACTCCTGTTTATCCCTTCCCCTCCTTTTTGGCAAGGCCTGTGAGGTTTTCAAAACAGCTGGCGTTTTTTCGGTCCCTGCTCCCAGCTCCATGGGATGCAAATCAGCCACTGTATCTGATTTAAATATGTTGGGTTGATCCAGGCATCTCTGGCCGTGGCCAATTAATCCACCAGATGAAGGCGGAGATGAGATTCTGGGGAAGGAAGGCAGGAAAAAGGGAGCTGGTTTGCCGGAATCGGAGCATGTCTCGTTGCAGAGCCGAGAAGGCTTTATTGCTCCATTTAGTGGGTGTTGAACTCTTCCCCCCCAAAGCCTTTAAAAAGCCATTAAGAGCTTCCAACCAGCCCCACCACCCCATCCCCTTCTCCTCTCGGCTTCCAAGGCAGATGCAATCATAAAATCATTCCGTGGGATGAACACATCCAGAGATGGGGGAGATCAGAGGATGATTGAATAAGAAACAACGCAGATTGGACAAGATGAGCCACTCGGATTCAACATGCTGGAAAGGTTGGCAATTTGAGGAGGGGGAGGAGAGGGGGGGGGTAAAGACCCTCATCAAGGAGGATGGAAATGACACGCAGGGTCACATCCTGCTAAAACAAACAAACAGGCAACATGCCCCAATCTCCGAAGCGAAGGAGCTCTTGGCTGGCAATTATGGCACTCCCGAGTTAATGTTGTTATAATTAGCTGCGCTGCGCAGTTCATTACTAACACCTCGTTGCATCGGTGGCAGAGTTCCAGTGACCCGTTGGGATGGAGGACAGGTTCCTGCCGGCTGTGCGCCAAGGGGGTTCTTCTCGACTCTGTTCCTCCATTTCAAGGCAACCTCATCTCTCCCGAGGGGAGCGAGTTGCCACCATGCTGCAATGGCTTTCATTGCAGAAGAACATCAGGAGAGCCCAGTGGGGCTGGATCAGGCCAAAGAGGGCCTGTACTAATAATTATGCATTGTCGTTTATTAAATTTATATACTGCCCTTTTCCAAAGATCCCAGGGCGGTTTACAGCATAAAAACACAAAATACATAACACAATCATAGAACTGTAGGGTTGCAAGTGAGGCTGATGATCATTTAGTCCAACCCCCTGCAATACAGTAATATGCAGCTGTCTCATACGGGGATCGAACCTGAGACCTTGGTGTTATCAGCACCATTCTCTAACCAACTGAGCTATCCATAATGTAACATAACAACAGCGAAATCAGCATATCCCCTTCCCCAGATGCATTTAAAAAGCCATAGATTGTTTCATTGGCCCAAGGCCTGGGAGATGTGTTTTTGCCTGACACTTAAAGATATGCAACAAAGGAGCTAGGCAAGCGTCCTTGGGGAGTGCATTCCACAAGTGAGGGGGCCACCACAGAAAAGGCCTATTCTCATGTTGCCGGACCTTTCGTGGAGGAGGCACACAAAGAAGGACCCTGTCAGATTCTGACTGCAGGGCCTGAATCGGTCCATAAGAAGAGGCTGCTGCATCAGGCCAATGATCCATCTTGTCTAGAATCCTGTTCTCACAGTGGCTAACCAGATGCTTGTGGGAAACCCCGCAAGCAGAACACGAGCGCAAGAGCCCTCTCCCCTTTTGTGGCTTCTAGCAACTGGTATTCAGAAGCATTGCTGCTCCAACTGTGGAGGCAGAGAATAGCAATCCTGGCTTGTTGTTTAGTCGTTTAGTCATGTCCGACTCTTCGTGACCCCATGGACCAGAGCATGCCAGGCACTCCTGTCTTCCACTGCCTCCCGCAGTTTAGTCAAACTCATGCTGGTAGCTTCGAGAACACTGTCCAACCATCTCATCCTCTGTCGTCCCCTTCTCCTTGTGCCCTCCACCTTTCCCAGCATCAGAGTCTTTTCCAGGGAGTCTTCTCTTCTCATGAGGTGGCCAAAGTCTTGGAGCCTCAGCTTCAGGATCTGTCCTTCCAGTGAGCACTCAGGGCTGATTTCCTTCAGAATGGAGAGGTTTGATCTTCTTGCAGTCCATGGGACACTCAAGAGTCTCCTCCAGCACCAGAATTCAAAAGCATCAATTCTTTGGCGATCAGCCTTCTTGATGGTCCAGCTCTCACTTCCATACATCACTACTGGGAAAACCGTAGCTTTACCTATACGGGCCTTTGTCAGCAAGGTGATGTCTCTGCTTTTTAGCAATCCTGGCTAATAGCCATCAATAGCCCTCTCCTCCTCCATGAATTTGTCTAATCCTCTTTTGAAGCCCTCTAGATTGGGGGCCATCACTGCCTCCTAGGGGTGAGTTTCATCCTTTGGCTAATCACTGATCCTGTGGGGCATGGGTGCTTCTTTCTAAGTGGCCTTCCTGCAGGAATGTGATTTGTGAAGGGGGATCTCTGCCTTACACCAACAACCACACTTCATTCTGTAACTTTTTGTTGCCATTCCCTCTGGTTCCTTACACTAGACCAGGGGTCAGCAAACTTTTTTGGGAGGGGGTCGGTTCACTGTCCCCCAGACCTAGTGTCAGGCCGGACTGCATAGATGTGCATGCGGTGGGGGGGGGGCTTCTCTCTCCCCAGCCCCTCCCCTCCCACTGAAGAAGAAGAGGAGGAGTTTGGATTTGATATCCCGCTTTATCACTACCCAAAGGAGTCTCAAAGCAGCTAACATTCTCCTTTCCCTTCCTCCCCCACAACAAACACTCTGTGAGGTGAGTGAGGCCGAGAGACTTCAAAGAAGTGTGACTAGCCCAAGGCCACCCAGCAGCTGCATGTGGAGGAGCGGGGAAGCAAACCCGGTTCACCAGATTACGAGCCTACCATTCTTAACCACTACACCACACTGCCTATCTCCTCCACTGCTCTGCCTGTGGTTTGGAGCCAGTGGTGGTGGTGGCACCTCTCCTTTTTGGGCCAGCTTTCCTGGGCGCCAGGTGCAGAGCCAGCAGGCACGCCAAGCTCCAGCCCACAGCGCGGCCATGGGGGGAGGCCGACTGGCGGGTGGTGAGGCTTCCTACCAAAGCCCAGCCCCCTTCCTATGCAGGGTGGGGATAAGCCAGGAAGAGGGAGGGAGAAGGGAGGAGACACCGCAGTGGTGAGGGAGGGGGGGAATGCAAAAAAAAAAGGCGCCCGAAAAAAAAATTGGGGGGAAAATGGCGCCCACACCAATCCAAGCGGTGATTGCAGAACCATTTGCGGGCCGGATCTAGCAGGCAATTGGGCCTGATCCAGCCCACAGGCCTTAGTTTTCCGACCCCTGCACGAGACAGTGGGACTTAGTTCTGAGTAAAAATGCTTCAGATTGTAGTGCAAGGCTGCACATTTACTTGGGAGGAAGCTCCATTGAATACAGTGGGACTTACTTCTGAGTAGACAGTGTAAGTCTTAATTTACACCCCCCCCATTTGTTTTTCGAGATGTGCAGGGGAGGAAAAAAGGAAAACCAGGACATTCTGGGATCAAATCAGCAACCAGGATGGCTTCTGTGCTTCTGGGACTGTCCCTGGAAAATCGGGACACTTGCAGGGTATGGAGAAAGTGGGATATAAACTTAATAAACAAAGGAAATTGGGGATGTCTTTGGCCCTTGTCTTGCGCTGGCCTAACAACCTCTCCCTCTCCCTCTCCCTCTCTCAGAGTAGGAATCTAGGCTTTAGGGTGGTGAAGAAAGAAGTTTGCTAACGTTGCACTCCTCTCTCCTTTTTCTCCTAATAGTTCTCTGAAGCTTTGGTTTTCTTTTTTGTGTGGACTTGATTTGTTTATAGAGCAACATCTTCACCTTAAAAGGGAAAACAGCCGTGGCAAAGGAACCCTGCCCAGAGCTACGTTTATTCTGCCGACGTTTCGTTAGCGGAGAGCCAAGCATAGTTTATCTCAATGGCACCGAGGGGGAAATGGATTTTCTCGCTGCAACTTGGGCTGGGAGTTTTGCGGGTAAGCTGAGCTGAGTGGGCTTAATGAGATCCGGGAGCATACGTTATCAACACAGCATGCCAAGGAAAGGCAGGGGGAGAGAAAGAGAGAGGGAGGGAGGGAGAGAGAGAGACTACATCGTGTGTCCATAAATCCAAAATTGGGGTGGGGAGACTTCAACCACCGCAAAACAATTTCCAGTTTAAAGCTTCCTCTTGGATGGCTGCACTTCCTCTCCTCCCAGTAAAAGAAATCTGGCTGTTTAAGAGAGTGTTGCTGCCACTTACATGAAAGATGACACACAAGGGAAAGAAACAATGTCCCAGCTACGCTGGGCTCTCCATGTGTCTCCTAACAGCAGCCCTGCTATGGATATTTTATTATTAAATTTGTATACAACACTTCATTGGCTGATTATTGTAACTCACTCTACGTGGGGCTGCCCTTGAGACTGACCCAGAAACTCCAGCGGGTGCAGAATGCCGCGGCAAGGCTCCTTACGGAGTCCTTGCCGTGGGATCACATTCATCCAGTGCTTTACCAACTGCATTGGCTCCCGATGGAGTACAAGATCAGGTTTAAGGTGCTCGTTTTAACCTTTAAAGCCCCATACGGCCTAGGACCCTCGTACCTACAGGACCACCTCTCCTGGTATGTCCCACGGAGGACCTTACGGTCTTCAAATATAAACATCTTGGAGATCCCGGGCCACAGGGAGGTTAAGCTGGCTTCAACCTGAGCCAGGGCTTTATCGGCTGTGGCCCCGATCTGGTGGAATGCTCTGTCACAAGAGATTAGGGCCCTGCGGGACTTGACATCTTTCTGCAGGGCCTGCAAGACAGAGCTGTTCCACCAGGCCTTTGGCCAAGGTGCACTCTGACTCCCTCCTCCTGTAATCCTCATACCACTCTAGCCCAATGGTTACCATTAATTTGATTCTGAATTGATTTTAGAATGAATTGATTTTAGAATGTATTTCAATTAATTGATTGTGATTTTATGTAAACTGTATTATTTTTACTGTTGTTAGCTGCTCTGAGCCCAGCTTCAGCTGGGGGGGGGGGCAGGATATAAATTATTATTATTATTATTATTATTATTATTATTATTATTATTAATCTCAAGGTGGCTCAGATCATAAAAATACAAGATTAAAACACAAAATCTGTAATAAAATCAAGAAAAATAACCAGTGACCCCCCCCCCCAACCCCCTTCCACAAACATAAAAGGATATAGGATGTTCAAAGACCTGGTTGAAGAGGAAAGCTTTTGCCTGGTGCCTAAAGGTGTATAATGAAAGTGCCAGGTGAACAGCCCTGTGGAGAGCATCCTTGGGGAGTCCCTCAGCCTTAGCTGGATTGAGCTTGTTGGCTCTCATCCAGTCCATTAGCAAGGCAAAGCAACACGGTCCAGCACATCCAATGCCACACCGGCAGATGTAAAAGAGAAGTAGAGCTGTGTGTCCTCAGCATATTGCTGACAACGTACTCCAAAAACTCTGGATAACCCCACTCATGTTAAACAGCATAGGGGATAAAACTGAACTCTGAGGAACCCCATATTGTAAGATCCACAGGGCCAAAGAACAATCTCCAAGCATCACCCTCTGAAAACTTGTATCCAAGTACAGTGGTGCCTCGCAAGACAAAATTAATTCGTTCCGCAAGTTTTTTCTTCTTGCGAGTTTTTCGTCTTGCGAAGCACGGTTTCCCATAGGAATGCATTGAAAATCAATCAATGCGTTCCTATGGAGACCGTCCGGGGACAGAGGGGAAGCGCCGCGCGCCTTCCCCTCTGTCCCCGGACCTGTTTAAAGCAAGGGGCAGCAGGGAGAAGATTGCTTCTCCCCGTTGCCTGCCCCACAATCTCCGGGGACAGAGGGGAAGGCGCGCTGTTTTAAAGCAAGGGAAGGGGCAGCGGGGAGAATCGCTTCTCCCCGTTGCCTCCCTTTGGTTCAAAAGGGGTCCGGAGAGTGAGGGGAGATTGGGGGCTGGCAACGGGGAGAAGCGATCTTCTCCCCACTGCCCCTTACTTCAAAAGAGGTTCAGGGACAGCGGGGAAGACATGCTGCGCTTCCCCGCTATCCCCGGAGCTTGTGGGGCAAGCTTCGTTTTGCAAAGCAAGCCCATAGGGAGATGCGTCTTGCGAAGCGGCTAAGAAAACGAAAAACTCCTTCGTCTAGCGAGTTTTTCGTCTTCTGAGGCGTTCGTCTTGCGGGGCACCACTGTAGGACTGGAACCACCACAAAATGGTGCCACTCTCACCCCTAATTCAGTCAACTGCTCCAGAATGATATGATGGTCGATGGTACTGAAAGCTGCAGAGCAACTGAGGAGTCTTAACAGGGACACATTTCCCCTGTCTCCCTCTCAACAGAGGTCAGCACACAGGACAACCAAAGCCATTTTGGTGCCAAAACTGGGCCTCACAACCTGATTGAAATAGATCTAGAAAATCAGGTTCAGCTGCCCCAAGGTTACCTGGTGAGCCTCATGGCTGAGTGAGAGATTCGAACCCAAGTCTCTTCCAGGTCCTAGTCCAGCACTCAGATCACGATGTTACACTGGTTCTACAATAATATTCCATAATGAATAATCCATCTCCAGCCCTTGGTTTTCAATTCAACCACTTCAATGTGATAGAAAGACGATGATTTAATTTAATTACTGAACCAGGGATGGTGTATTGCATACAGGACAAGCTGGTGCCTACGTAGCTTTTGATGTCTTAAGATCAGCCGGGAAGGACTTTTCACCAGCAGTTTGTTCAAATTAGCACCCTCCTTCCATCCCCCCTGGCACCCTTAAAGGGAACTGTCAACTGGTAGCTTATTTTAATGGGCACACCACTTTCCTGTTAAAGCTGTTGCCATCTGTTCCCGCCCTTAATTACCTGAGCACTCAACAAGGAAGAGGGGAAGTTATTCACCATTTCTTAGAAACGAGTGAAAAAGGGAAACGATGAACAGTGAAGGGGGAAGATGGATGAGAAGGAAGATCCATGGGAAGGGTTGTAATTCATGTCCTGTGATGCCTACAGGTGACCCCACAGGGAATTCTTCTAAATACCGCTTCTTTTTTTGCACTTCTCTGTATGCTCACAAAACTCATCCACTACAATAACTTAATGACCACATGCCAGAGGCAATGGTGGAGGGCCAGCGACAATGGATGGCAATGCTACTTCTGAACATCCCACTCTATCCGCTCAAATGCTCCATCCAGGGATGCAAGAAGCATCATCAAAGTTCAAGGACATATTCCAGCAACACAGAAAGACCCAGGGAGGATATGAAGTGTCCAGAGGAGAGGACCAGATGGGCAGGTTTGGAAGGCTACCTTCAGATTCCCAGCCCTGTCTTGAGGAATCTGCCTGCTTAGATCCTTTTAGAACACTTATGGGTGAGCTCTTTGAGAGACAGAACTGACACTCAAGCAACAAGGCTCTCAGTCCAACTGTAGTTGGACAGAACTTTCAGGTCCTTGCTAAGGGACCATCTGGCTGTTGTTGTGTTTTTTGAAAACTGTGATTCTTAGAAAACCTTGTCTTAGGAGCATCCTATTGAGGAAGACATTGGGACCCAATGAAGACCAAAAAAGGCAGCCTTCTCTTCTCCATTTCATCTCTTCACTGCACCTGGAAGTAGGAAGGACTGTAGCTCAAGTGACAGAGCACCTGCTTTACATGCAGAAGGTTCTACATATGATCCGCAGTTGGGCATGCACTCTGGACTCTAACAAGCTGGAATGTGTGTAGAGGAGGGCGACCAAGATGATCAAGGGTCTGGAACTGTGGAAGGAGTTGGATAGGTTTAGCCTGGAAAAGAGGAGCTTAGATAAAGGTAAAGGGACCTGGTGTCATTGGTAGCCATCAAGAGTTAAAAGGGAGTGGAGGGCAGGAGTTGAGGCGAATAAGGCTAAGCACAGCATGTCTGTATCTTAAGGGTAAAGGGACCCCTGACCATTAGGTCCAGTCATGGCCGACTCTGGGGTTGCGGCGCTCATCTCGCTTTATTGGCCGAGGGAGCCGGTGTACAGTCATGTGGCCAGCATGACTAAGCCGCTTCTGGCGAACCAGAGCAGCGCATGGAAACGCTGTTTACCTTCCCGCCGGAGCGGTACCTATTTATCTACTTGCACTTTGACATGCTTTCGAACTGCTAGGTTGGCAGGAGCAGGGACCGAGCAATGGGAGCTCATCCTGTCACGGGGATTCGAACCGCCAACCTTCTGATCGGCAAGCCCTAGGCTCAGTGGTTTAACCCACAGCGCCACCAGGAGCTTAGATAGTCATCTTCAAATATCTAAAGCAGAGCTTTCTGAACCTTTCAAGTTGCTGGCACACTTTTTAGACATGCATCCTTTCGCGACACAGTAATTCAGTTTTACTAGCAAACCAGAGGTTAAACTAACCCATTCCAGCCCATGGAGGAGCGCAAGGAGCGTTCATGTGACACACCTACACACTGTAGCCTACACAATAACGTGTCGCGACACACATTTTGGAAAACTCTGATCTAACATGAAAGAGGGAGAAAGCTTATCTTCTCCTGCTCTGGAGGGCAGGACCCAAACCAATGGCTTCCAGTTACAAGAAAGGAGATTTGGTATAAGGCAACATCCTATGTTCCAAAGTTCAAAAGGGTTTTTTAATGGACATATGGGAGTTTGAGGAGGAGGAGGCTGTAGTGTGCCTGGGGGAATTTTATAACCTTCTATATGTTAGAGAACTCTCTGATCACTCTTCTGAGATTTCCTGAGCTCAGGGTGTTGGAGGTCTCCAAACACAAACCCAAGACACAAATTGGCATTAAGAATCGTATAGATGAATATTTAGGCTGACTTTCAGAGCGCCGGAGAAACTCTGGCTCATTCTGCCAGGGCTAACTGCGCTATGGGGTGACCCATGATTTTGTGGGCACAGCATCCTCAGTGACTACTGGTGCCCACTGGCACTGCTGGGGCAAAAGGCAGGAAGCCAAAGAGAAGGAGGAACCAGAGCCACTGACAAGCCAGTCTAGTTTTGTCCCCATCTTCCTCCTCTTCCCTGCAGAGTTCAACAAGGGCAACACTGAGTCTATAAAGGGGGAGGAAGCTGGAAGCTGCGGCCCTGGCAGGACTTCCGGAGGCCATGTCAGGCCCCTCAGACCTTCTGGAAGATGCAATGGTCCTTGTTGGGCTTTCTGGAGGCTGTGACAGGTCCCATGGGGGGGGGGCTCCTCGTGCCATGTGATGTCACAGGCCCACACCAGGCACCCACAAAGTGGGGTAGAACCTGGTGTCCCTGGTAGCCATCAAGAGTTAAAAGGGAGTGGAGGGCAGGAGTTGAGGCGAATAAGGCTAAGCACAGCATCCCTGTATCTTAAGGGTAAAGGGACCCCTGACCATTAGGTCCAGTTGTGGCTGACTCTGGGGTTGCGGTGCTCATCTTGCTTTATTGGCTGAGGGAGCCGGAGTCCAGCTTCCAGGTCATGTGGCCAGCATGACTAAGCCGCTTCTGGGGAACCAGAGCAGAGCATGGAAACGCCATTTACCTTCCCGCCGGAGCGGTACCTGTCTACTTGCACTTTGACGTGCTTTCGAACTGCTAGGTTGGCAGGAGCAGGGACAGAGCAACGGGAGCTCACCCTGTCGCAGGGATTTGAACTGCCGGCTTTCTGATCAGCAAGTCCTAGGCTCTGTGATTTAACCCACAGCGCCACCCGCATCACCATCCCTGTATCTTCGCATCCTCTATAAACCTTGGAAAGAGCCAGTTTTCACTAAATCAAAGGTGCCCCTCCTTCCATCTCTAAAAGAGGACAACCCACTTGTTCAGTTCCACCAGAAGCAGAAAGGACCGTTTGCTAACACGGCCCATTTTTCACCCCCGAGGAAAGCAGCAGCTGCTTAGCAGCGATCCTTCGCTTGCAGCACAGAAACCATCTGCACTGACCAGAACTAAGTGCCCTGTCTCCGCCTGTTCACTCCAAGCATATCTTTCTCGCTAGGGAAGACTTTCCTGCCAATCTGGAGGCTGACGTAGGACTTTACGGCTGGTCCTTTAAACCCTTGGCAGGGTGCCTGCCTGAAGTTTGACCCAGTGTAGAGTTCTGCATGCCGTTACAAAAATTATGATAATGATGATTATCAGTGCTATTTTTCTAGAAAAAGAGGTGCTGGAACTCACCCTGAGCACCTCCCTCGTTCTCTTAGAGTGGCAATGGCACCACCTGAAAGGTGCTGGAACTGAGTTCTGGCTGAAAAAAAGACCTGATGATAATGAGGATGATTAAATAATAGGTGATACGATACGTATAAGGCAGTCATTGGCTCACCCCACATTTGCCTAACCTTGGCTCCCATAGTTTGAGGTCAGAGGTCACAAGCAAGAGACTTTAGCCAAGAGTTAGAAGCAAAACAGCGGCCTGTAGACCTGATCTTTATTGTTGCAAGAATACTTCAAACTACCACACAGAAGAAGCAGAGAGGAGCCCCGAACAATGATTACATCAGTATTTTAAAGTTTCCCAAAGTTTCCCATAATACATTTCCAGAAACATCATCAAGACATCATGGCTATGTAACAGAAAAACGTGTGGTCTCTCCAGGCATGCCCCTGTCACTCAAATATAGTCTGGAACACATACTCCATCACAGTACAGTGGTACCTCGGGTTACATGCGCTTCAGGTTACAGACACTTCAGGTTACAGACTCCACTAACCCAGAAATAGTACCTCAGGTTAAGAACTTTGCTTCAGTGGAAAGGAATTGCTGAAACAATTAATGGAAGTGGAATACAAAGAGGGAGGTGAGAGGAGGTCGATGATATAAGGGAATGAAAGTTAGAATATGGAAAAGGTATGATGTATGTTTTTAAATTGTTTTTGTTTTGTTTTGTTTTGTTCATTGTGTTAGATAATGTGTTAAGGTTGTGTTTTGTATGGTTTACATATTGTATTGTATTGTTTTATTTTTTCTTGTTCTTCTTGTTTTTTCCCCCCTCTCTTGTCTCCTTTTCCTTTTTAAAAAGTAATAAATATTTTTTTTTTTAAAAAAAAGAACTTTGCTTCAGGATGAGAACAGAAATTGGGCGGCTGCAGCGTGGTGGCAGCTTGAGGCCCCATTAGCTAAAGTGGTGCTTCAGGTTATGAACAGTTTCAGGTTAAGAACGGAACTGTGGAACGACTTAAGTACTTAACCTGAGGTACCACTGTACAAAGGAAAGCATTTACAGTCCCTGAGTCAAGTCAAATATACCCCTTTGTCTTGTCCCGGCTTCATCCCACTGCAGGGTGGGTAAAAGGTAAAGGTAAAGGGACCCCTGACAATTAAGTCTAGTCACGAATGACTCTGGGGTTGCGGCACTCATCTCGCTTTACAGGCCGAGGGAGCCAGCATCTCGTCCGCTCTGCAGACAGTTTTTCTGGGTCATGTGGCCAGCATGACTAGGCCGCTTCTGGCACAACAGAACACCCGCACCAGAGCAGCCATTTACCTTCCTGTTGGAGCGGTACCTATTAATCTACTTGCACTTTTTGGCATGCTTTAAACTGCTAGGTGGGCAGGAGCTGGGACCGAGCTGGGACCCTGTTGCGGGGATTCGAACCACCGACCTTTTGATTGACAAGCCCAAGGCTCAGTGGTTTAGACCACAGCGCCACCTTCATCCCTATGGAGTGGGTATATACGATATACGATACGATATACGCTATCTTTATTGTCATTGTCCCATGCAGAACAATGAAATTCAAAACTACATAAAACTACTACAAAACTACATAAAACTACTACAGCTTTGCGAGTGAGATGGTTATCTGTCTGACACTCTTGGGGTAGGATGTAACTGGTCATGACTCCTTGGGAAAGCCCTGCGGACATGACTGTACACCTCTGGGATTATGGCTGGCTCACCAACCTCTCCTCTTATACATCACTGAGTCTTAAATGCCACTGGAACTGAGAAAATTGATACAACAAAGTGACTTCTAAAGTTTTCCCATTGAATCAGTACATAGATACATTTATCAGTGAATTACATTTGGTAATGTGCAGCAGAGGCTCTTTGTCTTTGTCTTGTAGTGTGGAGAGGCAAGGCTCATGGTGTGTGTGTGTGTGTGTGTGTGTGTGTGTGTGTCACCCCCTTTCCAATTTCCCGGTAACAGATAGAAGTTAATCAAAAATTTCACGGCACGGAGAAAGTGGATAGAAGTTCTTCTCCCTCTCTCATAACGCCAGAACTGATGAGCACCCAACAAAGCTGAATGCTAAGAGCTTCAGGAAAGAGAAAAGAAAGGATTTCATCAGACAGCGCTGAGTTAAACTGTGGAACTCTCTGCCACATGAATGGGCTTTAAAAGAGCATTAGAAAAATTCATGGAGGAGAGGGCTATTGATGGCCACTATTCATGATGGCTGTGTTGTGTCTCCACAGTCAGAGGCAACAATGCTTCTGAATCAAAGTTGCCAGAAGCCACAGAAGGGGAGAGGGCTCTTGGGCTTGAGTCCTACTTGAGGGTTTGCCCATTGGTCATCTGGTTGGCCACCTTGAGAACAGGATATTGGACTAGATGAGCAACTGGCCTAATCCTGCAGGCTCTTCTAACAGCAGCAGCAATGATTCTGCAGTCCAAATAAAGCATGCATGAATATTTACTTAGCTGACAGGCAGGAATCGAGTTACCAAGGGAGATTTGGGAAGGGGGGGCCAGTGGTCCTGTGAGGACAGGGGATTGGGAAGAAGGGAATGATGTCATCAAGGTGATTCATTGATACAAGCATGTCTCTCTCCACAAGATGTTCTGCCAGCGCGTCTGGTTCACCGAACACAGTGTGGGCTTCGGGAAGGTTGGAAGGAATCTCAGAGTCGCTGTCAACAGAGTGAGCATGATCTGCTCGGTTTGACCCAAATATAGTAAGCAAAGGCATCCTGGCAGCCACCCCACCTAAATATTGGCATGGAGACTCGGCTATATACGTGACGGAGGAAAGGAGGGCAAAGCTGTATTGAAACAGACACTGGGAGAATGTGAGAGCAACGGGTGACTTTGAAAGAGGATTAGACACGTAATAGTCGCTGGTTGAGCTTGAGAAAGGACCACATTTGGGTCTTGCTTGCAGGTTTTCCAGAAGAGGCATTTTGTTGGTCACTGTAAGAACAGGATACTGGGTGAAGGAGCACCTTGGTCTGATCCAGAGGGCATTTATCTTCTTACATGTAGCCCATCTTCAGCCCTAGGGTGCCCATTCCACTCCTCTGATATGTCAGAAAGAAGAAGAGGAGTTTGGATTTGTTATCCCGCTTTATCACTACCCTAAGGAGTCTCAAAGCGGCTAACATTCTCCTTTCCCTTCCTCCCCCTCAACAAACACTCTGTGAGGTGAGTGAGGCTGAGAGACTTCAGAGAAGTGTGACTGGCCCAAGGCCACCCAGCAGCTGCATGTGGAGGAGCGGGGAAGCAAACCCGGTTCACCAGATTACGAGTCTACTGCTCTTAACCACTACACCACACTGCCTATCTCCTCTGCTGCTCTGCCTGCTCTGCCACACTGGTTAAAGATGCATTTAGCTTAATTTCAAAAGAGGAGGCTGAGAGGAGCGTTGATAGCCATCTTCAGATATCTCAAGGGTTATCACATGGAAGACGGAACAAGCTTGTTTCCTCCTGCTCCGGAGGGTAGGACTTGAATCAATGGCTTCAAGTTGCACAAAAAGAGATTCCAACTGAACATCAGGAAGAGCTTTCTGGCAGGAAGAGCTGTTTGGACAGTAGAATGGTCTCCCACAGGAGGTTGTGGGTTCTCCTTCCATGGAGGTTTTTAAGCAGAGGTTGAATGACCATCTGTCATGGATGCTTTAGGTTTTCTTTAGAGCCAGTGTGGTGTAGTGGTTAAGAGCGGTAGTCTCTTAATCTGGGGAACCGGGTTTGAGTCTCCGCTCCTCCACATGCAGCTCAACCCGTCACAGGGATTCAAACCGCCAACCTTCTGATTGGCAAGTCCTAGGCTCTGTGGTTTAACCCACAGCACCACCCGCATCCCTTCAAAATACTTCTTAGCACATAGCTAATCTATGGAACTTGCTCCCATAGGACTCAATGTTGGTCATCAACTTAGATGGCATTAAAAGAGGATTCGAAGGCTATTGATGGCTATGCTTTGCGCCACAGCTGAAGGCAGTATTGTTTCTGAGTACCAGTTGTTAGAAACCACAGGAGGGGAGAGGAATCTTCCACTCACGTTCTGCTTGTTGGTTTTCCCTTGGGGCCTTTGGTTGGCCACTGTGAAAACAGAATGCTGAATAATAATAATAATAATAATAATAATAATAATAATAATAATAATTTATATCCCACCCATCTGTCTGGGTTTCCCCAGTCACTCTGGGTGGCCAGCCTCTGGCCTGATCCAGCAGTCTCTTCTTATGTTCTTCAGCTCTCAGCGTGATGAGAGGAGAAAAAGTTCTCTCTCTCTGCAATGCATAATTTTATATGCTGCTATCATGTCGTTGCTTGAAATCCTGCATGTATTGATCACATTTTTCTTGCAGAGGCTGTTCCTTGGCACTCAATGTGGAGTCAAAGAATGAGAAGAAATATATATATTTTTCCTCTCAGCTCCCTCTCCGAGGCCTTAGTTTGCTTGCAATTCACACTCTCCGTGTCAGCTTCACACTCTCCCTGCCCTGACATTTCTCTGCACTGGCCAGCATCAGTGCAAGAGCCATGGCTATCCCTGGGAGTTTGCTTTCCTCTCCCCTTCCATGCTCAGCTGTCATGCTCTGGAACAAGGAGAAGATGATGCGAGACGAAAGCAGGGGGAGAGGGCGAGCAAGCAAGTGTTGTTTTGCAGGCAAGCAGGGGAAACAAAAGATTTCTCAGACAGCTGCAGCCATCAACAAGGAGGAAGTTGAGCACTGATGCCTTGCCCTCGCCAGCACCACCAAGCAGCCAAATTCAATTGGCTCCACAGTGTTGTGTCAGGGTAGATGGACCTGTCAATTCAGATTTCTCATTTTTCCAGCTGCAAGTTCAGCTAGCCCCATTTCCACATTAGGGGTGGAGCATCTTCTTGCCATGCAGAAGGTCCCAAGTTCAAACCCCAGAATCTCAAAGTGGGGCTAAAGATGCTGCCTGTCTAAAACTCTGGAGAGCCAGTGCTGATCAGTGTAAACCAGGTATAGGCAAACTCGGCCCTCCAGATGTTTTGAGACTACAATTCCCATCTTCCCTGAGCACTGGTCCTGTTAGCTAGGGATGGTGGGAGTTGTAGTCCCAAAACATATGGAGGGCCGAGTTTGCCTAGTATAGACAATACCGAGCTAGGGGGATGAGCTTCCTGTGTTTCTATAAGTTTGCAATATTTTAATATATACCGTATTTTTTGCTCTATAGGACTCACCTTTTCCCTCCTAAAAAGGGGAAATGTGTGCGCATCTTATGGAGTGAATGCAGGCTGCGCAGCTATCCCAGAAGCCAGAACAGCAAGAGGGATTGCTGCTTTCACTGCACAGCGATCCCTCTTGCTGTTCTGGCTTCTGAGATTCAGAATATTTTTTTTCTTGTTTTCCTCCTCCAAAAACTAGGTGCGTCTTGTGGTCTGGGGCGTCTTATAGAGTGAAAAATACGGTACCTCTTCACACAATGTGTTGTCAAACTACAGAACTCGCCATTCCTCCTCTGCATGACTGGCGATTTTTAAGCAGAGGTTAGGTGGCCATCTGCCATGGATGATTTCATTGAGATTCTTGTGTTGCAGGGGGTTCGGACTGGATGACGCTCAGCGTCCCTTCCAACTCTACAATTCTATGACTCTATTAAGGAGGCAGCGATGGCCACCAATGTGCATGGCTTTAAAAGAGAAATGGACACATTCATGGGAGCATAAAGGTAAAGGTAAAGGTAAAGGGAACCCTGACCTTTAGGTCCAGTCATGACCGATTCTGGGGTTGCGGCGCTCATCTTGCTTTATTGGCCAAGGGAGCCGGCGTACAGCTTCCGGGTCATGTGGCCAGCATGACTAAGCCGCTTCTGACGAACCAGAGCAGCGCATGGAAACGCCGTTTACCTTCCCACTGGAGTGATACCTATTTATCTACTTGCACTTTGATGTGCTTTCGAACTGCTAGGTTGGCAGGAGCTGGGACAGAGCAACAGGAGCTCACCCCGTCGCGGGGATTCGAACCGCCGACCTTGGGCCTATCAATAGCTACCCACCAGAATGGCTATGCTCTGCCTCAGTGGTCAGAGGCCTTCACGCTTCTGAATACCAGTTGCTGGAAACTGCAACTGGGGAGAGTGCTTTTTGCATTCGGGTCCTGCTTGCCAGCATCCCATAAGGGCCATCTGGTTGGTCATTGTGAGAAAATGATGCTGGACTAGATGGGCCATTTGTCTAATTCAGCAGTAGGGAATTCCATAACCTCCAACATTTCTCTGAAGGAAATGTTGTTGTTTAGTCATTTAGTCGTGTCCGACTCTTCGTGGCCCCATGGACCAGAGCACGCCAGGCACTCCCGTTTTCCACTGCCTCCCGCAGTTTGGTCAGACTCATGCTGGTAGCTTCGAGAACACTGTCCAACCATCTTTTCCTCTGTCATCCCCTTCTCATTGTGCCCTCCATCTTTCCCAACATCAGGGTCTTTTCCAGGGCGTCTTCTCTTCTCATGAGGTGGCCAAAGTAGTGGAGCCTCAGCTTCAGGACCTGTCCTTCCTGTGAGCACTCAGGGCTGATTTCCTTCAAATGGATCGGTTTGATCTTCTTGCACTCCATGGGACTCTCAAGAGTCTCCTCCAGCACCATAATTCAAAAGCATAAATTCTTCAGCGTTCAGACTTCTTTATGGTCCAGCTCTCACTTCCATATATCACTATTGGGAAAACCATAGCTTTAACTATACGGACCTTTGTTGGCAAGGTGATGTCTCTGCTTTTTAAGATGCTGTCTAGGTTTGCCATCACTTTTCTCCCAAGAAGCAGGCGTCTTTTAATTTCGTGACTGAAGGAAATAGGGACATTCTTTCATCACCTTGCCAACAAAGGTCTGTATAGTAAAAGCTATGGTTTTCCCAATAGTGATATATGGAAGTGAGAGCTGGACCATAAAGAAGGCTGATCGTCGAAGAAGTAGATAAATAGTTCCCGCTCCGGCGGGAAGGTAAACGGCATTTCTGTGCTCTGCTCTGGTTTGCCAGAAGTGGTTTAGTCATGCTGGCCACATGACATGGAAAAACTGTCTGCGGACAAACGCCGGCTCCCTTGGCCAGTAAAGTGAGATGAGCCAGAGTCCTCCATGACTGGACCTAACGGTCAGGGGTCCCTTTACCATTTAACTGGTAATCTACAATGGAGGGTTATTGTAGCTTTTGCTTTTCCATCCTTCTGACCAACTCAGAAGCAAATGCCTCCAAGGGAAGCCAAAGAACACACAGGTATGTTTTCCTGACAGCAACCGCCCAATGCCAGCAATTCAGAAAACGCCCTCCTTTTACATCTTGTAGACAAATCCGTATTCCTCCACCTCTTCCACCTCCTCAAGGCAACAATGGGCTGTTTTCCTCCCCTTTCTCGTTTTCCCCCTCCAAAGGTGAAATCTGAAAACACTCTTTTTACTGCAAACAAACGCCACACCACGGTAATTCAGACAATTTGAGCGAGGCTGGCTGAGAATTACAGAGGCTTTTAAGTGCTCAGCGCTGGGCCGGCAGAAAATGGTTCTGCCTGCAAATTGTGTTAGTTCTACAACGTTCACTGCGAGGAGAGGAAGGCGGCTGAGCGAAGTCCCTTCTGGAGGAGATAAGGGCCCCGTTGACAGCTTAGAGGGCTCGGATTTGGAGATGTGTGAGCAGCGGAGAGGAACGGGAACAAGCAATTCTCTCTCCCCCACTCCTGTGTTTTTCTTTCTTCTCGGGAGGGGGGTGGAAAGATCTGCCAAGAAGGAAGTTGCGCTGATCAAAACAAGGCACGTCCCTTCTCCTTTGGGGCCCTTTCGTCTTAAAGAAAGGACAAGCATTTTCCCCGAAGGAGCTCTGAGTCAGGGATCAAAAACTTACAGAGTTGGAAGGCACCCACAAGGACAAGTAGGCAAACTAAGGCCCGGGGGCCAGATCCAGCCCAATCGCCTTTTAAATCCGGCCCGCAGACGGTCCGGGAATCAGCATGTTTTTTACATGAGTAGAATGTGTCCTTTTATTTAAAATGCATCTCTGGGTTATTTGTGGGGCCTGCCTGGTGTTTTTACATGGGTAGAATGTGTGCTTTTATTTAAAATGCATCTATGGGTTATTTGTGGGGCATAGAAATTCGTTCATTCCCCCCCCCAAAAAAAAATATAGTCTGGCCCCCCACAAGGTCTGAGGGACAGTGGACCGGCCCCCTGCTGAAAAAGTTTGCTGACCCCTGATCTAGACCAATCCCCTACAAAGCAGGATTTCCGGACAGATGGCCATCTGACCAATGTTAAAAAACATCTAGTGAAGAAGACTCCATCACCTTCTGAGGGAGTTCCTTCCATCATCAAACAACTCTTATGGCCAGAAAGTTCTTCCTAATGTTTAGTCGGAATCCACTTTCTAGTCATTTGAATACGTTGGTTCAGGTCCTACCCTCTGGAGCAGGAGAAGACAAGCTTGCTCCGTCGTCCATATGACAGCCCTTCCGGTATTTTGTGTTGGAGTGTTCTGTTGCACATGGAAATGGGAGCCATAATTGCTGCAATTCTGCACGTCAGACTGAGGTCAGGAAAAGAAATCATGCCAGGGCATGCAAAAAAGAAAACTGTTGCTTCCCGAATCTGCGGACATGGTTTTTGACGTTTCCATTCTATTGAAATGCACTGACATTTATTGCATGCCTAATTCCAACAGGTTGTATCCAGTGTTAATCCTACTCAGAGTAGGCCCACTGAAATGAAGGAATGTTGGAAATTTGGTCCCATTAATTCCAGCCGGTGTGCTCCGTTGTTGGATAAGGCCATTAATTAAACTTGTAAGTTCTGGCCAACACCGATAGCGAGGATATCCAGTTTACAAAACTGTGTTTGCATCCACACCATGCATTGAAAGCTGTCGCCTTCTGTAACCCACCCTGTAGATTTCCCACAACAAAGCTACACATTCTGGGACAGTTCAGTCAGCAGCAGTGGCGTAGCATGGGGGGTGCAGGGGGGGCCGGCCGCACCGGCCGCAACATCTGGGGGTTAGGGTTAGGGGGCGCAAATCCACGGGTTAGGGGGGTGCAAATTACTTACCTTGCCCCGGGTGCTGACAACCCACGCTACGCCACTGGTCAGCAGAGCATGAGATTCTTAATCTCATGGTTGTGGGTTCGAGTCCCATGCTGGGCAAAAGATTCCTGAATTGCATGGGGCTGGACTAGATGGTGTTGTTTAGTCGTGTCCGACTTTTTGTGACCCCATGGACCAGAGCATGCCAGGCACTCCTGTCTTCCACTGCCTCCCGCAGTTTGGTCAAACTCATGCTGGTAGCTTCGAAAACACTATCCAACCATCTCGTCCTCTGTCGTCCCCTTCTCCTTGTGCCCTCCTTCTTTCCCAACATCAGGGTCTTTTCAAGGGAGTCTTCTCTTCTCATGAGGTGGTCAAAGTATTGGAGCCTCAGCTTCACGATCTGTCCTTCCAGTGAGCACTCAGGGCTGATTTCCTTCAGAATTGATAGGTTTGATCTTCTTGCAGTCCATGGGACTCTCAAGATGGTGACTAGATGGTGGTCCCTTCCAAATCTACAAATCTATGACGCTATGATTCTAATTCCCAGTACCCTTAAAAACTATAGTTCCCAGGATTCTTTGAGGGAAGCCAAACGTGTGTGTGTTGTGGATGTCATTCCTCTGCTCCTGGTTTCCACAAGCACCGGAAAGCTTCGGAATGGCAATGCCTGGTGTGTGTGTCTTGGTGGCAGACACAAAAGGCTAATTGCCAGCTTGTAATGTATTCCAGCACAAGGCTGCCTTCAGGCTAGGCCATCCAGCATCCTTTCCTACTGTTTGTAATTGGTGGTTTGGGACTTCCAACTCACTCACTCTTCATGTTTTAAAAAGGCAGTGATAAAAAACAGAGAAATGGTGCCCTGGGGCATGAGCTGAGTTCCTAGCACAGAGAAGCCGTTCCCTCCAGCATTCACCTGAGCTGAGACACAGAAGGATCAGGGCCTTGGATACCTCCCAATCCCTTAGCAGCAGGAGTTTGTCCTTTGGCTCAGTGGCAGAGCAGCTGGTTTGCAGGCAGAAGGTCCCAGGTTCCAATCCTGACATCTCTAGGCAGGGCTGGGAAACAACCCCTGCCTAATACCCTGGACAGCCACTGCCAGTCAGTGTAGACAGTGTAGGCTGTGAGTCTTGGAAGACCTGCTCCCTGCCTTTTCCCACCAGTCCTGGGAGGGTAGGACTGACTCCAGCTACAAAAGCTGAGGCTGCTGAACAGACAATTTTGGTCTGGGGTGTTGTTTGGGGGGGTTGGGGGGGAGAGGGAGGCAAGGTTATTGCTCTTATTGATATTAATTCTTGCATCTTTATTTTAGATCTTATCTTGATTCATGTGGAGATGGTTTAATTAGCATTTGATGTTTCTCTGATGACTACATTTGTTATGTTGTAAGCTGCCTTGAGCAGAGTTTGAACTATGGAAAGGTGGAATGAAAATAATAATAATAATAATAATAATAATAATAATAATAATAATAATAATTGTACCCCACGCATCTCTCTGGGTTGCTCCAGCCACTCTGGCCTAGGTAAAAAGGTAAAAGTAAAGGACCCCTGGACGGTTAAGTCCAGTCAAAGGCGACTATGGGGTGGCAACGCTCTTCTCGCTTTCAGGCTGAGGGAGCCGCCGTTTGTCCACAGACAGCTTTCTGGGTCATGTGGCCAGCATGACTAAACCACTTCTGGCACAACGGGACACCATGATGGAAGCCAGTGCACACGGAAACACCGTTTACCTTCCTATTTATCTACTTGCACAGGCATGCTTTCGAACTGCTAGGTTGGCAGGAGCTGGGACAGAGCAACGGGAGCTCACCCCGTCACAGGGATTTGAACCGCTGACCTTCTGATTGGCAAGCCCAAGCGCCACCCACATCCCTGGGCTAGACAATACTGGACTAGATGAGCTGATGGTCTGACTTGGCAGCTTCCTGTGTCTCTATTTAATTCAGCCTTTTATGCGGAACCATGAGGACTATAACCATACTTGATTTGTAGCAGAAAGAACAGAGCTCAGTAACAGAGTGCCTGCTGGACTTTGAGAAGGTCTCACATGCTCTGCCTCCATTATCAGATGCAGCAATGCTTCTGCACATTAGTTGTTGGCAGCCACAAGAGGGGAGGATGCTCTTGTCTCGAATCCTGTTTGCTGGTTTCTCGCAGGCCAGGCCTCTGTTTGACCACTGTGAGAACAGGAGGATAGACTAGGTGGGCCATTGGCCGCCTGATTCAGCAGGTTCTTATTAGGTTCCGATATTCTTAACTGTCTTCAAAGGCAGCTTCATGCACAACACATTGCAGTAATCTAACCCAGAGGCATTAGAGAGGAAGCTCACTATCAAAGCATGAAGTTTTCCTTAGGTTTTGTTATAGGAATTCTAAGGTCTCATATATATAAATCATATGCTCATAAATTTACAAGGCAAACACATACATAAGTATATAAACTACATGTCTGAACACATACGTTAAATATATAAACCACATGTCTGGAACAGTACAGGAAAACAGTCCTAAAGCCATTTTGACTCTTTTAGTGACCTCAGATATTCCTCTGCAGTTTGGATGGAAATGGGAAAAGCCTCCCCATTGTCTCTGTGCTCACAAATCCTGCCTTAATGGCACATTCGGGTATGCATAGGGTGAGCCTGTGACCTGGACTCAGGAATTAAGTATTTAGCATCACAAAAGAATGGCCAGCCTGCCCAGGTGAACCCATTAACAGGTTTCCTGCCAGACAGGATTCTGCTGTAGACCGCCCCTTCTGTGATGTATGTATGATGTTTTTTGGGGTGGTCTTGATCTACAGGGTGGCAATTTAAAAAGTCTATATAAGGACTTTCATACCATTGTTCAGTGTTCTCTCCTCCCTCCGGCGTGGGGTGAGTGAGGACCCTGTGGCAACAGTTTAATAAAGATCAAGCTTACTATCTGTTTTGCTTCTCAATATTCTCTGGTTGGCCTCCGTTATTTTCTCCTACTGGTAGAGAACCTACTTAAGGACTCTATACAGGCTCTTAGATACCCCATAAGGGAAAGGGAACAGCTTTTCTTTTCTTACAACAGTTTGTTCCATGCACTTAGTATTTAGAGGCATGTTTTATCTGTATGTGAAGATTTTATCCAGTGTAGTCAGCAGGGTCTATTTCTTCACTACACGTGAAGACACTCCAAGCGCCCCTATTTTCCAGGGACAGTCCTGGATTTACAGAAGCTGTCCCGTTTTTTTAAAAAATAAATATTTATTAAGTTTTTTTGCTTAAAATGCACAAAGAAAAACATATAGAAATATTACATATCATAACATATTTTCTTATCTTCTTTGGACTTCCTCACATCTCCCGCTCCTGCGTTCCAGGTTTATAAAGATTTAACCAGCAATTTATCCCCTTATCACCACCTTAAAATCTAATTTTACAATATTATGTCCTAATTTTAGATAGAATTAATTCACTCTTTAAAACATTAAACTTAGCCTAATAATTATCTAAAAATTTGTTTTTTTCATAAATTTGACTTATCTTCATACTTCGCTTCGTCTGATTCTGTCCCGGTTTTTGATTTGATGCCGGAATGTCTCCCTTTTCCTTAGGACATCCCTATTTTCATCAGAGAAATGTTGGAGGGTATGGAGTTATCTGACCCCCGACAAATCTGAAGGCGGTCCCGTTTAGGAAAGTTTTTAAATGTTTAATGTTTTATTATGTTTTTATATATGTTGTGAGCCACCCAGAGTGGCTGGGGCAACACTGAATAGTAAAATAATCAGAATCATCACCATCATCATAACTGAATAGGACGTCCTTATTTTCATCAGAGAAATGTTGGAGGGTATGCATGTATTCAGATAATTGGCCATCTCTCCCTCCTTCCCCCCTCCCCCCCCAAACATTCTCTTTATAAATGTACTGCAGAAACAAGTTTTGAGGTCAAGATCACAGAAAGGAACTAAAAAGTTCCAATGCAATCCCCTCTGTGAGTTCCCTCGCTGTTGGGGCGAGGGGGGGAAAAGCACTTTCTCTGATATGGAAAGAGAACAAAGTCAATAAAGATGAAAAAAGGAACAATACTCTTACAAGCGGGGGGGGGGGAGAGAGAGGGGGAGAGAGAGAGAACATTTTGCATTCCAAGAGGAGAAGGAAATTGTCAAGTCAGGGAATATGTAATCAATTAGTAAAGCCCCAGAAATACTTGCAAAACAATAATTAGTCATGTCAGAAAAATTCCACAACAATTAAACTGGTGGCTGAGCAGAACACGGGCTGCCAAGGAAACAAAAGTCAGGATTAAAAGGAAGAGAAAGAGAGATAAGTGTGATCCACTTTGCTGTGGATTGCATGTGCTAGCCAGCATTGTGGAACTGCATCCACATAACTGCCACCCCCCCCACCAGCTTTTATATTTGTCAACATCCAAAAACTCTGAAGGAGAAATAGATGGCGGGTAAAGGATGAGCCAACATGGTGCCCTGCAGAAGTTCTGAATTGCAGTTCTCATCATTCCTTCCTAGTGGCTACTGCTCGTCATTGGGTTGGGGGGGGGGGGAGGGAGCCTGGCAGATCCAGTGATAGGTGGAGCCACAGCCAGAATCCACAGAGTCACTGGCTCTGACGCCCCCTCTGTTCAGCTCCCTGCCTTCCTCCCTACCAGCCTCAACGGCACTGATGTGGGTCTGGTGCAGAAACATCAGCTGATGGCTTGGCTGGCAATAGGTAAAGACTACTGCCAATCATAGGCGCCGACTCCATGGGGCCTGAGGGGGCCCGAGCCCCCTCAAAAATTCGTTTGGGGGGGCGGAGCCCCCCCCAATAATTTAAGAAAATTATTACCGTAAATTTCGCTCTATAACACGCAGATTTTTTCTCCTAAAAAGTAAGGGGAAATGTCTGTGCGTGTTACTGAGCGAATGTGTGGTCCCTGGAGCTGACTCGCCGGAGCGCAGGGGCAAAAATAGGCAAAAATCAGGCAAAAATCAGATCGGGCGGGCGGGCGGAGGGAAGGCGGAAGCTGCTGCTTTCCTGCATTCTGCCTCAGGGTCTTACTGCCCACCCGCTTCTGTTGCTGCATTTGCTCAAACTCAACAAAGAGCAGGGAATCCCCTGCCCTCCTGGCAAGCAGAGGGTTAAGGAAAGGATCGAGTCCTTCCTTCTAATTCTTTCCTAGTCACACTGCGTGCAGGCTCCAGCCCACCACCTCCTCCTCTCCGTGCTCTACGGACTCGCAGGCAGCCGAAAAACGGGTGGGAGAGAGAGAGAGGGCTGGCTTGGGGGGGGGGACTTTTGCCTTCCTTTCCTCCCCCCCACCCCGTTAAACTCCTCCCCTGCATTCTTAGCCAGCTGCTTCTCCGCACACCCCTCTTGTGCTTCTTGTCCCTTCTGTGTTTTTCCTTCCCTCCCCATTTAAAACGTGGTGACAAAGCACGGATCCACATGGATCCTCAGGATTTTTGCATTGTGTCACTCCAAATTCACCATCAGATCACATTACATGTCCATGGCTACAGTCTGTACCAAAAAAATCACGCACCCACTGTTGCCTGGGGCTGCAATGGTGCAAAAACGTGGTTACAAAGCATGGATCCACAGGATCTTTGCACTGGGTCACCCCAAATTCAACATCAGATCACATAGCATGTCCATGGCTACAGCCTGCACCAAATAAATCACGCACCCACTGTGGCCTGGGGCCACAGTGGTGCAAAAACGTGGTTACAAAGCACGGATCCACATGGATCCTCAGGATCTTTGCATTGGGTCACCCCAAATTCACCATCAGATCACATAGCATGTCCATGGCTACATATTGCACCAAAAAAATCACGCACCCACTGTTGCCTAGGGTCACAGTGGTGCAAAAATGTGGTTACAAAGCACGGATCCACATGGATCCTCAGGATCTTTGCATTGGGTCACCCCAAATTCGCC
This sequence comes from Podarcis gaigeae, assembly GCF_964106915.1. Lineage (NCBI taxonomy): Eukaryota > Metazoa > Chordata > Lepidosauria > Squamata > Lacertidae > Podarcis > Podarcis gaigeae. The sequence continues at coordinate 13,898,913 of NC_139684.1, forward strand.
ATCAGATCACATAGCATGTCCATGGCTACATCTTGCACCAAAAAAATCACGCACCCACTGTTGCCTAGGGTCACAGTGGTGCAAAAACGTGGTTACAAAGCATGGATCCACATGGATCCTCAGGATTTTTGCATTGGGCTACTCCAAACTCACTGTCAGATATTAAAAATCTTTATAAAATAGAGAATTAAATACATACAGAACGTTAATTTTTCAGTTTCGAAATATTAGTACTAGTTTAGTACTGTATTTCTATATTACTATAGTACTGTATTAGTTATTTTCAAATACTTAAATATTTTTAGGGTGTAAGACCCAATTAAAGCCCGTTATTTACATACAGTATTACAGTATTTACATACAGTATTAGGCATACTGTATTAACTTTATTAACTGTATTAAAGCATTAACTTTGAGATATTATTTTTATTTAATGAACCCTCAGCCTTATTCAAAGTAAGCTTAAATTAGCTATTTCACTTATTAATCAAAGTGCTATTACTGTGCGACAGCAATATTTTATGTTTTATTCTTTTAATGATAGTTTAGGATTTATTTAAATATCATTTCAGTCTTTTCAGAGCTATATATTCACTGCTCTGTAATAGTCTATAAGCATAATTGTTACTGTAAATTAAATGCGTGTTTATGTTTTGTTTCTTTTTTCAAAGCCAAAAAGTGTTTCAGGCTTGTCGAGTTTCCCGGAGTGTGGAGTTATAGAGAGTCGAGTTTTCGGGGTTCTAATGTTGATCATATGACTCTAAAATACTTTTTAAAAACTTTAAAACTCACTAATTTTCATCTAAAATTTAGAAAACTTCCCGGGGCAGGACCCCGGTATGGGCCCCCCCAATGTTTTTTATAAGTCGGCGCCCCTGCTGCCAATGCCTGCTACTGGTGTTGAAAGCCCTGCACCGGCTTCCCATCTGCTAATGGGACAGGTTTTGGTACTGGTGTACAAAGCCCTGAACAACTCAAGCGCATAATACCTTATCCCTGTATGTTTCAAATGGATCACTTGTGGGATGTGACACATAGATAGCAGTCAGGTACAATATTCCTTTTGGGACGCAGGTGGCGCTGTGGGTTAAAGCCTCAGCACCTAGGACTTGCCGATCGAAAGGTCGGCGGTTCGAATCCCTGCGGCAGGGTGCGCTCCCGCTGCTCGGTCCCAGCGCCTGCCAACCTAGCAGTTCGAAAGCACCTCCGGGTGCAAGTAGATAAATAGGGACCGCTTACCAGCGGGAAGGTAAACGGCGTTTCCGTGTGCGGCTCTGGCTCGCCAGAGCAGCGATGTCACGCTGGCCACGTGACCCGGAAGTGTCTCCGGACAGCGCTGGCCCCTGGCCTCTTGAGTGAGATGGGCGCACAACCCCAGAGTCTGGCAAGACTGGCCCGTACGGGCAGGGGTACCTTTACCTTTACCTTACAATATTCCTTGGTTGGACAGTGTTCTCGAAGCTACCAGCATGAGTTTGACCAAATGTGGGGAGGGAGTGGAAGACAGGAGTGCCTGGCGTGCTCTGGTCCATGGGGTTACGAAGAGTCGGACACGACTAAATGACTAAACAACAACAACAACATTCCTAGAGTGGACATGAAAGGGGATGTTTGCTCTAGCCAGTCGGAACTTCCTGTTTCCTCCTGGGCTGTGACATACTTCCTCTTGCATGTGACCAGAGGTGGGTGTGACCTTACCTGTGCAGGTAAAGAAAAGCACTAGGCATGCAGCCACCTCTCTCTCTTCAACTTCCTATTTCGTAGGACCAACAGCTCTTTTTAGCTAGAGATGCCCTGTTGGCTTTCAGCCAACAAAGAGACTATCTCCCTATGTGGTAGACTATATATATATATATCTGTAACTAAGTCTGCCTTCAGGGATCCATCCATGAACTGATGATGCTGTGCGTAAACTACTTTTATATCTTTAAATAAGATTGTCATGTGTTCATTCTTTTAAGAGAGAAAATGAGGGATCTTACCAGGAATCTATATTGAGAAGCTTAAACAAGCTTGCAACCAGCTACCCGCTGTGCGTTTAAAGGGGAATGTTTAAAACTCTGCTAAGTTATGGAACTTGCTAGAGCAAGTTAGGAAGGATATTAATAAACAATATATCCTCTCCTGCCTCCCTGAACATCACAGAGAACATTTGGCAAGGGAGCCCAGCAGTAGGTGGCGCTAGAGCCATTGAGAGGCAGGGTCAATTTGTTCTTGTTTCCCCTCCACCCCTCCTCCATCCTGCTGAGTTTTACAAGGGGGACACTGAGCCAAGGAAGAGGAGGAAGCTGGCAGGCAGATCTACCCCCTTCCCCCTGGGGCTGGGTGTAAGGAAGGAGGCTGGATGAGGGCAGACTGAGTTTGGTGGGGCAGCAGCCAAATGGACTGGCCTCCAATATCTCAGATCAGCGTTTCCCAAACCAGGGCATCCAGCTGATTTTGGACTACAACTCCCATCATCCTTAGCTAGCAGGACCAGTGGTCAGGGATGATGGGAATTGTAGTCCAAAAACAGCTGGAGACCCAAGTTTGGGAAACCTTGCCTTAGATTAAAGAAGAAGCTATGAAAGATGAAGAATGGAGTTCAGTTAGGAGTACCGGAAGCTGCCTTTTAGCAAGTGCAGCTTATTCAATCTTGCTTAGAATTGTCTACACTGACTGGCAGAAGTCTCTTCCTACTCTAGCTGACGAGGCCAAGGATTGAACCTGGAACCTTCTGCTTGCAGGGCAAATAGACCAACTACAAAAGAAAACTGGAATCAAAGTGGTTAAAAAAGTAAAATACCTGGGTATATGGCTGTCTCCAAAGAACACAAATTTATTTAAAGATAATTACGAAATAGTTTGGAAAGAAGTTAAAAAGAATTTGGAACTATGGAATACAGTGGTACCTCAGGTTACATACGCTTCAGGTTACATATGCTTCAGCTTACAGACTCCGCTAACCCAGAAATAGTGTTTCAGGTTAAGAACTTTGCTTCAGGATAAGAACAGAAATCGTGCTCCGGCGGCGCGGCAACAGCAGGAGGCCCCATTAGCTAAAGTGGTGCTTCAGGTTAAGAACAGTTTCAGGTTAAGTACGGACCTCCGGAACGAATTAAGTACTTAACCCGAGGTACCACTGTATCAAGGTTTGCATGGCAAGGGAAGAAGCCGAGAATAAAATTAAACTTCGTACAGACAAAAGGGAAAGAGGCGGATTCTCATTGCCTGATCTTAAACTTTACTATGAGGCGGCCTGTCTAACATGGTTGGGTGATTAGATAAAATTGGATAACACCGATGTACTAGATTTAGAAGGGTTTGGAAACAGGTGCAGGTGGCACACATATGCATACCTTTGGTATGAGAAAGTAAAAGTGCATCGGGTCTTTCCAAACCCTTCCCCATCTAGCCTAGCACCCTGTTCTCACAGCGACCAACCAGATGCCCCAATGGCAAACCCTCAAGTAGTTCAGGATAAGAAGCAGTATACGTTCCTGGCATCTTCAGAAACCACTAAAGCAGAATTTTCAAGATCAAATACGGAAGTTAGCCAAAGCTGCAAGGGAGCCAAGCGAATGAGATCACCGGCATGCGGGTGGATCGTTATCCCCAGTGCTTTATGTTCCCTGGTGCTCAGGAAAATTAAAATACAAGTCCTGAAATATGCTCAGACCAATTCTGAAGAAATAGCACCCAACGTAACGAGATGCGATATCCCAGCCTTTCTCCTTAAATTAAGCCTCTCTTTAGCATTTTTATGCCCCAGTTTGGGTTTTTATAAGCCTGCCCGTAAAGCCAACGGCATAATTAGTAATAAATCCAACCACGCAAAGAGTGATTTCTTGCGGCATTTATTTATTTATTTCCCCCACCCCACTCCCTCTCTACATGCACGCAGTGCCTGGATCCATTTTTGTCTGGATTTATGTCAATCCATCTCCACACGATTCCATCCCACCCGGTGGCAGAACAGGCAGGGCTTCCAAGAAAGCCAGGCTAAGCCTGTCACTGCCGAGTGTCAGGCGAAGGGGACCGCAAGCCCCTCCCCGCGGCATCTGGTGAGCTCAAGGGGATAAGAAATCGGAAGGAAGGGAGCTGGAAAGGGGCCAAAGGGATGGCAGAGTCCAGATCTTCCCCATGTGGAAAAGGCAGAACCGTCCATTTACAAACGCTGCAGGGGATCAAAACTGCAACATCTGGAACCTGTGATGCGTTTAGAGGCGAGGTTTGGCATCAGAAGGTGACCACAGCACAAAGGTGCCAGGGTGACTTATGAATAACAGCCTTTAGCAAAGGTGTCATGGGCTTTGAAGATGTTTGAACTCAGGACATAAGGGAGAAATGTGCTAAGAGGAAGGCACGTTTGGCAAACCCTCACCATGATCAACTCCTGCCTGGAAACCTATGTCCTCACTGTGGAAGGACGTGTGGATCTGGAATTGGCCTCCACAGTCACTTATGGACAGTCACTTACGGACTCATTGTTGTTTATGGAAGACAATCTTACTCGGCTACAAGTGATTGACAAAGTAATAGAAGAAGAAGAAATCACTTTGTACAGCACATAGCACAGCACCACTGCTAACAGATGGTAAATGGGAGCTAGGTAGCACAACAAATCCAGTGTCGAGTGAGCCTCCATCTCTTGGAACCAACAGACTTGGAAAATATATACTGTTGGTCAATCGCACATCTGGACCGCAAGAGGGAGCCAAACAATTTCCCATGGGCAATGTAAAGCTCACCAGGGAGGGAGACCTTGTGGGTGGAGGTGGGAGAGAGGAGGGCTTGGAAGGGTTGCCCAAAGCAGTACTACAATGTCACGCTGCAAAAATACAATGAATGGGGTGCTGATTAGGGCTACAGTTTTAAAAATAGGCAATGTGGCAGGATGTAATTAATTAGCAAGATTGTTGGCAAGGGAGGGGCAGAACGGGGGAGCCATCAGCAGAACAAGGCAGAGGGAGAAGGAAGGAAGGAAGGAAGGAAGGAAGGAAGGAAGGAAGGAAGGAAGGAAGGAAGGAAGGAAGGAAGGAAATCAATTGTAGAACTGTAAAGTGGGAAGTCATCGCTGAAGAATTGATGCTTTTGAATTCTGGTGCTGGAAGAAACTCTTGAGAGTCCCATGAACTGCAAGAAGATAAAACCTATCCATTTTGAAGGAAATCAGCCCTGAGTGCTCACTTCAGATCCTGAAGCTGAGGCTCCAATAGTTTGGCCACCTCATGAAAAGAGAAGACTCCCTGGAAAAGACCCTGATGTTGGGAAAGATGGAGGGCACAAGGAGAAGGGAATGATAGAGGACGAGATGGTTGGACAGTGTTCTCAAAGCTACCAATATGAGTTTGACAAAGCTGCAAGAGGCAGTGGAAGACAGGAGTGCCTGGCGTGCTCTCGTCCATGGGGTCATGAAGAGAAGGACACAGCTAAATAACTAAACAACAACAACAACAACAACAGCAACAAGTGGGAAATACAGTGGTACCTTGGGTTAAGAAGTTAATTCGTTCTGGTGGTCCATTCTTAACCTGAAACTGTTCTTAACCTGAGGCACCACTTTAGCTAATGGGGCCTCCCACTGCCGCCACATGATTTCTGTTCTCATCCTGAAGCAAAGTTCTTAACTTGAGATACTATTTCTGGGTTAGCGGAGTCTGTAACCTGAAACATCTGTAACCCGAGGTACCACTGTAGTTACCTCCAAGGATCATCTGCTCCAACCTCCAGCAATGTACGGGTCCCAGCTAAACCATCCCCGATGGAGGACCATCCAACTTTTACTTAAAAACCTCCAACATAGGGAAGAAGGGAATCGGCATGATCCAAGGAAGGATGCCAGCCAGCAGTTTGCAGGCAGTGGAGAATTGTCCACCCTCTTGTGAACCCCAGAAGAGCCCTGAAGTTGGTTCAGGCCAAAGGGGGTCCCATCTGGTCAGGAGTCCTGCCCTCACAGTGGCCACTCAGATGCCCTAATGGGCAACCCACAAGCAAGACCAGAGATTAACAGCAGCACTTTTTTTATTTATTCTCAGCCAATGGCATCCACGGCCATACTGGAGATGGAGCATAGCAACCATGGCTAGTAGCCATTGAGAGCATTACCCTCCATTCATATATTCAGAGTCAGACCAGTGGCAGTGGTTCTCCAGGGTTTCAGGCAAAGGGTCTCTCCTGGCCCTACATGGAAATGCCACTGGGGATTGAACCTGGGACCTTCTGCATGTAAGGCAGGTGTTTCACTGCTGAGCTACAGCCCTTTCCTAAGGAGCAGAGGAGATCCAAGGTCCAGAGGGATATGGAGTGTGTATGTGTGCAAGGCGGGGGAGAGTTGGAAGAGATCCTGAGGATCATCTAATCCAGGGGTAGTCAACATTTTATACCTACCACCCACTAATGCATCTTTCTTGATGGTAAAATTTCCTTACCGCCCAGCAATGCTTGATGGAAGGAGGATTCAGCTTGTGCTGTAGAACCCCCTAGAATCCTGAAACTCCCACTATTGGGTGGTAGGGACCAGGTTGATAGCCCCTGATCTAATCTAACCTCCCACAATGCAGGAATATGCTGCTATCTCCTATGGGGATCAAACCTGTGACCTTGGCTCTAACCCAGGCTTCCTCAACCTCAGCCCTCCAGATGCTTTGAGACTACAATTCCCATCATCCCTGACCACTGGTCCTGCTAGCTAGGGATCATGGGAGTTGTAGGCCAAAAACATCTGGAGGGTCGAGGTTGAGGAAGCCTGCTCTAACCAACTGAGCTATCCAGTGGAGATGGCAACTGCTGTAGGGTCTCCAGTCCCAGCGTAGGGATGCCTGGGTGTGATGGTTGCTCTGGTCACTGGTAGTGTAGAGATCTGCCAAACACAAGAAGAGGCTGCTGGATCAAGTCAAAACCCATCCAGTCCAGCATCCTGTTCTCACAGTGACCAGCCAGAAGACCCTGCAGGATGAGGCCAATGGCCCATTGAGTCCAGAAACCTCTTCTCACACTGGCTAAACAGAAACCTGCAAGCCGGACCCAAGAGCACCTCTCTCCTCCTGCATTTTCCAAAAACTGGTATTCAGAAGCATTAACTCCCGCAGAGCATAGACATTGTGGCCAGTAACCACTGACAGCCTTTATCCTCCATGCATTTGTCCACTCCTCTTTTAAAATCATTTTGATGGACATCACCACAGGAGCAAGTTCTGCAGTTTAACTAAGCCCTGCATGAAGAAGAACTTTCTGCACATAGGTTCTCAAACTCTTTGCTCCTCTGACCAGAGCTGAACCCTGACAAAATACCTGAATCTTCTGAGGGACTTCACGGCTGACCAGCCTGCCTGAAACCTCTTAAGGAGCTGCCCTCTGGCATAAATCTTGCCTATTTTTTTGTTTAATTGAGAAAAGATTGCATTTCGCTCTCTAGTAAATCTTCCTCGCCTCATTCTCCACTTCCCCTGCGACACGGCAGGCCCTGTCGCTCTGGCGTCTTGAAGTGGCGGGACTTCCTCTTGCTCAAAATGCATTAATTTGTAAATATCTTCATTTATATGTAAATGTGGATGCCTTATCCCTTACGCCTCCCCAGCCAATCACGAACAGCGCGCAGGCTGTTTTCACATCAAACTGCTCTTGCCTTTATGCAGTGATTTTTGGGTTGCTGGGCTGACAACTCCCCACTACCCCAACCCCAAATATTATTGTCACTTCCACTCCTTCCCTCGCCATTATTTTTTATTTCAAATCTCTCCTCTCCTTCCCCCCCATAATGGAAGCACTCCTATCTCCTGCCCCCAGGCATGTGTGAAACAGAATTTCCGTCGTCTTATGAAGTGTTTTGACATCGTCATTTCCAAAACAGAAACCTCCCCACATTTTCATTTATTTAGTTTTAAGCAGACGGTGGACTTACAGGGTGAGATGGATAAGAATAAAGTCAGAATTAAAGAATGAAATTGGTGTGTTTCCTGCATTGAAGGGGTTAGATTAGATGACCCTTGGGGTCTCTAGAGACTACCAGCAAGAAAGAGAATGGTCCAAGGGTCAGAGAGAGATATCTGGGAGGGTGGTAATTCCCCATTCTGGGTCTGAAGACCCTTCTTTGTCCTGTGGCAATACTGCTCCCACCCTTGAGTGGGGCTGAATCTCCCACATATTACCTGCCCTAGAAAGAAGAGTCCATGCAAAGGGGTGGAAGGAAGAATAAGTCCCGACAATAACAGATTGGCATAACAAGCTACAAGAATTTGCTGAAATGGCGCTGTTGACAAATAGCCTGAGAGGCAATTCAAAACAAAAATTTATGGGAAAGTGGGATAGAAATAAGATATATGTTCAAAAATATAGTAAAGGTTCGCTACCTATGCTAGCATTCGATTGACATTGGAGAGAGACTGAGTTGAGAAATAAGACCAAGGGTACATATTGATATAGGGACACGGGTGGTGCTGTGGGTTAAACCACAGAGCCTAGGACTTGCCAATCAGAAGGTTGGCGGTTTGAATCCCCACGACAGGGTGAGCTCCCGTTGCTCGGTCCCTGCTCCTGCCAACCTAGCAGTTCAAAAGCATGTCAAAGTGCAAGTAGATAAATAGGTACTGCTACGGTGGGAAGGTAAACGGTGTTTCTGTGCGCTGCTCTGGTTCGCCAGAAGCGGCATAGTCATGCTGGCCACATGACCCGGAAGCTGTACGCCGGCTCCCTCAGCCAATAAAGCGAGATGAGCGCCGCAAACCCAAAGTCCATCACAACTGGACCTAATGGTCAGGGGTCCCTTTACCTTTACCATTACACATTGATATAGGAATGTATTAGATAAAATGTAATGAAATATATAATAATAAGAGTACATTCATTTGTAAAAAAGGAATATACAACGGGATAGACAGGAAGTCCAAAGTGTTGGTACATATATGATTTTGGAATAGTTTTTCGTCCTTGTTTTTCCCCCTTTAGTTTTATAAACTTTGTATATATGCTGAAAATTATATTATAATATGCCTTGTGATGTAATTTGATAATATTTACCAATGTAACATAAGTACCATATTTTTCGCTCTATAAGATGCACCAGACCACAAGACGCACCTAGTTTTTGGAGGAGGAAAACAAGAAAAAAAATATTCTGAATCTCAGATGCCAGAACAGCAAGAGGGATCACTGTGCAGTGAAACCAGCAATCCCTCTTGCTGTTCTGGCTTCTGTGATAGCTGCACAGCCTGCATTCGCTCCATAAGATGCACACACATTTCCCCTTACTTTTTAGGAGGGGAGTCTTATAGAGCAAAAAATATGGTAAATAAAACTCGAAAAAAAGAAAGAAGAGTCCATGGGGCATTGCCCTAGGAAGGAGCATCCTGTTCTCACAGTGGCCACCCAAATGACTGTGGGAAGCCTGCAAGAAGGATTTCAACCCAAGAGCACTCTCCCCTCCAGTAGTTTCTGGTGTTCACAAGGTTTGCTACTACACTGTGAAGGCAGAGCCTGTCCACCACGCCTACTAGCCATTGATATCGCTCTCCATGAATCTGTCAAATCCTCCACCTCCACCTACGTTGGTGGCCATCAGTGGCTCCTGTGGCAGTGAGTCCCACTTTGCTGCCTGAAGAAGCGCTTCCTTTTATCTGTCCCAAATCTTCCAACATTGGATGCCCACAACTTCCAACGCTACGGGGGGGGGGGAGAACTTCTATATCCACTCCATCTTATCCTTGCAAGCCTCTAGACCCAAATCTTCCAACATTGGATGCCCACAACTTCCAACGCTACGGGGGGGGGGGGGGAGAACTTCTATATCCACTCCATCTTATCCTTGCAAGCCTCTAGACCCAAATCTTCCAACATTGGATGCCCACAACTTCCAACGCTACGGGGGGGGGGGAGAACTTCTATATCCACTCCATCTTATCCTTGCAAGCCTCTAGACCAGATGGGGCCCTGGTCTGATCCATAACCTAAATCCTCAGAGATGTGGGCTCCACCATTGTGGAGGCTCTCAGCAATTTGGGTGAACAACACCCGCCGATGAAATTGTTTCACAACCATATATTATATCTGCACTTGGTGTGATCCGTGAAGATGAACATTCTCCAGGTTCATTTTTCAGCTTGAAAGAAGTGATCCCTTATCTTTTAATCATAGCTCTGTTTACAGCATCCCTGATGAACAGATCCCCCCCCCCGATTATTTTTGCTGTGGATACAGCAGCCGCCATTCACCCCTCTGTTTTATCCCTTCTTGAGCAGGCAGGGAATCAGGGATCACATGGACACTGCAGTGCTTTGTAAGCAATCAGATTTTGCCGCTTGCTGATGTTACATTAAAGTAGGGCTACCAGACGTCCCCAGTTCCCAGAGACAGTCCCCGGATTTGCAAATCTGTCCCCGGACAAATCCCGTCCCCGGAATGTCCTCAGATTTGCAAATCTGACTCTGGGAAATGTGGCAGTGGCAGCCTCAGCAGCCCAGAGCTAGTCTGGTAGAACAGTTGGTTCTGGCTGGCTTCAGCAGTTACTTGCTGCTCACTGCCACCACTACTGCCAAAGGTGAACCGGGGACGTCCAGCGGTACAGATCTCCTGCCCCCTTCACCCTTTGTTTTGACAGATCAGGGGAGGCTCAGGAGTTGTGGGTGGGCGGCCGTTGCCCAGGAAGGGCGCAAGGCCCATGGTTTCTCTGCTAGGCAAGGTGCAAAGTCCTTCTTTCGAACCCTGCAAAACATAAATGCACAGAGTTTTTTAAAACCTGGGCAACGGCCACGCGGTGTGATGGCCTGGGATTTGGACTCAGAGGCTGAACCTGAGGAATCCCATCCTGCACAGGAGTCCCCGCCTCCAGAACCAGCTGAGCCAGGGCTGGGGCTTGAGCCTGAAGGGTCCTCACCTGTGCTGGATCCTCAGGTGCAGGCACCAGCTGAGTCTGTTCTGGCTCCTGAGGTGATGGAGGACCCATTGCCTGCAGGTGCTCCACTCTCAGCCCCGTCAGAGGAAGCTGAGGTTGCCTCCGGTAACCCTCTAGCCTCTCCTGAGCTGCAGAGCTAACCGAGAGTCGAGGTCCGAGTCCAGTCCGAGGTTGAGGGTGCAGTATGGAGGCAGTCTGTCAAAGCTAAAGCTGGCTCCAAGGCAGGGAGTCGGGTGAGGCCAGGAACTCTGGCAGAGCCCAGTAACATCTGGAGAGTGACAAGTCCCCCATCCCTGGACTAGACCAGCGGTTACCTTTACTGCTTCCAGCTAACTCCATCGCAACTCTGCCTTGTTTTAAAGCAGGGATGAGTAACCCATGGTACCCTCCAGATGTTGGTGGACTACAACTCTCATCACTCCGATCATTGCCTATATTGGGTGGGGCTGATGGGAGTTGGAGTCCATCAATATCTGGAGGACCTCATCCCTGAACTAGGCCATCACTTGCCTTCGCTGCCCCTGCTCTATCTTTAATACAGTGATGGGGACCACTGGCTATGCATTCTTGGACTGATGTGAGCTGAAGTCCACATACTTCTGGAAGGCCACTCTTTACTGCCTTAGAAAAGCATTGCTCTTATTCCAAATGGGCTTTAATGTATGGTTACCAGATTTTTTTCAATGAATCCGGGGACACTTGTTAAATTATTTTTTTAAGCTGAGTAACAACAGGAAGTCAGTAGTGGGGATGGTGAGGCAAAAGACCCTGGGCCCAAGCATACATGCATATTGTATAAAGCCCTTCTTTCACACCCTGTGAAATATAAATGCGCAGTTTTTTTAAAAAAACTGGGCAATGGTGTGCCGCCTGCCCGTGACTTCCAAACAAAAAACCACCCCAAGGGGGAGTGCCTGTAAGACTTCGAGGAAGGGTTTCATTAAATCGAAGCTTCTCCATTCAGCTCTGTCCTAGTATATACAGAGTCTGGTGAAAATATATCAGAGCACCTTACAAAGTGATGCCCTGTGAGGGGGGATGGGGAATCCAAAGTGTTTCAGTAACATCACAAAGCAGGTTGAAAGGTTCACCCAAGTTTGCACACTCTTCTGAAACGGTTGTGTTGGCCTACCCAAGGTATCCTGCTAATGTGGAGTTTGTAGCACCCTAAAGACAAAGACATCTATTATAGCATAAGCTCTCCTGGACTCAAGTCCACTTCATCAAATGCACGAAGCGCTAATTTCACTTGTTGGGTGTATAACAGCCAGGTCAAATGGCTGTGAGCGGCAAAAAACTGCAGCCTGCGACAATTCAATTAGAGCTGAAATGCATGCAGAATGAGCACGGGGGCCCTTCACCAACGCAGCATCGTTGCCCTTGAATAATGATGACCACTCCAGGGAGCATCCTGGCGAAATGGACAGAAGCGGTCATTAGGGCTGCCCACATAGCCTCAGAGGTGTCTCATCCTGGGGTCACGGGGAAAGAGGGTGTCAAGACCCATTCCTATCTTTGCCACAAGGTCCCCGCCTCCAGCGTTTGAGAGGACCAAAGTGGAGCTTCTAAACCACTGAGAACAAGAAGTCCTCCCACACTTTTGTGCTGATTGGATCCAATCAGAGGGAAAGGAGGCAGGTCGGCTACAGGGGAGAGTCTGCTGGAACCATCAAGGCACGTTTTCCCCCCTGCCTTGCCCGCCCCCTGCCTGGGACCCTTATAAGGAAAAGATTCTGCTTAATTTTTTTTTGGTCTTCCCTTAACTTTTTTTTTTTTTTGGGGGGGGGTAGGGGATCGTTATGTACTGAGTTGAATAGGATCCAAAAGGCAGCAGTCTGATTGGTCCTAGAACAATAGGATTCAGAGTGCAGCAGTCTGATTGGTCCTAGAACAATAGGATTCAGAATGCATCAGTCTGATTGGTCCACAGTAGCCACCCAATACAGCTCCAGGTGGAAGTGAATCCGCAACCTGATTGGCCTACAGGTGAATCCCGGAATTAGCCAATCACGTGGGGCCCATTGTGTAAATAATATATTTAAAGCAGACATTCTGGGGGAACTTCCATTCCTCCTCACCACTATGAGCTGAATAAAGAGCATGAAATCCGCTCTCGACTGAGTATATTTCAGGGATGTTCTGTGCCTTTTAGACAGGAACACAGATATGTTTGGTTTTCGATGCCGTTAAAAGGTTTTGACCCTGTATCATTGTTTGTATTTGTGTGACTGCATTTGCATGCATCTGTTTATTCCTGTGAGCCTCTTCTTTGGCGATCACTCATAGCCGAGTAAGATTGCCTTCCATAAACACGGTTTCAACAATGAGTCCGTAAGTGACTGTGGAGGCCAATTCTGGACCCACACGTCCTTCCACAGTGGGAACATTGGTTCCTGGGCAGGAGTTGATCATGGTGTGGATTTGCCAAGCGTGCCTTCCTCTTAGCACGTTTCTCCCTTGCGTTCTGAGTTTGAGTGCCTTCAAAGTCCATGACACCTTGGTAAAGGCTGTTCTCCAACTGGAGTGCTCGCAGGCCAGTGTTTCCATGTGCCGGTTCATGACTAGGGGCTTCTAGATTTTACGATCCTGCCCCCATCACCATTTGCCTAGCCATGGGACTTTGGGGGTTTGGGTTGGGTTTTTGGAAGACGCCTGTGCGTGAATTTGTTTTATGTGTGTCGATCAGTGCATACTGATCAACGCAGTCTTTGCAGTAGGGCTCTGTTCCGATGGCATGAATGGTCACGACGAATCGGTAGATCCTATCTGCTGCAGCTTTCACCCGCCTTCACAGCCGTTGTAACATACCACTGATGATGATGATCACTCGCTGGATCATCACCTTGTCGTGGTGAGTGGGCCTGCATGTGCCTATGACCCTTGTGAGCAAAGCCGTTGGGAATCTCGTACTCCCAGCAGGGTCACCCAAGGTGGCAAGCTCAAAGGGAAGGAGCTAGACAGGGAATGATCCAAGAAGTCCTCAACGGCAGAACAGGCGGATATCTATCTATCATCTATCTATCTATCTATCTATCTATCTATCTATCTATCTATCTATTTATGGTATATGCCAGTTACATAATGTAGGAGTGAAGATCAGCTCCTATGGCACCTCTGGAGAAGGGGCACTGGAGGAACACAAAGGAGTTATTGTTCTGTATGCTCCAGAGCTAAGCATTTAGGAAACACCAAAAACACATGTTTCCAGAGAATGATGTGCATGTTCTGTCCCGTATTTTGAGAAGTTAGCTCAAATGCACATAAATGTATCAAACAAATGTTGGAAATGTAAGGACTAAGAGGAGTCATTCTATCCTATGTGGTGGGCCCACAGGAAGCCAGAGGCCTTTACGGACATGAGATATAGGGAAATGAAGAAACATTTTAAAGTGATTTTCCCCAGGATCCCAGAATCCTTCCTGCTGGGGATATTAAGACAGCAAAATCCCAAAGGAAGCCTCAAGGGTATTTATCCATGTGACTACAGTGGCAAGGATTCCCTATGCACAGAAATAGATGGAGGAGGGAAAACTCTCAAAGGAAGAATGGTTGATGAAAATCTTGGAATACTCAGAGATGGCAAAACTGACTGCACTTAGAATCCTTTAAAGAAGACTGAAAAGCATTTCTAGTTTATATAAAAAGTTATTTACCATATGCAAAGGCCGCAGTGGGGTTTCAAGTGTAAGAAAACAGCAGAATATATTAAGAAACATGTTAGAGAGGAGGAAATTAGATAAAACAGAACCTTAAACCGCAACTGTATGCAATTTGAGTTGTAAACATTGATGACGGGTGAGCGGGGAGTCGCTGGTTTTGTTGAACTGGAATATAATTGCTGAGTAACAAATGTAACTTTCTCTATGGAAAGAAGAATAAAATATTATTGAAAAGAAAGGCAACACATGGAGATCTCTCCTGAGTGTTGCAACGCAACCCTATTTATTGGTATTGTATACTTGCACAATTATCGTATAATCTTAGAAGGGGGCATGGATCAGAAGGAACATGGCTGTGACTGTTACAAATTTGCCACTAGGGCACTGTCTGGGCTCTGCTGCTCACGGGGAGGGAGAGGGGCTGGGCAGTGGGGTGGTCAGCGCAGTGTAGACACATTAGCAGACCGAACTGGACACTAGGCCAATGTGCCGACGCAGCACAGACTTCCTTTCTGGACCTCAGGAAGCAGCAATGACTTCAGTGCCTGAAGGCGATATATGTGGCGTTGCCCACCATCACCCGCCACTCCTAGAAATGACATGGACAGCGACTTACCGCACCGTGGACTGGTAGACCAGGTCCTCCCTCTTACGGTAGTTCTCCATGTGAGACTGGTTGGTGGAGAACATCGCGTCAAAGGTGAAGATCTTCTGCTTGATGGTGCCACCATCCGTCACCTGCCAAGGGGAAAGGGAACGCAGTTGGAGGGGGTCCAGAACAGGAAAGCAACTAACAGGCTTCTAACGTAACTCTTCGGAAAAGGGTGAGTTATTTGATGAATCATGGAAGTTTAGAGTTGGGTCCCCCAAAGATCATCTAGTCCAACCCGCGACAAAGCAGGAGGCTTCCTTCCTTCTCCCCTCCCTCCCTCCCTCCCTGGAATCAGTTGCCCAACTGCTGATGGCATGGAAGGTAAGGACTCTCAGACTGCGGAGACTAGTGGTTAGAGTATCTGAGTGGGACATGGGAGACCAGGGTTCAAATCCCTGCTGGCGTTGAAGCTCATTGTGCAGCCTTGGGTCCAGTCACTCTTTCTCAGCCCACAGGGATTAAATGAGGAGTCCGGACCAGGACCTAGGAGACCAGGGTTTGAATTCTGCCCCCTCCCCACTGTCACAAAGCTTACTGCAGGGACCTTGGTGCAAGCCACTATCTCTCAGCCTAACCTACCTCACAGGGTTGTTTTGAGGATTAAATGGGTAGGGGGAGAAGCACCACCCTGAGCTCCTTGGGGGAGAGGTGGAACATAAATGCAACAAACAGTATTAATAACAAAACAGCCACCTCATTTAATTCTTACTTCTCTCTCTTTCTCTCAGACCAGCCAGATACTTCAGTGTCGCCCTCCCCTCCCTGTTTCCACCCTTCAGCCAAAAGATTAGAAAACATTATTCTCCCTCTCCTTCTCTGCTTAGCTGCAGTTAGGGCATGTTTAAAGATAAATTAGTACAAACGTGGCGAGAAAAAGGAATTACCCAGGGAATATTTTCCCCCTCTAAAAAAAGAAGAAGAAGAAAAGATATATATTTGAAAAAGGGAAGGGGGGAAAAAAACACAAGGAAAGAAAGCAGCCCACTTTGATCCGGGAGCTTCAGCAATCGCCATTCAAAGGCTGGCAGCAAGGGAGATGAAACCAGAAAACTTGCCGGAGGGCCTGGAGAAAGGCGAGGGAACGAGGTTGGGCCACCGCCGAGCTCTGAAGATCAGGCCGTAGCTTTTAAAGTCTTAGCAAGCATCAGGGGGGCAGAAAGACTTCAGATCTTGCTTGGTTATTTATCTCTTGCACATTTGAGCACACATTTTTGCAGGGTTGCATTTCTTCCCCCCACTCTTACCATTATACATTATCTTGTGAAACACACACACACACACACACACACACACACACACACACACACACACACACACACACCATAACCTTGTGATGGATTCTGAGGGCACAGCTAGCTACAGATCTAATCTGCTTTCACAGTCCCTCCATTCTGTTCGCACTGAACTGCAGACCCTCCAAGTGTCCCTATTCTCCAGGGGAAGTCCCCGATTTAGAAAAGCCATCCCAGTTTCTGATTTGATCCCGGAATGTCCGGCTTTTCCTTAGGCTGTCCCTATTTTCATCAGAGAAATGTTGGAGGGTATGGCATTATCCAACTCCCAAGCTGTCTGAAGGCAATCCTGTATGTTTAATGTTTATTATGTTTTGATACATGTTGGAAGCCAGTTTATTATGTTTTGATACATGTTGGGGCAACCCAGTCAGATGTGTGAGGTATAAATAGTAAAATTATCATTACGGAATGGGACGTCCCAATTTTCATCGGAGAAATGTGAGAAGGGTATGGAACAGAGGTGGTTTGGCCCAGTTTCCAGCCATGCAGGCGAGAATTGCAGGCCTGGAAACTTGGAAACCTTTGGCCAATCAGAACAGACAACTCCATACCCTCCCACATTTCTTCGATGAAGATAGAGACATCCTATTCCATCATCTGGGATGCGGGTGGCACTGTGTTCTAAACCACAGAGCCTAGGGCTTGCTGATCAGAAGGTCGGCAGTTTGAATCCCCGCGACGGGGTGAGCTCCCGTTGCTCGGTCCCTGCTCCTGGCAACCTAGCAGTTTGAAAGCTTGTCAAAGTGCAAGTAGATAAATAGGTTCTCTGGTGGGAAGGTAAACGGTGTTTCCGTGTGCTGCTATGGTTCGCCAGAAGCGGTTTAGTCATGCTGGCCACATGACCCGGAAGCTGTACGCCAGCTCCCTCGGCCAATAAAGCGAGATGAGCGCCGCAACCCCAGAGTCGGCCATGACTGGACCTAACGGTCAGGGGTCCCTTTACCTTTAAGTTTCAGTTAAGTCTGCTGCAACTGGATTTCTTATGAACAGTGCCAATCCTGAACATATTGAATTTGTGACCATTATGCTCATTTGCCTTCAGTAGCAGTAAAGCTCTGCTGGATGAAATACAATTGCCTCTGGTTTATTTGGGGGGATCCTGAAAGATGTTCAAGTTTTTATTCTGCTAAGTAGACATTGGAGTTCTGCTTGAGTGGAATTTCCATAACAAGAGAACGTTGGACTAGATGGGCCGTTGGCTTGATCCAGCAGCAGGGCTCTTGTGGGGAGCTGTGCCGCAGAGGCCAATGGAACTAGGGCAAGTCATAAGGCTTTTCCCAGCCACCCAAATAGTTTGGACTACAACACCCTGGGGCTGATGGGAGATGGAGACCAAAGGGCAGTTTGCCCCTGCAGGAGGCAGTGATGGTCACCAGCTTAGGCTGTTTTTGAAAAGAGGACTAGGCAAATCCATAGAGGCTATGGATGGCCACGAGTCCTGATGGCTGTGCTCTACCTCCTGGGTCAACAGCAGGAATGCTTCTGGATGGCAGTTGATAGATACTGCAGAATGGCAAAGTGCTCTTTTGCTTGGGTCCTGCTTGTGAGTTTCCCATCAGGGCATCTGGGTGGCCCCTGTGGAAACAGGATGCCGGACCAGATGGGCCATTGGCCTGATCCAGTAGGCTTTTCTTGAATTCTTATGTCCCAGTTCTAGCCTTCCTAACCAGAGAGAATGGACAAAATGTTCTCTGTGGCTGCCATGGAATATCCTGGTTTTCCTGGCAGGGGAGAGAGAGAGAGAGAGAGAGAGAGACAGAGAGAGACAGAGACAGACAGAGAGACCCACCTATTTTATAAGCCCCCCCCCCCCTGGATCAAACGTTCCCCTCCCCTCTACTGAGGCTGCTCCCATCCAAGTTGCGCCTGTCTCAGAGATAATGCACGACAAGGCGCGAATCTGCTAATGAAATAACGCACCTGGAGGCAGTGTCAAAATGTCTCTTCCAAGGGAAATGTGAAAATGCAGATGGTGCTAATAAACTCCAGAAGCAATGTCTGGGGAATAAATAAATAAATACGTGGAGAGACGGCATTATTGGCACGTGATGGGAGAGGAGGAAGGGAAAGGAACGGGGGTTAACTTTATGCCACTCTTGGCTTCCCCCTAAATCATCCTGGTAACTGTAGTTTGCAAAGGATGCTGAGAGTTAGGACACCCCTATTCCCGTTAGGTAAAGGTAAAGGTACCCCTGCCCGTACGGGCCAGTCGTGTCTGGCTCCAGGGTTGTGCGCTCATCTCACTCTAGAGGCCGGGAGCCAGCGCTGTCCGGAGACACTTCCGGGTCACGTGGCCAGCGTGATGAAGTTGCTCTGGCGAGCCAGCACCAGCGCAGCACACGGAAATGCCGTTTACCTTCCCACCAGGAAGCGGTCCCTATTTATCTACTTGCACTTAGGGGTGCTTTCAAACTGCTAGGTGGGCAGGAGCTGGGACCGAAAGACAGGAGCTCACCCCACCGCAGGGATTCGAACCGCCGACCATACGATCAGCAAGTCCTAGGCGCTGAGGTTTTACCCACAGCACCACCTGCATCCCAAAGCTACAAATCCCAGAGGGGCTTCATAAACAACCCCTCTACCCAGGGAACACTGGAAACAACAGAGGGTCTCCAAACAACTCTCAACACCCTCAACAAACTATAGTTTCCAGGATACTTTGGTGAGTCATAACTGTTATAATTGGAACAACAGTACTGTAAATATTGTAGGCAACATGATAGCCACCAGTGCTGTGTGGTCAGTGGACTAGAGGGACTAGGCTAGTCATTTAAATATTCCCCTGGAGCCTCCTTCCCAAAGCCCAGGAAGCTTTTGCTCAGCTTAGGGAGGGAGGCGCGATGCTCTGATGCAGAGCTTTCTAGACTTTTTATGTTGGTTACACACTTTTTAGACATCCATCATTTTGCGACACGATAATTCAGTTTCACTAACAAAACGGAAGTTGAACTAACCCCTTTCTGGCCCTGGGAGGAGAACGGTGAGCATTTGCGCGACACACCTACACACTGCAGCTGGCACACTAATGTGTTGCAACACAGAGTTTGGAAAACTCTGCTCTGATGGAATCCAAAATCCCTCCCGCCACCTTCCCAAAGCCCAGGAAGGTTCTGCCAGGCTTAAGGAGGGAGGCTCGAAGCTCATGCACACAACATCGGTCCTCCCACTGCTCTCCAAAGCTAGTGCCTCTAACCATAACTGTTCCTCTATGAAAAATTTCACTGCACAGTACTGATAACCACCTGTAACTATTTGTGTGGGATGTGATACCTAAGTAGCAGTCAAGTACAATATTCCTTGTTTTCCCAGAGTGGACATGCGGAGGAATGTTTGGTCCAGCCGGTCGCATGCTTCCTGTTTCCTCCTGGCTGGAAACATACAGTGGTACCTCGGGTTAAGTACTTAATTCGTTCCGGAGGTCCGTTCTTAACATGAAACTGTTCTTAACCTGAAGCACCACTTTAGCTAATGGGGCTTCCTGCTCCCGCTGCACCGCCGGAGCACGGTTTCTGTTCTCATCCTGAAGCAAAGTTCTTAATGTGAGGTACTATTTCTGGGTTAGCAGAGTCTGTAACCTGAAACGTATGTAACCTGAAGCATCTGTAACCTGAGGTACCACTGTAGAATGTCCCTATTGCCTTCAGAGAAATGTTGGAGGTTATGGAAGAAGAACCCTGCTACTGAATTAGACAAATGGCCCATCTAGTCCAGCGTAACACAAAAGGACAAGGCATGCTGCACACACTCCTCTTGTTGACTTCCTTCATCGTTGGAGCAGCTTTTTAGCAAGAGCAGCAGAGGACACTGGGATTATCCCCATATGGGATAGATCCACATGTACTGTATATACTTTGTAACTAAGCATGCCTTCAGGGATCCAACTGTGAACTGAATGTGTGAGTAAACTTCTTTTATATAAGAAGTTTTATATACCTTGCTTTTATATGCTTTACACAAGATTGTGATGTGTTCATTCTTTTAATAGGGATAAAGGGGAATTTACCAGGTACATACAATTCAATACTGAATTGTGTGATAGTGAGAGACCAACACAAGCCTGCAACTAGTTATCTGCTGTTTAAACAAGGGAATGTGAAACTCTACTAAGTAAAGGAAGTTGCTAGTGCAAATTAGGAAGGATATTAATAAACAATATATCCTCTCCTGCCTCCCTGAACAGTCCCACGACTTGGAGAATGGAGCAATCTTTCTTCCTGCTTCTCAGTGCTGCAGCATATGCCGGCGCTGCCTGGGGCGGGCATGTAGGGTGTGCCCTGGAGGGGGTCGGAGCACAGGGGGCGCCCTCCTGGGTGCCACAGTTCAGGGTAGGAGAGAGGTGGGAAAACTGCTGCCCACTCTCTTCCTGCTCTCAGGTCTGACCCAGGGGCCGTAGCTGAACCAGGCACAAGCGCCGCAACCAAGGAACAGCTCCTTTTGGTGCGGAGCCAGGCTCTGATGAAGGAGCCTGCTGTGGGGGCACCTGTTTGCACCCCCTCTCAAAATTGCACCCGGGGCCATGGCACCCCCAGCACCCTCCACGCTACGCCTCTGCTGCTTTTCCAGAGGACAGGACCCAAGCCAAAGGATTCAAATGGCAAAAAAGGAGATTCTGACTAAACATTCAAGAGAAGTTGTTGTTGGTAAGAGCTGGTGGACAGTGGAACAGACTCCTTTGGAAGGTGGCACTCTCTCCCTCCTTGGAGGTTTCTAAGCAGAGGTTGGCTGGCCATCTGTCAAGGATGCTTGAGTTGAGATTCCTGCATTTGCAGGGGGTTGTATGAGACAACCTTCGGTGGTAACCCGCCTCCCCAACCCTACAATTCTGTGATACTATGAAATTTATTATGCAGATGTCAGTTGTCATGGCAGCCAGAAAAATAAATCAGAAGTCACCATTTTCATTTTTAAACATGCTTCAAAGAACCACCGTCTTTCACAAAATAAAAAAAAAGAGAATTTCAAGTCAATTCCTTTGGCAATCATCACAGGTTGACTCCAGCACTGGAGTCACCTTATAATTCTTCTCCTTCCGTGGATCAGAGCCTGGAAAACTGGACTGGAGAGTTCAGAGCCGCGAGACCCAATTCTTGCAAACACCCTTCTAGAGCACCCTCTACACAGCAGGGAGCCAGGCCTTCATCTAGCTCTTCAAATGCTCCCTGCGTCGTCCCTCCTAGCTGAAATTTCACTCCATATTTTTTTATTGCGCAGGAACCAAGAGGAATTTGGGGAGGGGGGAGAGAATGGGGTGGGGACGGAGGGAGAGGAGCTGTCAGTAAAACTGTCTCCTCAAATTTATTTGCTCAGCCAAGGTTTTATTGCAAAGAAAATACACACTCTCACATACACAAGATAAAGAACTGGAGGGGGAATTATCCAGGTCGTAAATCCCTTTACACTTTGTAGGGATGCCTGGTGGACGTTTTCAAGGACACAGACCACATCAGCGGCTCTTTAATATCCTCGTGTATATTATTAATTGTTGTTCATGATTTCCTTATTTGAAAACTCTTCCATGAAGCCTGGGAAAATATCAAATAAATGGGGGCTTGAGATCAGAAACCAATGGGGAGGACAAAGCAAAGTGGCCCCCAAGATTAACCATGTTGGGTTTTGAATGTTCATAGAATTGTGGAGTTGGGAGGGACACTGAGGATCATCTAGTCCAACCCCCTGCAATGCAGGAATATGTAGCTGTCCCATGCAGGGATCAAACCTGCAACCTTGGCATTAAGCCACTTCCGCCCTTTGGAGAGGTTCACGGCCCCTCCATGCATGCGGTGGGTAGAGGCTAGCCCTTGCACGATTGAGGGGATTCCCAGCCGCGTCACACCCAGTGGGCGTGGGCTGCCCTATAAAGGCAGGATGTGGCCGGGGATCTCCCTCTTTTCCTGCCTATCAGCTGTTCCTGTTTCCCACCTTCCGGTCCTATAAGGTTTTCGTTCTTTGACCTCGCTATGGACCTTGATTGGTCACCGCTGAGGGGCCTGGTAGGAATTTTTCCACTTGGCAAATTGGCACCAGCCATTTGGTTTTCACCTACCTTGTAGCAAATCGCCACAACTTTCTTGCTATTGGCGGTTAGGCATTGGTATAGTTCTGTAGATGGAAGAGGGGAGGTAACGCCATCACCTGCCCCGCATATTGAAGGGTAGTCCGGTAAAGGATTCTGGGGGGTGTAGCCCTGTCCGAAGCCTGGGGAGGTGAGGGCCTAAGGCACGCCCCCGAGCGGTGACCCCATGGGAGTTTCTAGTTGATGTGCATCAGCAGGACACCCCTACTGGTGGTTAACCCTTCCCGGACTTCAAGCGGATGGGCTGAAGTCTGATATAGTCGATTAGGACCAATGCCTAAGCCAATACCACTCTTCACCTCTAACCAATAAAGTTGTGGCCTTATTTAGCCCATTAACCTTAATAATTGTTTCATGTGTCATTATTTCCACTGGGGGCGGGAATTTACCACGCAACCAGCACCATGCTCTAACCGACTGAGCTATGTTGGAAGATTCAGGACAGATAGATGAAGGTCCTTCATTATGCAGTGAATAGTTGAACTCTGGAACTCCCTCCCACAGGAGACAGTGATGACCATTGACTTGGGGGGCTTTAAAAGAGGATGGGGCAACTTCATGGAGGATGCAGTTATCAATGGCTGCCCGTCGCAATGTCTGTGCTCTACCTCCATTGAATACCAGTTGCTGGAAACCCCCAATGTGCTCAAATCCTGTTCACAGGCTTCCCACAGGTATCTAGGTGGCAATTGTGAGAACAGGATGGTCAGCTACAATTGGGAGCTTTTTATGTTCTTATAAATGGACTTCCAAGTTCCCCAAGCCCAAACTGGAGAAACCGCTGATCATTTCTCCCAAATTAACATAGGAAGCTGCCCCAGATGCAAACCACATCATTGATCCAACCATCTTGGGATTGTCTACACCAGGTTTTGACAAATTCACAGAGGGTTTAGCAGGGGTCAGCAAACTTTTTCAACTGTGGACTGGTCCACTGTCCCTCAGACCTTGTGTGGGGCCAGACTATATAATTTTTTTTGAGAAATGAACAAATTCCTACGCCCCACAAATAACCCAGAGATGCATTTTACATAAAAGCACACATTCTACTCATGTAAAAACACCAGGGAGGCCCCACAAATAACCCAGAGATGTATCTTAAACAAAAGGACACATTCTACTCATGTAGAAACACGCTGATTCCCAGACCATCCAAGGGCTGGATTTAGAAGGCAATTGGGCTGGATCCGGCCCCCGGGCCTTAGTTTGCCTACCCATGGTTTAAGGCCAGTGGCGTAGCATGGGGGGTGCAGGGGGGCTGGCCGCACCGGGCGCAACATCTGGGGGTTAGGGTTAGGGGGCGCAAATCCACGGTTTAGGGGGCACAAATTACTTGCCTTGCCCCGGGTGCTGACAACCCACACTACACCACTGTTTAAGGCTATTGATGGCTACAAGCTACGAATGCTCTGATCTGCCTCCACAGCTGGATGTAGTAATCCTTCTGAATACCAATTTCTTGGAACCCCAAGAGAGGAGATGGCTCTTGTGCTTGGATCCTGCTTGTGGATTTCCCTTTGGGGCATCTGGTTGGCCTCTGTGAGTACTGGATGCTGCACTGTACCTCCCAAGAGGAGCAGGGAACATTCGATCTTCTGAAGAGGAATTAGGTCAGCAGGTGGCGCTGTGGGTTAAACCACAGAGCCTAGAGCATGCCGATCAGAAGGTTGGCGGTTCGAATCCCCGCGATGGGGTGAGCTCCCGTTGCTCGGTCCCTGCTCCTGCCAACCTAGCAGTTCGAAAGCATGTCAAAGTGCAAGTAGATAAATAGGTACCGCTCTGACAGGAAGGTAAACGGCATTTCCGTGCGTTGCTCTGGTTCGCCAGAAGCGGCTTAGTCATGCTGGCCACATGACCCGGAAGCTGTATGCTGGCTCCCTTGGCCAATAAAGCGAGATGAGTGTCGCAACCCCAGAGTCGGCCACGACTGGACCTAATGGTCAGGGGTCCCTTTACCTTTACCTTATATTGCAGTGCTTTGACCATCTGCTAATGCAGTAACATTATTCTCTCCCCCCCCACACACACTTTCTCTTCTCCTGTGTGAGCTAAGCCAATCAGGGATCCTTCAAATTGGATGCTGGTGCCATACAACCAATCATGTCAGGTTGGGAGGCAACACCATGAAACTTATTTCAGAGAAAGGGCAAAGCTTTCTGCCCTCACTCGGAATGGGTGGCCATATTGCCAATTTTTTTATCATTTTGCCCGTGTTAGCAGGGAGGGGGTAGGTTAATTTGTTTTTGCAACCACTGCTCTTCTTTCAGCTCAGCTCTCATTAGAGACTAAATCAGGGGTCAGCAAACTTTTTCAGGAGCGGGCCGGTCCACTGTCCCTCAGACCTTGTGGAGGACCAGACTATATTTTGCGGGGAGAAATGAATGAATTCCTATGAGCCACAAATAACCCAGAGATGCATTTTAAATAAAAGCACACATTCTACTCATGTAAAAACACGCTGATTCCGGGACTGTCCCTGGGCCAGATTTAGAAGGCGATTGGGCCGGTTCCTGCCCCCGGGCCTTAGTTTGCCTACCCATGGACTAAATGGTCAGAATTTGGGAGGTTTCAGGGGATGGGAAAACTTCACCTGAGGTCAAATCCACAACGGGCTGCAACTACCTCAATTTACAGGGGCATCCTCTTGCAAATTTGCAAACACTCACTTCCTGCGTTTATACAACAAAAACACCCTTCTCTCTCTCTCTTTTTTAAAAGGAAGAGGAGGTGGGACAGATTTATCCATCCTTCCTACAATTTCTGTATGACGTCCAATGTGAGCTGATGGACAGATCCTCTCTTGGTTCTAGGGAATGAAAGGTGGGGATGGAGGGGCTTTGTCAGTTTTGATAGTTGTCAGCTCCTGGCTTGGTGTTGCAATTGACATATGCTAGCCATGAAACTGACGTCTCGATCAAAAAATATAAAACTGGAGTGAGGGGGATGGTGTGCAGAGGACATTTCTTTCCCCGAACACCGCCGAAAATCCTTTAATTGGCAGCACCCACCTGAGAGAAGTGGCAAACATGAAAACGGATTTCACGCCAGCTCAAATTATCTACCCGTCTTCTGGCTAGGCCCTTCAAATGTGATGGGTCCCTTTCGACGGTGCAAAAACAAACAAACAGGTGTCTGCAACTATGGCCTTTGGCATGGAACAATGCATGGAAAAAACTCAAGTTCTGGGAAGTAAAGAGGCACAACAGATCCACAGAGAGAATAACAGGAGAGCATCCAAAAGGATCACAGAAGACAAATCTTAAATTCTCAGACGTTTCAGCTTCCTGCTCTGTTTCCAAGGGCACAATAGTTTATATCTGTATCTATATCTACACCTATACTTATACTTTATAGAATCATAGTTGGAAGTTACCCTACGGATAATCTAGTCCAAATCCCTGCAATGCAGGAATACGCAGCTGTCCAATAAGGGGATTGTACTTGAAACCGTGGCATTATCAGCACCGTGTAATAATAATAATAATAATAATAATAATAATAATAATAATAATATATTTATTATTTATACCCCACCCTTCTGGCTGGGTTTCCCCAGCCACTCTGGGCGGCCTCCAACAAAATATTAAAATACAATACAGTGGTACCTCAGGTTAAGTACTTAATTCATTCCGGAGGTCTGTTCTTAACCTGAAACTGTTCTTAACCTGAAGCACCACTTTAGCTAACGGGGCCTCCTCCTGCTGCTGTGCCGCCAGAGCCCGATTTCTGTTCTTATCCTGAAGCAAAGTTCTTAACCTGAAGCAGTATTTCTGGGTTAGCGGAGTCTGTAACCTGAAGCGTATGTAACCTGAAGCGTATGTAACCTGAAGCGTATGTAACCTGAAGCGTATGTAACCTGAGGTACCACTGTAATCTTTAAACATTAAAAGCTTCCCTAAACAAGGCTGCCTTCTGATGTCTTCTAAAAGTCTGGTAGTTGTTGTTCTCTTTGACATCTGGTGGGAGGGTGTTCCACAGGGTGGGTGCCACTACCGAGAAGGCCCTCTGCCCTTCTGGCGGTTCCCTCGCTGTGAGAAGTGAGGTTGCAGGGAACCAGGCAGAGGGCCTTCTCGGTAGTGGCGCCTGCCCTGCGGAATGCCCTCCCAGCAGATGTCAAGGCAATAAACAACTATTTTACTTTTAAAAGACAACTGAAGGCGACCCTGTTTAGGGAAGTTTTTAATGTCTGATGTTTCATCGTGTTTTTAATATTCTGTTGAGAGCCACCCATATTATTATTATTATTATTATTATTATTATTTTGCCAGACTGGATGGGCCAGTAGCTTGAACCAGCAGGCTCTCCTTATATTCTTAATTAAGTATCATTTTCAGACTGGGAGCAGGGAATACAGATCATATCTGCTATGCTGATTTCCATTCCAGACATGGGACGAATAAGATCAAGGCTTTTCATTTTCGCCAGAATTCTCCAGCATCCCAGCTTTTGTCGAACAAACACAGGTCAGTCTCAAGGAATGTGTGTGTTCAGATTCCATTGCCTCTTTCTCCTTTCTGGCGTTCCATTGGCCGCTGGGAGAAACAAATCATAGCCGGTCTTCCCTGACCCATCTCAGCACAGCTTGGAAATGGGACGGTGATTTTCGCTTGCCCGGCACAAGCAAAACAGATCAAAACTCATCTCCCCACCCCCACAAGCAAACTCTCCGCAGCCGCCCTCTAAAGTGCTGCACCCCCTCTATCCCTCTCCATGTTCTACAAAACCAATTACAGACTGGAAATAGCTGTAATAAACTTGATATCCCACTCATGGCCCAATCCCACCGATGCCGAAAGAATGTGTAATAGCTGCTGGGACACGCAAGGGGAAGGAAAAACAACAACTCACAGCGGTTTCATCACTCAGGTTGTTTAAATTGTGTCCTGTGCATCTCCTGGCCTCTGCCCCCCTCCTGTTGTTGCAAAACAGGACGGAGTGTACAGCCAAGCGCTTTGAGACACTGTGCGGCGACTCAGCACCTCAGCTGGGGCAAAAAGACAAAACGGGTAACACAATCTGATGCTGGAGGGCTACTAGATTGAAGGCACTGTGAGGAACAAGACATTGGAGTGGATGAACTGTTTATCTGATCCGGTTGCACCCTTCTGATGTCCAGTGTGTCAGGTGTGTGTGTGTGTGTGTGTGTGTAAGAAATAAGGACGAGGAAAGGTTAACAACAGGAAGATTTAAAGGAACTATTGGAAAGACTATTCAAGGCAGCAGACATATGAGATGATCAGAGCCCCTCGCCCCCGAACTTGAAGCATGGGAACAGTAGCATAGGGTGGGTTGTCAGCACCCGGGGCAAGGCAAGTAATTTGCACCCCCTAACCCGTGGATTTGCGCCCCCTAACCCGTGGATTTGCGCCCCCTAACCCGTGGATCTGCGCCCCCTAACCCCCAGATGTTGTGCCCGGTGCGGCCGGCCCCCCTGCACCCCCACGCTACGCCACTGCATGGGAAGTCCCAACAAAAAAATTATAATTTAGGCAGAATAGTTGGACTATTTGATATGTATTTGTATAATTTGGAATCCATATTTAAGGCATACCCCCCAAAGAATCTTGGGAGCTATAGTTTACTCCCCAGAAAGCTGCAATCCTGAACACTGTTAAGAAAGTACAGTTACTGTTTTTTTTTGGGGGGGGGGGTTGGAGTGAGAATCTCCTTTAAATGTGCTTTAAATGTATGACTCGTATGCAAGATAATTAATCTGGGATCTTAGGGCAGGATTTGCTGCTGTGTTAGGAGTTTTCTGTAAGTAAAAACAAAACAAAATCCTGCACCCTCCCCATCCCGTGATGGAGCAGAAGGGTGCGCCATATGATCAGTTTCCCATTCCGTGTCCTTAACATCTGCTTGAACAACCAAGCGACTTTCAGGAAATAGATCATCCTTAAGCAAACAGTTTTAGACAACACAGGCTCCCGTCCAACTATCTTTCCTATCACGGGCAATTACCAAGACGTTTTAAGGTGATGTGGAAGCCTGCTCTGCCAGGGCTGCACCATCCTTGTGTGTTTTTGCCTGGCTGGAAATGTGCCCTTGAGCTCTGAACATGCCTCTTGTTCACCTGCACGAAGGACTGATCAGCCTTCATGGGAGGTGTTCTAACGGTGCTTGGATGGGCCTGTTAGCTGCTCCAGTGAGTGGTAGTATGATTTGTGTACAGCATGTGAGTGTCTGAGAGAGCGTGAGAAAGGAAGTCTCTACAGTGGTACCTCAGGTTACATACGCTTCAGGTTACATACGCTTCAGGTTACAGGCACAGTAGCAGCGGGAGGCCCCATTAGCTAAAGTGGTGCTTCAGGTTAAGAACAGTTTCAGGTTAAGTATGGACCTCTGGAACAAATTAAGTACTTAACCTGAGGTACCACTGAATAATAATAATAATAATAATAATAATAATAATAATAATAATAATAATAATAATAATTTATTATTTATACCCCACCCATCTGGCTGAGTTTCCCCAGCCACTCTGGACGGCTTCCAATCAAGTGTTAAAAACAATACAGCATTAAATATTAAAAACTTCCCTAAACAGGTGCCACTACCGAGAAGGCCCTCTGTCTGGTTCCCTGTAACCTCACTTCTCGCAATGAGGGAACTGCCAGAAGGCCCTCGGCGCTGGATCTGTGTCTGGGCTGAATGATGGGAGTGGAGACGCTCCTTCAGGTACACAGGACCGAGGCCGTTTATCTCTTCCTTCTGAGTACTATTGGAAGTTAGTTTCACTTCTGTGTGTGTCGCAGTTCTGTACTGCTGTTCAGAGAGCACAGACGTACTAATGGAGTCTCTGTATACAAGAGTGTAAATAAAGTAGTTTAGAACTACGATTGAATCTTTCTTCTGCTATGATATACCAGAAGACTGGTGTGCTCTTTTCAGGAGAGAAGGGTCGCTTATTATTGGTTTCTCTGGACTGAGGGAGATTTATACCCAGGGAGGACCACCGGAGAGACGCTCCTTAGATTTGGGAAGTTGGCAGCCTTCGGGGGGGGGCAACATTTTTTCAACAGGGCCATCAGTCAGGGATTATTCAGCTGTGACTCCTGCATTGCAGGGGTTCAGACTAGAAGACCTCTGAGGTGCCTTCCAGCTCTGTAATTCTAGTACGCTATGATTGGGGTGTGTACAACTGGTTTATGCAATCCCTGACAGTAGGGTCTTTATTTAAAAATAGTTTTTATTGATTTTTCCATGTATATTTCTTCTAACTATATATCTTTAATAATTTTTCATATTTCGACCCTCCTCCCCTGGACTTCCCCCATACTCCCATTTTGTTTTATTTCCATACTATTCACCCTGCGTATTATTTCCCCAAAATTTTCTCAATACATATAGTCTTATTTTTTTGTTGTATACAGTTGTGATTGTTTACACAAACCCTGCCAATGAGTCCATTTCTTTATGTTGCCTCTTCATATATGTTGTGAATGGGAAGCATTTACAATGCTACTGGTTTCTTAACAAAGGTCTTTTTAAACATTTTTTTCAATTCATTATATATCGTTTTCCAATAATTTACAATCTTTTTGCATTCCCACCACATAGGATAGAATGTCTCATCTTTTTCTTTACATTTCCAACAAGTTTTTGATCCCTTTTTATACATTTTGACCACTTTCTCTCGTGTTATGTACCATCTATACATCATTTTCATATAATTCTCTTTCAATAAGATACAATCTGTAATTTTTAGGTTCACCTTCCACATCTTTTCCCAATCTTCAAGTTGTATATAATGGCCTAAATCCTGAGCCCACTTTATTTGTGCTGACTTTACCACCTGATAGCAGGGTCTGACTCTTCAGGACCTCGGAAAGCTCCAAGGATGTACAGGTGTTCGCTGTAGGAACATCAGAAACGACTTTCTTTTCTTTTCTTTTCTTTTCTTTTCTAATAATAATATTTATTCAAGAAACAACTTTCTACTGAGTCAGATCCTTGGTTCATTCAGCTCAGTATTGTCTACACTGACTGGCAGAGGCCCTGAAGGGTTTCAAGAAGTAGATAGCTCCCCATCCTATCTGGAGATGAAATTGGGGGTTGAACCCAGGACGTGCTGCATGCAAAGCAGGTACTCTAAGCCATTGAGTTGTGGCCTCTTCTCCTGAGAAGTCAGCATGTGTAGCATGTTTTCATCTGAAGAGACGGACCCACCTCTCAGAATCCTCACCCCCACAAGCTCAAGGCTGAAAGTGGTTCTAGCTAAAAGTCAGCTAAATCCTCCCTGGAAAAAAACATCACATACATCCACCCCCTTTCATGGAACAGGAAAATGCCTCTGGACTCTGCTACCTTGACAGGACTTGGATGGAGATCTCGCCTGCAAAGAGAGCCGTGTGCATTTACAGTGGTTGCTATGCAATAAATAAATAAGTAAATAAAATTGGGGAAAGTGCCAGGGGTGGAGGGGGGAGAGAGGGAGAACCTCCTTTCATTGCCTCCCCACTGACTCCGGCAAACAGGCTTCCTAGGAACAAATAGAGCATTCAATTTGTTTTTCCAGGAGCAAGCTGTTTCCATCTCTCAGCAGAAATAATTAAGGATAAAACGCAGCATCCTACCTTTCCGCTCGCTGACTATCCCTGCTGCAGAAGAAATGTGGAAACACAGAATTGGAAGGGGACCCAATGGGTCATCTAGCCCAACCCCTGCAATGCAAAGCCTGAGCTAGAAGCAAGGGAAGCTTTCTTCCATCCTGAGAACTGCATTCCCTGATTGCCAGCCTTCCAGGGGCCATGTGCTATTGGCAAAGAGGGGCCAGAAGCAAAAGCAGGGGTGACAAAAGTTGCTTTTGTACAGTACTCAGAGCTATGGTTTTCCCAGTAGTGATGTATGGAAGTGAGAGCTGGACCATAAAGAAGGCTGATCGCCAAAGAATGGATGCTTTTGAATTATGGTGCTAGAGGAGACTCTTGAGAGTCCCATGGACTGCAAGAAGATCAAACCTCTCCATTCTGAAGGAAATCAACCCTGAGTGCTCACTGGAAGGACAGATCCTGAAGCTGAGGCTCCAATACTTTGGCCACCTCATGAGAAGAGAAGACTCCTTGGAAAAGACCCTGATGTTGGGAAAGATTGAGGGCACAAGGAGAAGGGGACGACAGAGGACGAGATGGTGGGACAGTGTTCTTGAAGCTACCAGCATGAGTTTGAGCAAACTGCAGGAAGCAGTGGAAGACAGGAGTGCCCAGTCTGGCTGGGGCCAGATCCAGCCCAATCACCTTCTAAATCTGGCCCCCGGACGGTCCAGGAATCAGCATGTTTTTACATGGGTAGAATGTGTGCTTTTATTTAAAATGCATCTCTGGGTTATTTGTGGAGCATAGGAATTTGTTCATTTCCCCCCAAAGAATATAGCCCACCCCCCCCCAGGGTCTGAGGGACAGTGGACCGGCCCCCTGCTGAAAAAGTTTGCTGACCCCTGGTATAGTGGGTTGAGACCTGTGTGTGTGTGGGGGGGAATCAATGTGCCCCTTTGGTTTCAGGTAGTACAGTCATACAAGTGGGTTACAGCCGCTTCAGATTGTGTTTTTCCGGTTGCGGACTGCCAAAACCCAGAAGTACCGGAATGGGTTACTTCCAGGTTTCGGCAGTTGTGCATGCACAGAAGCACTAAATCATGCATTGCACATGCGCAGAAGTGGCGATTCGCAACCCTCGTGTGCGCAGACATGCAGATGTGCGTTGCGAACGCTGCGGGTTGTGAACATGCATCCCACACAGATCACGTTCACAACCCGAGCGCCCACTGTATATGGGAAGATGAATCTAAAAAGTCTGGGACACCAATTTTGACAGCCCTATATCGGCTGTGGTGCCTCATTTACCAAAAGTAATGTATTTAGCATTAACTCCAATTCTGTTGGGGACGCGGGTGGCGCTGTGGGTAAAACCTCAGTGCCTAGGACTTGCCAATCGCTTGGTCGGTAGTTCGAATCCCCGCGGCGGGGTGAGCTCCCGTCGTTCGGTCCCAGCTCCCGCCCACCTAGCAGTTCGAAAGCACTCTTAAGTGCAAGTAGATAAATAGGTACCACTTTATAGCCGGAAGGTAAACGGTGTTTCCGTGTGCTGCTCTGGTGCTGGTTCGCCGGAGCAGCTTCGTCACGCTGGCCACGTGACCCGGAAGTGTCTGCGGACAGCGCAGGCTCATGGCCTCTTAAGTGAGATGAGCGCACAACCCTAGAGTCTGCCAAGACTGGCCCGTATGGGTAGGGGTACCTTTACCTTTACCTTTACCTTTACCAATTCTGTAAAATCGATTCTGACCTGCTAGAGTAAAATACACATCAGGAGGCTTACTTTTACAAATCTACGGTGTGACCTCACTTGGCATAATGCTGTGTTCAGTTCTGGTTGCCTCCTCTCAAAAGGGACATTGTGGAATTGTACAAGGTTCTGAAAAGGGCAAAGGAAATATCAAAGGGATGGAGGGACTCCCCTAGGAAGGAAGGTTGCTGCGTTTGGGGCTTCTTCAAGGTAAAGGTAAAGGGACCCCTGACTGTTAGGTCCAGTCATGAATGACTCTGGGGAGGTGGCGCTCATCTCGCTTTACTGGCCAAGGGAGCCGGTGTTTGTCCGCAGCCAGCTTCTGGGTCATGTGGCCAGCATGACTAAACCTCTTCTGCCGAACCAGAGCAGTGCACGGAAACGCCGTTTACCTTCCCGCCGGAGCTGTACCTATTTACTTGCACTTTGACGTGCTTTTGAACTGCTAGGTTGGCAGAAGCAGGGACTGAGCAATGGACTGAGCTCACCCCGTTGCGGGGATCCGAACTGCTGACCTTCTGATCGGCAAGCCCTAGGCTCTGTGGTTTAGACCACAGGGCCACCCGCGTCTTAGCTTAGAGTAAAAGCGAGCCAGAGGCGACATGCCAGTAGTATATGAAATCATGGAATGGAGAAAATGGAGAGAGAAGTTTTTCTCCCTCTCTCATGGTGCTAAAACTTGTGGGCATGCAATGAAGCCAAACGTTGGACAGATAAAATAAAGGAATTAAACTGTGGAACTCCCTCCCACAGGACCAGCCACCAACTTAGATGGCTACTAGCCATGATGGCTCTGCTCTGCCTCTACCATCGAGGACAGCAATGCTTCTGAATACCAGTTGCTGGACACCACAGGAGAAGAGAGGGCTCTTGTGTTCGAATCCTGCTTGGGGGTCTCCTACAGGCCTTTGGTTGGCTACTTTGAAACCAGGATGCTGTGCTAGATGGGTCATTGGCCTGATCCTGCAGGCTCTTGTGATGTTCCAGTTCTCTCCTTCCTGCCTTCGAAGGAAACCAGCCAGCCAGCCTACCTGCCAATCACCCCGCAACTTTCACAAAGCCATGGCACTGTAATCACTCACCCTCCCAATTGCCATGGCTTTCGGGGGGACACAAGGGTGGGCGAGGATCCTGCTGCCCAGCTGAATTAGAGATGGCTCCTCTCAAGCCACCCTTGGCGTGACCGCCACCCCCGCCCCTCTGCCCCCAGACATCGCGGGAAGTCGCCGGGCAGGGTTTTAACGTCTCATTTTCTTAACGGGAACTGGCAGGCGGGACCCCAGCAGGGACTCCGGCTTGTCAGAGTCAATCAGGCTGGCTTGGGGAAGTGCGGAGAGCATCTGTAATTCATCAACCCCAAGCCTGTCCCGGGTGACGGGTTTTTCACTCATCGGAGCACAGTGCTTTCCTCCGGACGAGGATCGAGCTGACAGCCGCGGTGGCGGAAAGAGCATCATTGCCACCAGGGACGGCTGCTAATTAGTCTACAAGATCTTTACACCCCCAACCCCACGCGCACACACAACCAGCCTTGCATACAGAGGAGGTTCAGCAAGCTGGCTTCCCAGAGCATTCTGGGGTGTGTGTGTGTGTGTAAAAGAGATCAAACATGGCTCCTTCAAGACATCCCGTGAAAAGTGCCGCCATTGCTCCATACCAATGGTGATCTTCCTGATGCTAATGCAAAAGAAATATTTGTTTATGGCATTTGGATCCTGTCTTTCTCCTTCAAGGAACCCAAGGTGGCCTACGTTGTTCTCTTCCTCATTTCATCCTCACAACAGCCTTGTGAGGTTGTTTAAGCTGAGAGATAAGGTAACTGGAAGACAGTCTCTCAGTGAGCTACATGTAGAAACTACAACCCCAGTCTTCCAGGCCCTGGTTCAACGCTCTATCCACTACGCCACACCAACCTCAGGTCTGTGACCCAGATGCGGCCCCTGTGACCTCCTGATCCAGCCCTCAAAACTCTCTCCAGGCCTTGCCACCTCTCCCTTTGCCATGACACTCAAGAGGCTTTCTTCACCATTAACTGGATTTGGCTTAGTAGCAGGAAGTACAGTTGTACCTCGGGAGTCGAACGGAATCCATTCCGGAAGTCCTTCGACTTCCAAAATGTTTGGAAACCAAAGTGCAGCTTCTGATTGGCTTCAGGAAGCTCCTGCAGCCAATTAGAAGCCCTGTCAGATGTTCGGGTTCCAAAGAACATTCGCAAACGGGAACACTCACTTCCAGGTTTGCGGTGTTTGGGAGCCAAAATGTCTGAGTACCAAGGCATTTGGGATCCAAGTTATGACTGTATGCTTATAGCCACATTCTAAAAAGGTAAAGGTACCCCTGACAGTTCTGGGGTTGCACGCTCATCTCACTCTATAGGCCAAGGAAGCCAGCGGATGTCCACAGACAGCTTCCAGGTCATGTGGCCAGCATGACTAAGCTGCTTCTGACGAACCAGAGCAGCACACAGAAATGCCATTTACCTTCCCACCGGAGTGGTACCTATTTATCTACTTGCACATTCTAGAAGGACTTAAAAGGGGCAAACAAATGCATGGTACAAGAGAGGACGGCATATTGCCCTTACAGAAAAACAAATTGAGACTGGCAAGAGGAAGAAAGCATAAAGCAGGAGAATAGCGGAGCTTCATTTCATTCACAATTTCTCCAGAAAACCAAAGACCAGTAGCACAGGTTCAAACTAACTTGTGGGTCACTTGATAACAACATGTATTGCGGGTGTATACTGTTATAAGTAGGGACGCGGGTGGTGCTGTGGGCTAAACCACAGAGCCTAGGGCTTGCTGATCAGAAGGTTGGCAGTTCGAATCCCCGTGACGGGGTGAGCTCCCATTGCTTGGTCCCAGCTCCTGCCAACCTAGCAGTTTGAAAACATGTCAAAGTGCAAGTAGATAAATAGGTACTGCTCTGGTGGGAAGGTAAATGGCATTTCTGTGTGCTGTTCCGGTTCACCAGAAGCGGCTTAGCCTTGCTGGCCACATGACCCGGAAGCTGTACGCCGGCTCCCTCGGCCACTAAAGCAAGATGAGTGCCGCAACCCCAGACTCATCCACGACTGGACCTAATGGTTAGGGATCCCTTTACCTTTACTGTTATATATGGCACATGTATAGAAATTCCGGCTTTCACAATGGATTTTGGGGGGGCTCTGGGGAAACTGAAGGAACAAAAAATAATACAACCCCAGAGCCTCAGTGACATCCGTGTTCCTCTTACCCACCAGGTCTCATTAAAAGTCACAGACACAAAACATCACCACCTGCCACAACCTCTCCACTAAAAGTCTCTCCCTGCAGGGTCTCCAGAGCTAAAAATGTGCAACACTCTCCGCTCCATGCTCATCATCTTGTCCTCACAGTGCTAGCCATACTGCCAAGCCAAAACCTTGCCACTGCCTTGTTTGCTCTGTATCAACATCTTTGCAGGAGTCTGGGCAGAAAGTTGAAGGAGGAGTTTTGTTTTGCTCTCCTGGCACTATGAGAGAATAAATTTCCTTCCATCCCTGCAAACTGGCAAAGCCCTGCTGGCAGCCACACCGATCAGGTCTCTGGTGAACCTCTCAATCCAGCTGCCATCTGAAGCCAACTAACAGCTCAGTGGCTCCTTGGGCAGGATGCTGCCAATTCAGCAGTAAAACCACAGTCGCACCACAAGTTAAATGGTGTGGCATCTAAGGAAGGGTAGGAAGTCCCAACACAGCCTTCCCCAAGAGGGTGCCCTTCAAATCTCTTGGACTCCAACTGGTGGGAGCTGGTGGAAGGGCCATCACTGAAGTAGACCGCCACTTGCCTTTACTGCCCTTGGCTGCCTCCATTGAAACTCTGCCCTCTTTTGATAAAGCGGCTCCAACAATTGCTGGACCCCAACTCCCACTCTCCCTTACTAATTGACTATGTTGGCTTGGGGCTGGTGGGAGTTGGGAGTCTGCATTCCCTGACCAAACCATCACATGCCTTTACTGCCCCTTACTACCTCCATCAGTGGTGTAGCATGAGTTGCTGGTCCCCAGGGCTGCGAGGAAGGGGCGGGTGGGAGAGAGGAAAATGGACGCATGTGCATTCAACTGCCTAATGGCCATCACCCAGGTGATCGCCCAGCCACAGAGATAAGAAAAGAAGAGTCATTTGGTCATCTGGAGAGGTTACTTCCTGGTTTGCATAGCAAATCTGTTTTCAACAGAGCCAAGTGACAACAGTGCACAGCGCTGGGTGTTGAAATTCTGTGCCCCCTAACAATTTTGATCCTGAGGCAACCGCTTCTGTGTGCCCTCCATGCTACGCCACTGACTTCCATCACAACTCTTTCTCCTTTTAATGCAGGGGCAGGGAACTGTAGACTTCCAGATATGGCTGGATTCCAGCTCCCATCCTCTATTCCACAGGATATGTTGGTTAGAGACTAGATGGACCATTGGTCTCACTTGGGGGAAGGCAGCTTCCTACTTTCTTACATGGCTCATCCTCCTGCTCGCTCAACAGTTGAAACAGCTGCTTGTGAAGACTGATTACAAGTGATATGCCGGCTGATGATGTTAAACAGCCATTTGCTCACCGAGTCGGTATTTTCAGCCCCTGCAAGACCCTGACGTTCATGGCGCTAAATGAGCAGATAAATAGATGTGGTAAATAAGCAGGAGCTCCAAACCAGCCTGGAACCAAGACAAAGCACTAGAGGAAATGAGAACCATATAGCTGTCAACTTTTCCCTTTTCTTGCGAGCAATCCTATTCGGAATAAAGGAATTTCGCTTAAAAAAAGAGGAAATGTTGACAACTATGGAGAACAAAGGTGTAAAGATGAAACCTGGGGCTGGATTGCACCTGAACCTAAGAACATGAAAAGTCTGTGCTGGATCAGGCCAGAGGCCAATCTGGACCAGCTTCCTGTTCTCACAGTGGCTAACTATTTGCTCCAAAGGGAAGCCCATAAGCAGTAACCGAGCGCAAGAACACTCTCCCTTCCTGCCACTTCCAGCAACTGGTGCACAGAAGCATCACTGGCCCCAACCATGGAAGCAGAGCATAGCCATCATGGCTAGTAGCCATCAATAGCCTTCATGCATTTGTCTTTTAAAGGCATCCAGCCACCTGGGCTGAGAAGGAGGCTTACAAAAGCTCTGCCATCCCAACACACTTGGCAGGATCCCACAACTTCCTGCCTCCCCCAAATGTCGAAAAGAAGACAAAGAGCGTGGGCAAGAGGACGAGGAGAAGGGTGACCTTGAGCGCAGCTGCACCAAGGAGAAAGGAGGCTGTGTCACTGGCATGGTCCCCACACACCCCTTGCCGGGGCTGGGGAGCCATCCCTGCCAAAAGGAGGGAGACGCCAGGGGTCTGAGGAGGGAGAGAGGCAGAGCAGAAGGTTGGCTGACGGGGTATGGATTTCAAGCTGGTTCCGTCCTTGGCACCGGCTGATGAACCATCACATGCTTCTCCCATTGTCAGAAAAAGAAGAGAGGGATTTCCTAAAGCTAATGCAATTCTAGGCTGCATCAACAGACGTCTCGCAATCCAGGGAATAAAGAATACTGCTCTATTCTGCCCACATGGGATGCGGGTGGCGCTGTGGGTTAAACCACAGAGCCTAGGACTTGCCGATCAGAAGGTCGATGGTTCGAATCCCCGTGACGGGGTGAGCTCCCGTTGCTCGGTCCCTGCTCCTGCCAACCTAGCAGTTCGAAAGCACCTCAAAGTGCAAGTAGATAAATAGGTACCGCTCTGGCGGGAAGGTAAATGGCATTTCTGTGCGCTGCTCTGGTTCGCCAGAAGCGGCTTAGTCATGCTGGCCACATGACCCGGAAGCTGTACGCCGGCTCCCTCGGCCAATAAAGTGAGATGAGCGCTGCAACCCCAGAGTCGGCCACGACTGGACCTAATGGTCAGGGGTCCCTTTACCTTTACCTTAATTAAAGTGCTGGACTAAGATCTGAGTGAGACTAGAGTTCAGGAAGCTCACCAGACTGGTTGACCTTGTGCCAGCCACTGCCTCTCAGTGTAACCAACAGGATTGTTATGAGGATTTCCATGGGCACCTGGTTGGCCACTGTGAAAGCAGGAAGTTATACTAGATGGCCCTTTGGCCTGACTCAACCAGTTCTTCTTATGCTCATCATGAATGGAACAAATGGGGAAATAAAGTCCTATGCTGTTAACCCCAAAGAGCCTTGGGAAATATTTGTAGGCCACATGGCTCACACTTCAACATAGAGAGCCAGTGTGGTGTAGTGGTTAAGAGCTGTAGTCTCATAATCTGGGGAACCGGGTTCGCGTCTCCGCTCCTCCACTCGCAGCTGCTGGGTGACCTTGGGCCAGTCACACTTCTGTGAAGTCTCTCAGCCCCACTCACCTCACAGAGTGTTTGTTGAGGGGGAGGAAGCGAAAGGAGAATGTTGGCCGCTTTGAGACTCGTTCGGGTAGTGATAAAGCGGGATATCAAATCCTAACTCTTCTTCTTCTTCTTCAACTGCTACCACGGTAGTGAGGAAATCTGATGGAGATAATGTACCGTATTTTTTCCTCTATAAGACTCACTTTTTCCCTCCTAAAAAGTAAGGGGAAATGTGCGTGCGTCTTATGGAGCGAATGCAGGATGCACAGCTATCCCAGAAGCCAGAACAGCAAGAGGGATTGCTGCTTTCACTGCGCAGCGATCCCTCTTGCTGTTCTGGCTTCTGAGATTCAGAATATTTTTTTCCCTTGTTTTCTTCCTCCAAAAACTAGGTGTGTCTTGTGGTCTGGTGCGTCTTATAGAGCGAAAAATACGGTAATCATGGAGTTGGAAGGGAAGCAAAGGGTCTTCTAGTCCAACCCTCGGCAATGCAGGAATCACAGGTAAGTATATAAGCAAAACACATGATTTTGTGGTATCCCAGGCACCCCACTTCCCCAGAGCAATCTGTAAGTCCACAACAAGATTGACCATCGACAGGTCACCCACCCTGTCAAATCCCCCCACCCATCGCCTTGGAAGTTCAGAAATCACTGTGGTGCCTACTGAGCCGAACAGTGCAGCCAAGGCTTCTCCCACTCCCTCATGCTGACGGATGATGTATCCATCCCTTGTAAACAGGTAAGGAATCGCCGTTGTCAGACTCGCACGCAAATCCCCCCTGCCATATTTGTTGCCTGTCAGACTCTGGCTGCCGCGGAGGTGGCATGTGATACGTTACCGCCCACACCAAAGGTAAGAGAGGACCCATCCATCAGTTCCACAAATGTGCCCTGATAAAAAGAACATCTGAGTCATGGAGGGCTGCAGGGGAAAAGTCTCAACAGCCTGATCCTGATTTCAGCCTGACATACCTATATATATATATATATAGAGAGAGAGAGAGAGAGGGAGTCATAAAAAGGTAAAGGTAAAGGGACTCCTGACCATTAGGTCCAGTCGTGGCTGACTCTGGGGTTGTGGCGTTCATCTCGCTTTATTGGCCGAGGGAGCCAGCGTACAGCTTCCAGGTCATGTGGCCAGCATGACTAAGCCACTACTGGTGAACCAGAGCAGTGCACGGAAACGCCGTTCACCTTCCCGCCGGAGTGGTACCTATTTATCTACTTGCACTTTGATGTGCTTTCAAATTGCTAGGTTGGCAGGTGCTGGGACTGAGCAACGGGCGCTTACCCTTTCGCAGGGATTCGAACCGCCGACCTTCTGATTGGCAAGCCCTAGGCTCTGTGGTTTAACCCACAGCGCCACCCGGATACTTCCTTTAAAAAAGAAGACCAACTTTCCTCATTCCAAGATCACTTTCCACAATCCCCAGCTTCCCTCTGCAGTGGCCTGTGGTGTTAGCAGCAGGGAAACTCGAAAACCCAAGTATCTCTGGGGGTTCAGGCTTGAGAGAGTTGATGGAAGCAACTGGCATGCCAGGGGAATGCTCCCCCTGTTTCCCCATAGGCTGAGCATCGAAAAGCATCCCTCCCATTCCATAGAAGCAGAAACTGCGAGATGAAGAGCAGCTCATCTCACCACGGTGCTATCATGGAGATGCAGCGGCAGACGTTGTCGACGCCATCTCCCTTGTGCGAAAGGTGAGAGAGTTGTTAGATGGGCCTGTGCAGGAAGAACTGATAGACCGCCCCCCCCCCCGCCCGCAACTCTCCCGGGAATAAGGAGAGATTTCTGCAAGCCTCAGAATGCCAGTGAGACCATGATAATGGAATCTCTCGCTTCCCAGACTACAAAGGATTTTTTTAAAAAAATATATAAAGAAATAAGACCATTTTCTAAAAGAAAAAGAATATGGCTCTTCTCATTGGACCAAGAAAGAAAAGAGGATAGACTGGATAGATTGCTAGATAAGATGGGGAGATAGACAGGAAGGATAGACAGACTGGTGGATTTCATAAAATTTATAAACCACTTGATAGTAAAGAAAAAAAGTGATTTACAAAAAGATGATAGATGATAGATTAGATAGATAGATAGATAGATAGATAGATAGATAGATAGATATAGATAGATAGATAGATGATATAGATAGATAGATAGATAGATAGATAGATAGATGATAGATAGAAGAAAGAAAGAAAGAAAGAAAGAAAGAAAGAAAGAAAGAAAGAAAGAAAGAAAGAAAGAAAGAGTGGGATGTAATCCACTGGAGCAGTCAAGTACAACATTCCTTGTTTTGCTAGTGGACATGCAAGGGAATGTTTAGTCCAGCCAGTCAAAACTTCCTGTTCCTTCTGGCGTGGAGCATCCTTCCTTGCATGTGACTAGTGGGTGGGACTGACCTTTCCAGACCTGGTAAAAGGCCAAGTCATGCTGCTACCTTCCCTCTTTTTGACCTTCCTGTTCGTCCTGTTTGGAAGGAAGGAAGGTGACAGATGAAAGAAAGAAAGAAAGAAAGAAAGAAAGGTGATAGGTATAAGAAAGAATGAGAGAAAGGAAGGAAGGAAGGAAGGAAGGAAGGAAGGAAGGAAGGAAGGAAGGAAGGAAGGGCTGGCACTTTGTTTGGCTGCTACAGTATGGACACAAGAACCTAAGAAATGTCTCTTGATTAAGCCAATCGTGGCCCATCTAGTCCATCCTCTTGTTCTCACAGGGGCCAACCAGACTTCCCAAAGCAGGAGCTGAGCACAAACGCCACCTTCCCTCCTGCAGTTTCCAGCAATTGTTACCCAGAAGCATTGCTGCTCCTGAGCATGGGCAGAGCATCCTTAATAAATAAATGAATTAGGTTCTGTTTGTTCTACATTACTTATATACCACTTAATCATACACATTTCAGAGTGGTTTACACAGAACACAGGCAAGCCATAGGATGGCAGGAGACGGGCCTGAGCTCAGTGGTAGATCATCTGCTTTGCAAGCAGAAGGTCCTGAATTCAGTCCCCAGCAGCACCTCCAGGCAGGGCTGGAGAAGATCCTCTGCCTGGAATCCTGGAGAGCTACTCAGACAACGCAAGGCTGGATGGACCCTTGGTCTGATTCTGAATAAGGCAGCATTGCAGGGAAGGGAGGGTTGTAGAAGATGGTGGGGTTTATTGCAGAAGCCAATCTTGAAACAACAGCGTAATAGACCTGAGATGCATCCTGGCTGTTCCTTTCTGCTGTGGTTTCCATCCATTGAAATGGCTGCCTCTCTCTCTCCAAAATATCCCT
Source organism: Podarcis gaigeae (assembly GCF_964106915.1). NCBI lineage: Eukaryota > Metazoa > Chordata > Lepidosauria > Squamata > Lacertidae > Podarcis > Podarcis gaigeae. The sequence continues at coordinate 13,941,360 of NC_139684.1, forward strand.
GAGTCACAAGCTTTCATTGTTCTTTTTATCGCTCCCCAGAACCACACCAAGGGAGACGTCATGCAGCCAGCAACAACGGCTCCGCTTATTCCCTCTCTTCATCTCTGGCTTCGCCTGATAAGACCAGCTGAGAAGAAAAGGACATCGCTAGCAGGGAACAGAATGTATTTTTTTTTTTTTAGAGAAAAGAAAGCAACCACCTTTCTGGGGTGGGGTCTCCATAGCAACCTCCAGCTACCACCATCTCTGAGCTCAGCGGAACCAGTTCTGCTCACCCCATCTTGAAAAGCACTGAAGATGGTAGAGAAATATCAGTGCCATCGGTATGTGTGAGGTGTGTACAGTTATGGTAGCCACGGAGCATGCTCAGATGAGTTTGACGCTGGGTGACAAATTGAGTAATGGGCATCAGGTGAAGATCCCTGCCACCTCTGCGGTCTGTACAACTCATTTTGTTGTTTAGTCATATAGTCGTGTCCGACTCTTCATGACTCCATGGACCAGAGCACGCCAGGCACTCCTGTCTTCCACTGCCTCCCACAGTTTGGTCAAACTCATGCTGGTAGCTTTGACAACACTGTCCAACCATCTCATCCTCTGTCGTCCCCTTCTCCTTGTGCCCTCCAGCTTTCCCAACATCAGGGTCTTTTCCAGGGAGTCTTCTCTTCTCATGAGGTGGCCAAAGTATTGGAGCCTCAGCTTCAGGATCTGTCCTTCCAGTGAGCACTCAGGGCTGAATTCCTTCAGAATGGATAGGTTTGATCTTCTTGCAGTCCATGGGACTCTCAAGAGTCTCCTCCAGCACCATAATTCAAAAGCATCAATTCTTCGGCAATGGCAACCTTCTTTATGGTCCAGCTACAACTCATAGAATTGTAGTATTGTAGAGTTCAAAGGGATTCTCAGATTCATCTAGGCCAGGGTTTCCCAAATTTAGCCCTCCAGCTGTTTTTGGACTACAACTCCCATCATCCCTAGCTAGCAGGACCAATGGTCAGGGATGATGGGATTTGTAGTCCAAAAAACAGATGGAGCCCCAAGTTTGGGAAACTCTGATCTAGACCAACCCCCTGCAATGCAGGAACGTGCAGTTGTCCCATTTGGGGATCGAACTTGTGACCTTGGTGTTATCAGTACCATGCTTCAGCCAACTGAGTTATCCAGCAATCAAGTAGGGAAAACAGTTTTACAGCATGTCAACCCCCTAATGAGTTAAAGGTAGAGGGACCCCTGACCATTAGGTCCAGTCGTAGCCGACTCTGGGGTTACAGTGCTCATCTTACTTTATTGGCTGAGGGAGCCGGCGTACAGCTTCCGGGTCATGTGGCCAGCATGACTAAGCTGCTTCTGGCGAACCAGAGCAGTGCATGGAAACACCGTTTACCTTCCCACCGGAGTGGTACCTATTTATCTACTTGCACTTTGACGTGCTTTCGAACTGCTAGGTTGGCAGGAGCAGGGACCGAGCAATGGGAGCTCACCCCATCACGGGGATTCGAACCGCCGACCTTCTGGTCGGCAAGTCCTAGGCTCTGTGGTTTAACCCACAGTGCCACCCGCGTCCCTAATGAGTTACATAGCCTTAGAAAGATAGGAAGCTGCCGCATACTAAGGAGGACCAATGGACCATCTAGCTCAGTGCTTTCCACACGGACTGGTGTCAGCTATCTTGAAACAAAACAGGTCTCTGTCACTGAGCTATGGTCCCCTTCTTCAAAGCAAGCTTCTGGTCCTCATAGTTTTGAAGGACTGGTTTCAGCAGGAGCACAGGAAGCTTCATTGATGGTAATATCATCCACATTGACTGGTAGTATCTCTCTGGGATATCAGGCTGGGTCGTCTCCCAGCCCTACCTAGAGATGTTACCATTGGGGATTGAACCAGGGACCTTCTGCGTGCAAAGCAGGTGCCCTAACAATTGGCCTACCACCCTTCTCCTGAGTTCTACAAAATCACAAGATACCAGCCTGAGAGCATCCGGGAGAACCATGTGTTCATCATCCCTAAAGCCAGTGTGGTATAGTGGTTAAGAGCAGTAGATTTGTAATCTGGTGAACCAGGTTCGTATCTCCACTCCTCCACATGCAGCTGCTGGGTGACCTTGGGCTAGTCACACTTCTCTGAAATCTCTCAGCCCCACTCACCTCACAGAGTGTTTGTTGTGGGGGAGGAAGGGAGAGGAGATTGTTAGCCGCTTTGAGACTCCTTCGGGTAGTGATAAAGTGGGATATCAAATCCAAACTCTGCCTCCTCCTCCTCCTCCTCCTCCTCCTCCTCCTCCTCTTCTTCTTCTTCTTCACTGGACCATCACTTGCCTTTGTTGCCCCCAGTTACCTCCATCACAGCTCTACCTTCTTCTAAAGCAGGGATAGGTAACACTGTGTGGTGTCTCCAGATACTGCTGAACTAATATTCCCATCATTATCCCTGATACCATTGGCCATGCTGGCGCTGGAGCTGCTGGGATCCCAGGCCAAACAATATCTGGAGGGCCCCAGATGCTCCCCATCCCTGACTGAGAAAAATTGGGTCCTCTCCTCCCCTCAGAGGTGAAAAGAAGCGAAAGTGTCACCAGGCATGCAGCTATTCCACACACCTGTTCCTCTCCTCTCACCAACAAGTCCTGTCAGAATCATTTACAGATCGTATAAATATAATTTCCACAGTCTCGGCATCTCCAAAACATTTCAGCAGGCAGGACCGCTCAGCTTTGAAGAGGAGGAGATGGAAACTTGTATCTTCGGTGTGTCTTTCTGTGTGCTTTTTTCATGCACCCTTTCCCCTAGTATATGAATTTCTGTACACACATCTTGGCAGAAGAACCTCATTGCAAAATCTGAAGCAGTGCAAGCTTTGAAAGTGGGCTGTGTTTCAGATTGTTTCAGAAATTGAACAGGTTCGCCCTGAAATGTGAACTAAATTGAAATTTCTCCGCCATCCCCTAACATTTTAGAACTCTAATAAATCAGCAAGCAAAGCGTGGGCCAGAGGCAATCCCCCTGCTCCCACAAACAGAGCGGTGCAATTCAGGATTGGCTAGAATCATTCATGCTTATGAGAATCTAAGAAGAGACTGCTGGATCAGGCCTTTGGGGTCCCATGTAGTTCAGCATCGTGTTCTCAAAGTGGCCAACCAGATGCCCCCAAAGAGGAACAAGCAAAATTCAAACACAAAACCACCCTTCCTGCAGTTTCCAGAAACTGGCATTCAGAAGCATTGATAATAATAATAATAATTAATATTTATACCCCACCCATCTGCCAGGGTTTCCCCAGCCACTCTGGGCAGCTCCCAACAGAATAATAATAATTTAAAAAGTGGTAGAATATCAAACATTATAAACTTCCCTAAACAGTGCTGCCTTCAGATGTCTTCTAAAAGTCAGAGAGTTGTTTTTTTCCTTGACATGTGATGGGAGGGCATTCCACAGGGCGGGTGCCACTACCAAGAAGGCCCTCTGCCTGGTTTCCCGTAACCTCACCTCACAGGGAGGGAACCACCAGAAGGCCCTCAAAGCTGGACCTCTGTGTCCAGGCTGAATGATGGGGGTGGAGACACTCCTTCAGGTATACTGGGCCAAGGCCATTTAGGGCTTTCAAGGTCAGCACCAACACTTTGAATTGTGCCCGGAAACATACTGGGAGCCAATGTAGGCCTTTCAGGACTGGTGTTATATGGTCTCGGCGGCCACTCCCAGTCACCAGTCTAGCTGCCACATTCTGGATTAGTTGTAGTTTCTGGGCTGGGTCACCTTCAAAGGTAGCCCCACATAGAGCTCATTGCAGTAGTCCAACTGGAAGATAACTAGAGCATGGGTAGGCAAACTAAGGCCTGGGGGCCAGATCTGGGCCAATCACCTTCTCAATCCGGCCCTTGGACGGTCCGGGAATCAGTGTGTTTTTACATGAGTAGAATGTGTGCTTTTATTTAAAATGCATCTCTGGGATATTTGTGGGGCATGGGAATTCGTTCATTTCCCCCCCCCTCCAAAATATAGTCCGGCCCCCCACAAGGTCTGAAGGACAGTGGGTCAGCCCCCTGCTGAAAACGTTTGCTGAACCCTGAACTAGAGCATGTACCACTCTGGCAAGACAGATACCTCCAACTGTAGAAGCAGAGTGTGACCATTGTGGCCACTGTGGCTACCAGCCATTGATAGCCTTCTCCTCCATGAATTTGTATAACCCTCTTTTAAAGCCATCCAGGTTGGTGGCCATCACTGCTTCATGTGGCAGAGAGTTCCACAGTTTAACTATGCACTACATAGCTAAGGAGGACTTTCTTCGGTCTGTCCTGAGCCTTCCAATCTTCACTGGATGTCCATGAGTCCCAAGCTTTCCTCCATCCGTTTTCTTTGTGCCACTCATAATTTGATAAACTTCTATCATTTTGCCTCTCACAACTAAAATGCCCCAAACACTACACTACACCCCCCCTTGATCATTTTGGGTTATCCACTTCAAGTTCCCTCTTGAAAATCTCTTTCCATTAAAAAATAAAAATAAAAAAGCAATGATAAAAATAACTAATCCCGCCTCTTTCTCCTCTTGCCCAGCCCATCGCCACTCAGCCTGGAGAGAGCAATTTGTACCCCCCCCCCAATTCATCCACCTCATCTTATCACAGCGATACCGCAATGCTCCGCCAAACGGGAAGAAGGATTATGCAAATTGAAAATCAGCTTTTCGGGGAAAGTGGGCTAATCCAATATTACTAAGCAGGCCTGCAGTGGACTGGAAAACGGACCGAGGGGGATGTGTAGGTAGGGCCGACCTTTTTTTATATTTTTATTTTTGGATTGGAGGGGGTGGGAACTGTATACATGTTTTGAAAAACTCCTGAAAGCCAGTTACTTGAGAGACAACCATGTCCTCTATTTACCCCAGTAGCTTGGAAGGAAGGAGAAATCTGGTTTTGTTCCCGTTTTAATGAGAAACTGCTCTGTCCTTTCTTCTTCTCCCCATATGCGAACCCAAGCACGGTTTGAAATTTGCACTTTTAAATTGTATTGCTCTTATATCCCACTCCCCCCCCCCAAGGAACTCAAAGGGGTGGCTTACACAGTCCTTCCCCCCTCCACATTTAATCCCAACATGAACCCTGTGAAGTAGGTTAGACTGAGAGGCAGGGGCTGTTCCAGGGTTGCTGAATTCCAATCCTCTGCATCTCTGACCACTGCAGCTTTGCAGGTGCACAGAATAAACCTCTGCTTTTAGATGTTAATTCAGGGTTGTGCAACTTCTGACCCTCCAGATGTTGCTGGACTACAACTCCCATCATCCCTGGCCATTGGTCGCACTTGCAGGGGCTGATGGGAGTTGTAGTTCATCAACATCTGGGGGGCCATACCTGCTCTATAGCCTCTCTGTTATCTCTTGCTGAGCATCTCCATATGAGGATGCCATGACTGACCCTCAGGGAAAGGTTGTTTTTCCCCCCTCAGTAAGATCTGCAGCAAAACTCTGCATTTTCCTTTTAGCTCATCTATGAACAACGGGAGTGTCAGGAGCTTTCTCTCTCTTCCATCTCTGAAGAGGCTTCACGCTGCCGGTTCCAGGAGACCCCAACAGGGACAAAAACAGCCCCCGGTTCTTCCTCTGCTGGCACTGGGTCTGTGGCCCCGATCCCTGGGCCCATAACCGTTGTCAGGAGTTCAGCCTACACTCAGAGTCCTACTCAACTGGCATGTTCCCTCCCTCCTGGTCAATAATTCGGGAGCTTCAGAAGCTTTCTTCAGCCCAAACATCACAGCGGCCAATGCCAACTGACTCCGGCACACTTAGGGATCCGCAGAGTTTGCTCATCTCACGTAACAAACCTCAGCAACTCAGCATTTTGGCTAATCTACTTTATTTACATATAAATACACATGGAACACTGCAACATGGCTCCCTCTCTCTCTAGCATCAGACAGCAAAGAGAAAAAGAACAAAGGACAATAGTCCCACTTCACGGAACACAGTAACACAAACATCCTGTCTCCGTCACTTCCCACTCTGTGGAGTCAAAACATACACCGTCATGTGATAGAAAACAATCCCATGACTGCAATCATGGAGCAGGAATTCTAGCAGGGAAAACTTGCTGGATGAGGCCAAAGGTCTCTTTCAAGCAGCCTAAAGGTAAAGGTAAAGGGACCCCTGACCATTAGGTCCAGTCGTGGCTGACTCTGGGGTTGTGGTGCTCATCTCGCTTTATTGGCCGAGGGACCCGAAGTACAGCTGCCGGGTCATGTGGCCAGCATGACTAAGCTGCTTCTAGTGAACCAGAGCAGCGCACGGAAAGGCCGTTTACCTTCCCGCCGGAGCGGTACCTATTTATCTACTTGCACTTTGATGTGCTTTCAAATTCCTAGGTTGGCAGGAGCAGGGGCCGAGCAACGGGAGCTCACCCCGTCACAGGGTTTCGAACCATCAACCTTCTGATCAGCAAGCCCTAGGCTCTGTGGTTTAACCCACAGCCCCACCCACGTCCCCTTCAAGCAGCCTACTGTTCTCCAATAACAAACCAGAAGCCCCGGTGGGAAGCTCTGAAACAGGACATGAGCCCAACTGCGCTGTCCTCGGTTGTGATTCCTAGAAACTGACATTCATTGTAACTATCATGGCTAGCAGCCTTCAGCATCCCTCTCCTCCAATCCTCTTTGGAAGCCATCCAGGTTGGTGGCCATCCCCGGTCCTGTGGCAGTGAGTTCCATAGGCTTTGCAGTGCCTGAAGAAGCCCTTTCTTTTTATCTGCCCCGAATCTGCCAACATTCAGCTTTCACTGGATGACCCTGAGTTCTGGCAATGTGAGAGAGGGAATAACAACATGCCTACAACCTTTGGGTTTTTGCCAACACTTCCATTACCAATTTCTGTGTGTTTGTGTGCTGTTGTATTCAACATTATTCATACACAGACTAGATTCGGAGAAATGAATAGATTTTACTGACCACCATTAATTGAAATGAGGGAAGCATGCACCCAGTCTGAGGAAGACTGGATACACCCCATTGTTCAAAGCTGCATTTCAATTATTTCAAACCCTTTCCGGTGCTTGTCGATTTCATCAGCATTTCTTACAAATATTTTGTGTATTGCTTTATGTGAACTGCTCAGAGGTCAGCCTGCTAAGTGCCAGGTAAAGCCTTGCATAGCCAAATAAATACTTAAATAACAACCTGCAGGGTTTGGCATTTTATTTTATTTTTTCAGAAGATCTGCTTGATTGTGAGTCCCTGGTTTCCTCCTCCCCCTTTTCATGCAATCCGAAGAGAATTTTAATTAATTAACCAGCCCGATTAATCTATTAAGCATTGCAGCCCTAATTATCATCATCATTAGCATTCCTAGTCATAGTTCCACGCAGGGTCAGGTTTTTTGATTTGAATTTTTTAAAAAACTTTTAATGGGCAACTATTTCCTGTGCTACACACTCCCGTCGGCAAGACCGACTCCTAATCTTTTTGTAACGCGCCTGATTCTGCTTCCACGGATGGCTGCCTTTACAATCCAGCTTGCACGCCAGAGATGTACGGCAAATCAAGAGAGAAGACGGCAGGGAGGGAGAGGGGAGATTGAGAGAGAGAGAGATTTCTCTGTGCACAAAAGAAAACGACACACACATCCTGGTGTACGTTAAGCAGGCTGGCTCCAAATTGAGTTTTAGGGAAAGGGTCTGGAATCAGAGAAACAGCGTGACCTTAAGGGATTGGGGAAGCCATTAAGAGATTCTATCAGTCTGTCTGTCTGTCTATCTATATATCTATATCTATATTTTATCTATATCTATATCTATATCTATATCTATATCTATATCTTTATCATCTATATCTATCTATCTATCTATCTATCTATCTATCTATCTATCTATCATCATCTATCTATCATCTATCTATATCTATATCTATCTATCTATCTATCTATCTATCTATCTATCTATCTATATCTATCTATCTATATCTATCTATCTATATCTATCTATCTATAATCTATCTATCTATCTATCTATCTATCTATCTATCATCTATCTATCTATCTATCTATCTATCTATCTATCATCTATCCATCCATCTATTGCCCTTCATCTGGAAATACCTGCCCTTCTTTAAAGTGCAATATTGTTTAATCAGCCAAAGTTCTGGTTGAAGAAAAACATTTTCTCCTGGCACCTGAAGATACAGTAGTACCTTGGGTTACAGACGCTTCAGGTTACAGACTCTGCTAGCCCAGAGGTGTACCTCAGGTTAAGAACTTTGCTTCAGGATGATAACAGAAATCATGTGGTGGTGGTGTAGCGGCAGCGGGAGGCCTCATTAGCTAAAATGGTACCTCAGGTTAAGAACAGTTTCAGGTTAAGAACGGACCTCCAGAATGAATTAAGTTATCATGTGCTCAGATCTTGCTTTGTAGCATCTGGTTGGCCAATGTGAGAGCAAGATGTTGGTTTCGATGAGCCTTTGGCCTGATTCAACCAGCTCTTCCCAGGTTCTTAAGATGAACCCTCTAAGCATATCTATGGCAATGAAAGCACGTTTGGCTGAAGAGGAGGTAAAGGTAAAGGTACCCCCTGACCGTTAGGTCCAGTCGTGGACGACTCTGGGGTTGCGCGCTCATCTCGCTTTATTGGCCGAGGGAGCTGACATTTGTCTGCAGACAGCTTCCGGGTCATGTGACCAGCATGACAAAGCCACTTCTGGTGAACCAGAGCAGCACACGGAAATGCCATCTACCTTCCCGCCAGAACGGTACCTATTTATCTACTTGCACTTGACGTCCTTTTGAACTACTAGGTGGGCAGGAGCAGGGACTGAGCAACGGGAACTCACCCCATCACGGGGATTCGAACTGGTATAGACCACAGCGCCACCCGCGACCCAAAGAGGAGGTACAAATGCCATAAATAAACCCCAAGGCGTGGGTGGCGCTGTGGGTTAAACCACAGAGCATAGTGCTTGCCGATCAGAAGGTCGGCGGTTCGAATCCCCACGATGGGGTGAGCTCCCGTTGCTCAGTCCCAGCTCCTGCCAACCTAGCAGTTTGAAAGCACGTCAAAGTGCAAGTAGATAAATAGATACCACTCCGGTGGGAAGGTAAACAGCATTTCCGTGCGCTGCTCTGGTTCACCAGAAGCGGCTTAGTCATGCTGGCCACATGACCCGGAAGCTGTACGCCGGCTCCCTCGGCCAGTAAAGCGAGATGAGCGCCACAACCCCAGAGTCGGTCACGACTGGACCTAATGGTCAGGGGTCCCTTTACCTTTACCTCCCATCCCAGTGCTGGTCATCTTCGACAGCTCCATGAAGTCAATACCCACAAATGGTTTTTGAGTGCCTTCATCACGAAACAGGGATTTCCAAAGGCTACGCACTGTAGATCTCATGTAACTATTTTATGGCTTTGGAGCAAGCTCTCGGCTTCAGGTTCAAAGAAAGTCTGCTAACTTTTTTTCAAACGGGATGTGCTAACGAATAGACCCAGGATGAAAAGAGACCCCTGTGGTGTTCTGTTCCGGAGGACTGCAAAAAAATTCGGGGTGCCAGGGAGTTAGATGCTGTTATCGGAAGATAACGAAGACATGGAGAAAGTGCTAATGAGCATAATTGGGATGATCAATGAGTCTTATGGGATTGGGGGGAAGGGGGATGAGCTGTGAGTTTTACCAGAAGTAGAGTGGATAATTAGGCCTGCACTCATTTGTCATAAAAATGCAACATAGGGAAATCGAGACACGGAGATGATACTACAATGGTATAGAAGAACTTGGAAGGACGGGGGAATTTTTTTCTTTCAATTTCTTTCCATTTGGAAACTTCTGATTGTCTCCGATTGTTAGCCCTACTCAAAGTAGGTATAAGAGAATAAGAACAGGCCAACAGCCCACCCAGTCCAGGATCTGCTTCGCACAGTGGCTGAACTCTTGCCTGTGGGAAACCCGCAAATAGGGCCTGAGCATAAGAGCCTTCTCCCCTTCTGCATACCTGCCAACATTTCCCTGTTGAAAATATTGACATTAGGAGTTTTAAATCTGATGGAAAACCTAGGATAGAATAAATAACATTAAAGCCAAAACATGCTATAATATGGCAGTGCATAATGGATGAGAAATAGAAGTAAGGAGTAGACGGGAAGTCAGCTATACAGGAAAAAGTCGTTTTATGTTAAATGTCTTGTGACCACTAGGGACGCAGGTAGCACTGTGGTCTAAACCATAGAGCCTAGGACTTGCCAATCAGAAGGTCGGCGGTTCGAATCCCCGTGACGGGATGAGCTCCCATTGCTCGGTCCCTGCTCCTGCCAACCTAGCAGTTCGAAAGCACGTCAAAGTGCAAGTAGATAAATAGGTACCGCTCTGGCGGAAAGGTAAACAGCATTTCTCTGTGCTGCTCTGGTTCGCCAGAAGCAGCTTAGTCATGCTGGCCACATGACCTGGAAGCTGGACGCTGGATCCCTCGGCCAATAAAGCGAGATGAGCGCCGCAACCCCAGAGTCGGTCATAACTGGACCTAACGGTCAGGGGTCCCTTTACCTTTACTATTGTGAGCACCATTCAATGTATTGGTGGTGTTGGTGTTGCTGCTGCTGATGTTTTTGTTTCTTAGTTGTTAGGAGGTGATGGATATTTGTTAATCTTCATATTTTTTTTTGTATGTGGTGTATTAAAATGAAATAAAAATATTAGAAAAAGGGGGGGGGGAATATGGACATCCATCATCATCATATTCATACCCCACTCAGTGACTGGGTTGCCCGAGCCGCTCTGAGTGGCTTCCGACATATATAAAAACACAATAAAACATTATACACTTTTTTAAAAAAAACTTCCCTTCAGGTGTCTTCTAAAGGTTGTATAGTTACTTATCTCCTTTGCTTTGGGGGGGGGGGTCACATAACTCAATACCCTCCCACATTTATCCCATGAAAATAAGGACATCATATAGATGGCTTTAGCCCACTATACCTGAAGGAGTGCCTCCACCCCCATCGTTCAGCCTGGACACTGAGGTCCAGCTCCGAGGGCCTTCTGATAGTTCCCTCCCTGCAAGAAGTGAGGTTACAGGGAACCAGGCAGAGGGCCTTCTCGGTAGTGGCGCCCACTCTGTGGAACGCCCTGCCATCAGATGTCAAGGAAATATCTGACTATCTGACACCTGAAGGCAGCCCTGTTTAGGGAAGCTTTTAATGTTTGATGTTTTGTCGCCTATTATTATTATTATTATTATTATTATTATTATGTTGGGAGCCGCCCAGAGTGGCTGGGGAAACCCAGCCAGATGGGCGGGGTATAAATAATAAATTATGATTATAATATCATTATTACTGAAAAGCAGAGCATTTCGGGATAAAATCAGAAACCCGGACGGCATCTGTAAATCCAGGACTGTCCTGGAAAACAGGGTCTGCTTCTGCCATTTCCAGCAACTGAGATTCAAAAGCATAAAACCTCCACCATGGAGGCAAGGTATAGCCTGTTATTCTAAAGCAGCAATGCTGCAGCAAGCAAAGGCTCTAGCAGCTCAGTCTGCTGCTTGTGGCTGGAAAGCCAAACAGGAAGTATGTGACTGTTGCCATGAAAACGAAGGGGCAGTCCATTCTCCTTATTGAGCACAGGATGTGAGCTCAGGATGTGTCATATGACCTGTACAGGATGTACATGGGTGGAGTTTGGAGTTTCTCTCTGTTTGTTGAAGAGAGCAGACATCTTTTACTGTATGACTGCTAAAGACAGGAATAAAAGCATGTAGTTACATTTCTGTCTGTGTCTGATTCCCCTCCCTGGGGATATGCAGGGAGCAGGGAGGAGGAGAAGCAGTTGGTGTGTTTTTCTCACAGCCTGAGGAAAATCGCCGGAACGGACCTCGTATGTTTTTCCTGCCGGGAGTCGCCGGAGGGAGGTCAAAGGATTTCAGCCGGTGCCTGTATAGATAGGCACATACCTCTGACCGGGCTAGAATTATAACAGTGGTATCAGAGCTGATGGTTTCAACGATCCATGGAAGTCTGCAGAAAGAGTGGCAGACCTGCTGTATTCATTGCTCCATGGAGGCCTGAGGTGAGAAAGCTGTTTCTCTACAGCCAGAAGCTGACCAGAAGAAGCTGAAAGCCAAGCAACGGAGCCCAGGTATGAGATTTTCGGGCTTGGAAGTGTGAATGCAGGTTGATTCATTCTCTGCTTCAAGGGAGCAAGGTTTGGGAAAAACAGCTCCGAGAGAGAAGAGCTCTGCATTCCAAACATTCTTGTGGTTAATCCTGTCCAAGGAAAGGAATGCTGTTGCTTAGCAACGAAGGCCAGTTTCACGAGAGGGCTGGAAGTCAGGCTTTGCCTCGGAGAGGCAAAAACAAGGTTTTGTTTTGACTTAGGCCCAAACAAACGAACTGTTGGAAAGGGACTTTCCAAAGCGGCCAGTGTTATAGCTGCCAGGTGCACAGAGTGTAAACAAGCCAGCTTTTGGATTTTAGAGGCTTGTGTTTGAGAGTCAATGCAAGGACTCAAAATGGATGCTAAGAAGGGGGGAGGCCTGCCTTCTCCACCCTTCCTGACCAGTGACAATTATGCATCTTGGTCTATTAAGATGAAGGCCTTGCTGCAGAATCAGAGACTGTTTGGGGTGATTGAGAACCCCATCCCTGCAGCACCAACACGTGCTTGGGAGTCACAGGATGTGAAGGCCAGAACAGCTATAATTCTGTGCATGTCAGACTCTCAGATTATTCATATACAAGATTTACAGCACGCGAAAGATGTTTGGGACACGCTGAGAAGGACACATCAGAGAGATGCAGGTTCTTCAGCGTTGCTGTATTTTGAGAAGCTGACCAACCTGAGGCTTGCGCCTGATGGAGATGTTCAAGCGCACCTGATGGAAATGAAGTTTCTGCGTCAACAGATGGTGGAACGCAATTTCCGTCTGCAGGAGGAAGTGTTTTGCTTCATGGTGATAAACAGCCTGAATCGGACTTACAAAACAGTTGCCAGTCAGCTGGGGTCTCTCCCAGCAGCTGATCTAACGTCGGACAGGGTCTTTGCCGTCGTTCTGAATGAACATGACAGACTTGCCGCCCTGGAAGTCAAGGACAGGGGGAGACAAGAACGGAGTTCTGACACCCCCACTGCTGTTGCTACTGGAGAAAATGCTGTAGCGTTAAACGTTGTCCGATGCTACAATTGTGGACAGACTGGGCATCTTCAGCGGTACTGTAAGAAGCCACGTCAGCAGAAAGGAGCCAAGGGAAGCTCCACAAAGTCTGAGGCGTCAGACAAAGGTCACACCAAGCCAAAGGCAAAGACTGCAAAGGCTTTGATGTCGCTAAAAGCCACACCAGAAGCAGGGAATTTCTTTGTCCTAGACACTGGGTGTACGCAGCATATGTGTCGACACAGAGGACTATTTTCGACGTTTAAGAAGCAAAGCTTCGCGGTACAACAGGCCAACGGTCAAGAGCTGGAAGCCACCGGAATTGGGACTGTGTATCTTGAAAGTCTGAACTTGACTATAAACAATGTATATTTGGTTCCAGAGTTGAAGTACAATCTGCTCAGCGTTTCGCAGATTGCCAAGAAGGGACTAAAACTGTCCTATGATGCTGAGAAATGCGAGATCTACAAAGATGGAGAGTTGTATCTTTCTGTCAAAGAGAAAGATGGACTGTATTTGTTGACTTTTGATCAAAGTGATTACATGGAATGTAATTCTTGTGATTCTAACATGATTTCTTTTGCAGGTGTAGCCAAGGAGAACACCAAGAAGGTGACCTCGAGGGTCAACAGGGCATTTCAGCGGGTGTATGCTGATGTGATTGGTCCTTTAGCACCATCTAGAGGCAATGCAAAGTATTACCTAATATGTGTTGATTCTTTTACAGGTTTTGTCTGGATTTATCTTTTGGAGAGACCGCAAGAAGCCTTAGAAAGGTTTAAAGAGTTTTGTGACAAGGTTAAAAATATGCATGATGCTGACATAAATTGTCTTTGCACAGATGAGAAGCCAATTTTTCTTTTACAGGATTTCCAGAGGTTCCTGAAGAAGAAAGGGATAAGACACAAAATTGCTAGTTCCGAAGAAGCTTGGAACAGATGTGTCTGTGTTAGGGTGAACAAAGAATTGCAAAAGGGAATGCATGCACAATTGCTTAGTTCACATCTGCCACATGAGTACTGGGCTGAGTCGCTGATGTCATTTTGTTATACGTGGTTGAGAAAGTTTTCAAAAGACTTGGGAAGTTCTCCTTTTGAGAAACTGTTCCATAGAAAACCTTCTGTTGCCCATTTCAAGGTGTTTGGGTCTCATGTGAGGACAGAAGCTCCAGGTGGAGTAAAGAATGCCAGAGGCATTTTTGTGGGTTATGAAAAGGGTCTCTACAGAGTAATTTTGTCTGAATCTGGAAAGGTGATTCTCACAAAATTTCTAGAGAGTGCTCCTGAACAGGAGAGAGTGATTGTTCACACATTTCCCACAGGTGATGATGATGATTCTGATTCTGATGATGATGTTGATTTTATTGAGTTCAGTAGTACTGATGATGACAGCGATAGCTCAGACAGCTCAGTTGTCACAGTCATTGAGAGGAAATCTCACATAATGACTAGACCCTCAGAAGAGGAGGATGAACCACTGTTTACAATTGGTACTGGTTCTCCAAAGAGTCCAAAGGTTGAACCAGAAAGCAAAGAAGAGCAGCACCTCTTACGTAGGTCTGAGAGAGCAACGAAGGGTGTACCACCCAAGAGGTATTCACAAGAGTTTGCTAACTTAGCTGTTGCTGTTGTAAACGACCAAGGTCAAATTGAAGCTGTGTCTGAGTCAGAGACAAAGGCACAACAGAGAGTTGTTAACCAAGGTAATGCAGAAGCACTCATTCCTTGGAAGTCACACAACCAGAGAGGTACATTGGTAAAACCAGTGGCGGGTAGTTCCAAGGGTGGAACTGAAACAACAGGGGAATGTTATAAGTATAACAACTGTTTGTTTTCTTCTCTGGATGACGCTTTGCTCGCAGCACGCATTGATACTTTAGGGGGAGTATGTTATTCTAAAGCAGCAATGCTGCAGCAAGCAAAGGCTCTAGCAGCTCAGTCTGCTGCTTGTGGCTGGAAAGCCAAACAGGAAGTATGTGACTGTTGCCATGAAAACGAAGGGGCAGTCCATTATCCTTATTGAGCACAGGATGTGAGCTCAGGATGTGTCATATGACCTGTACAGGATGTACATGGGTGGAGTTTGGAGTTTCTCTCTGTTTGTTGAAGAGAGCAGACATCTTTTACTGTATGACTGCTAAAGACAGGAATAAAAGCATGTAGTTACATTTCTGTCTGTGTCTGATTCCCCTCCCTGGGGATATGCAGGGAGCAGGGAGGAGGAGAAGCAGTTGGTGTGTTTTTCTCACAGCCTGAGGAAAATCGCCGGAACGGACCTCGTATGTTTTTCCTGCCGGGAGTCGCCGGAGGGAGGTCAAAGGATTTCAGCCGGTGCCTGTATAGATAGGCACATACCTCTGACCGGGCTAGAATTATAACATAGCCATCACGGCTGGTAGTCACCAATAGCCCTCTCCTCCGTGGATTTGTCCAATCACCATTTAGCACCCTCTAGGTTAATCCCCTCGCTCTGAGTTTGCTTCACTCGCCTCACCGTAAAACTGCCATGTGGATGATTCTCGCTGATCTCCGCCAAGAGGCTGGTGGGTGGACACCTGTAGGTTGCTGTTTTATGTGCTGAACTTTGGAAGAGCTGGAGGAGAATTATGATTCTGTGGTCTCCGAGTTGGCTGCACAAGGTGACTCGGGGGAAATCAGCCGCTGCTGCCATGACCGCCCACCCCCTACGTCCTGCATACAGCCCCTCTCCACGGCCTTCAACCTCTTGACAGCAGCGACAAGCCAAACTGCACCATCTCACCACCCAGGCCCTTCACTTCCCATCAGAGCTGATTCGCTCCTCGTCCGGGTCAGACAAGGCCAACAGAGAATTGCCGTGCGTTAGCTCGGGGAATCTTAAACGTTGCTGTGTATTAAAAGTGCTCGGCGGGGGATTTATCTCTCCCCCTCGAACTCAACACCCACATCATATGATTGTTTATCTTAAATCCCCTCGGGTGTCTGACATTGAAATCGGCTTGGCTTGGGGGAGAGAACCGGAGCAAAAGGGGATGCTGTCACCAACGAGCTAGTGACTCTGGATTTATTTATTTTTATCATGCATGATAATGAATTGAATCCCCAATTCATGGTTACTGCTTAAAAGGCAGATTGGGGCCCGTTGGCTAGATCTAGGAGGGTGTCACAAAAAAGAGGCAGGGGAAATCAATTTGGGGTGTCAAGCAAGTTACACACACACACACACACACACACACACATGTATCATCAAAGAAAGCCACTCAATTTTCAAGATTTGAAATGCTGGCCCTACCCATCAATTGGGGGGGATAATTTGCTGCACCCCAACTCCCCTCCCAAGGAGATTCAGTTGGTTAGGTCCAGGGGAGGAGTTGCTGTGGTCAGGTGGCTCATTTGAGCCAATTGGCATGGGGAGCATGGCTATTTAAGCCTGCTCCTCCCCCAAACTCTTCACTCCGACCCTTCCAGCGCCCTTCCAATATGCCCTTCCAAGTTCCTTCCAATATTTCCCACCTCCCCTAGCATCGAGAGAGACCCTGCATTAAAAATGATTTACTTGCAAACTCTTCAAAGGTCAGATTCGTGTGCTTTCACATACAGCAGTTGGAAAACACAGGGAGTAAGACATAGGTTAGTTCCAAAGTGGGGAACTTCCTAAATTTATTGTATAGGTGCACAAGGATGGATTGCAGAAAGCCATATGGTCTGTGCTTGGAGCAACTAGACCTCTTTACATGCCAGAATTCACATTGTAGCCTGAGGGAAACAATAGGCTTGATTTCCTTCCTCCCAAGGTGAGGGGGATGACCTAGCTAAGCCTGGCAGGACAGCTTACTCTATGGCATTAACCCCTTTGTGCATTAACCAGACAAGCATTTTAGTTATATGAGGCTGGTCACCCTACGCCTCCTGTCCCTCCATATGCAGTAAGGGCTCTGCTTGTCACCTGCTCTGGGAGCTTAAGAGGAATTTTTTGGGGTGAGCCTATAATTTATGGAACTCTTCTTTATTGCATCCTTAATACTGCAGGGAGGTATATTTTTGCTGGAATGGTATTGTTTGATTGGCGTAGGCCCATTTTTATGTTGTCTCAATTCTATTATACACTAATTACTTTTTAACTACACACAGGTCTCGTTTTCCGAACACAATGCATTCCCTAGAAACTGATCATTATGTGAGCGTTCACATAACAAGTTGGAGATTTCCAGTGATTCCTATGGGGAAATTTCAAATATGTTCCTACAGAATTTTGACCTATGAAAAAAGAGGAAGAAAAACCCAGGAAAACCCAGAGAAACCCTCTGAAACCTTACTAAAATACAGATCGCTAAAGTTCCTCAGCCAACCAGCAAAAGGCAAACAAAGAAGTAAAAAATTCTGAATCTGCAGTGTGTATAGCAAAGTTGGCAGTACTAATTCCTCGTCTTTTGATCAGTGAATTTTCGCATTGTGAGTGTTAGGGAAACATGACCTATCTTTTATATGCTTTTAGCCTTCTGAACTTTATCTGTGCTTTATTTTATGTAAGCTACCTTGACTACCTGTCTGGGGAAAAGGTGGGATAACAACAACGAAAGCAACAACATTGCACAGGCTTAGATTAGATGACCCTTGTGATCTCTTCCAGATCTACTGTTCCATGATTCCATTTTAACCAACCAGTATTTATCCATACTTACATCTTTAGATTTTGTATGCTGCATGCCATCTTCCTGTACGTCTATGAAAGTATAGTCGATACATATTTCAATAAGCAAACTTTTTCCTTTAATGAAAAACAAGTTGGGGAGATGATATCAGAAAACACGGCCACTTGCATTCGAGTCGCTGCTCTTGCCCTTGAAAATCCACACACACAAACCTCCCCCAATATAGTGACCTCATTTTTATGCACACTTCCAAGTCTGATGCAGATACAAATCCAGATTGCGGAAGAGCAGAGGTCTCTCTCTCTCTCTCTCTCTCTCCCCTCCCTTCCTTTTAAAATAGAAGAACTACCAGGCGCAAACCAAGCCAAGATATCTGATGATTTTCTCCCGTCTTCCGCAGGCAGGTTGGCCCAGAATGAGTGGAGAGAGCAGCAGCCGGAGAAAGGGGAAGACAATCAGCTTCTTGGGCAGGGTTAAACTCCTGTCATTTCCCCCCACCTCCCGAAAAGACTTAATGGGTTTCTAGATAAATGGACCTACGGCTCCAGCAGCTGCCCAGGTGACCTGAAACTAAATGGTGTTTGACACAGACTGCTAATGCACAAGCTCCTACTCTCTTTCCTTTTCTTTCTGTGCGTTGGGTCAGTTCCAGCACCCCCCCTTCCGCCGCTGATCGTTCCATCTCTCCGCTGCGTACCTAAATATGTCAAATTTGGGACCACCCCGCAAACATTCAGGTTGCTGGAGGTCTTTAATAATAATAATAATAATAATAGAATCATAGAACTGTAGAGTTGGAAGGGACCCTGAGGATCATCTACGCAGGGATCATCGATCTACAGGGATCGAACCTGCAACCTTTGTGTTATCAGCACCATGGTCTAACCAACTGAGCTATCCAGGCTCAAATAAATAAAAATAATTTATTTGTACCCTGCCCATCTGGCTGGGTTTCCCCAGCCACTCTGGGAGTCTCCCAACAGAACAATAAAAACACAATAAAACATCAAATATTAAAAACGTCCTAAACAGGGCTGCCTTCTTCTAAAAGTCAGATACAGTGGTACCTCGGGTTAAGTACTTAAGTCGTTCCGGAGGTCCGTTCTTAACCTGAAACTGTTCTTAATCTGAAGCACCACTTTAGCTAATGGGGCCTCCTGCTGCTGCCGTGCCGCAGGAGCACGATTTCTGTTCTCATCCTGAAGCAAGGTTCTTAACCTGAAACACTATTTCTGGGTTAGCGGAGTCTGTAACCTGAAGTGTATGTAACCTGAAGCATATGTAACCCGAGGTACCACTGTAGTTGTTTATTTCCTTGACATCTGATGGGAGGGCGTTCCACAGGGCGGGCACCACCACCGAGTAGGCCCTCTGCCTGGTTCCCTATAACCTCACTTCTTGCAGTGAGGGAACCGCCAGAAGGCCCTTGGTGCTGGACCTCAGTGTCCGGGCTGAACGATGGGGGTGGAGATGCTCCTTCAGGTATACTGGGCCGAGGCCGTTTAGGACTTTAAAGGTCAGCACCAACACTTTGAATTGTGCTCGGAAACGTACTTGGAGCTAACATATGGTCTCGGCGGCAACTCCCAGTCACCAGTCCTTCAAGCTGGAAGATGCACTGCAGTCTTAAAAACCTTCTAAAGATCCTAGGCATGTTTCTTTGATAACAATGTCCCACTAACTCAGTTTTATTCAGGAGCGAATCCCTTTAAATTAACAGGCCTCCGTTAGCCAGGCCCATTAACTTCAACAACTCCAGGTACAATTAAATGTTGAATATACACAACGCCCTGTGATTGGAAGGGATCCCAAGGGTTTTAATTATTATTAAAATTTGTATGCCATCCTATATCTGCAGATCTCAGGGGTGTTCAAAGCATAAAAACACACTAAAAAACACACAGAACACACAATTAAAATATGTATGGCAGCACCTCCACTTGGGTACTCCCTGCCTATTGATAACAAGCAGGCGTCTTCGCCATATTCTGAAAGTTTTGAATTATTTGTTGTCCATTTTTATTGAGAATTTTATTGTTTTGTCCTTTGTGTAAACTGCTTTGAGTTTGTTCGTTCGCCTGTTTTACAATCAAATTTTACGAAACAAGGAAACAAATGAAAGGTGAAGCTCTCCAGGTGTGATCTTGGGGGCCGGTAACCCACTCTCAGCCTAACCTACTTCACAGGGTTGCTGGGAGGGCAAAATGGGAAGGAGGGAGAAAGCCACTTCTGACGTAGGAGGAGGTGGGGTTGTGGGCTTCACCTTCCCACCATGCACGCGGGGGCTGGCTCTCAGCCTCCGCGCGATTGGGGGAATCCCGATTGCATCATCCCCTGGCCTGAGGGGGGCGTGGCCTGCTCCATTTAATGCAGGGGTGGCCTGGGATCTCCCTCTTTGCTGCTTCCAGCTGCTCTAGTTTCCCGCTCTTTAAGGTTTTTTCCGTCTTTGACCTTGCTATGGACCTCGGTTGGTCGCCATTAAGGGGTCTGGTAGGAATTTTTCCACTTGGCAAATTGGCACCAGCCACTTGGTTTTTTGCCTACCTCGTAGCAAATCGTCACAACTTCCTTGATATTGGTATTGGTATTGTTATGTAGATGGAAGGGGAGAGGTGTTGTCTATTTGCAGTATGGTAGCGCTGCAGAGAGCTTGCTGGGGAGACCATGCATTAAAAGGAAGGGACTCAAAAATAACTTAAACAAGGTTTTAATTACAAAAACTCCTTATACACTAAATACATTAACAACAAACCAGACCCAACCACCAACCCATCCCCCAGGGTAATGGGAGAACTAGATGCTGTTCCTTATATACTACACCCAAATGCTGACACACCTTAATCAAATACAACTCAGCAGCACCTGCTATGTTTCACAGCTGTAAAGCTGGGTTTCGTTATCTTGCTCTGGCCCCTTAAAGACATACACATTGGGTGGAACAATGATGAACCTTTACATTTAAAGAAACCATTCCACACACACACACACCCCCCCCCGGATATTGAAGGGTAGTCCGATAAAGGATTCTGGGGGGCGTGGTCCTGTCCGAAGCCTATGGAGGCCAGGGCCTAAGGCACGCCCCCGAGTGGTGTCCCCGGGGGAATGCCTAGTTGATGTGTATCAGCAGGACTCCCCCTACTGGTGGTTAACCCTTCCCGGACTTCAAGCGAACAGGCTGAAGCCGGATAGTCGGTTAGGACCAATGCCTGAGCCAATACCGCTCATCAGCTGTAACCAATAAAGTTGTGGCCATATTTAGCCCATTAACCTTAAATATCTGCGTCATGTGTCTTTATTTCCACTGGGGGGAGAGGCGGGAACTCACCACGCAACTACATTTACCACCTGGAGCTCCTTAGAGGTGAGATAGAAACAGAGCGAGTAAATAATGATGGAAACACTCACAAAACAAACCGAAACAGCAGCTCAAGGGAGTTTTGGGGGGTGAAGGAGGATTGGCTCACTTACCCGATACCACACTATTTCCCGCATCCTGCCATCCGTCTTGAAGTTGCATTTCAAAGTGACGGCATCCCCAACCACCACAGGTGGGAGCGGCTCGATGCTGACCGTCAGGTAACCTGAGAGACAAAAAAAGATGGAAGAAGACAGGTGAGAATGCGAGAATGAAAGGTTTCTGCTCTCTCTCTCGGGAGCTCTTGATGTCGATGGGCTGCTGGAACCTCAGTTGCCCCCTAGAATGAAAACCACATAAGATTTGCGGTTGTTGCTTTAGTGTAAAAATGTGTGGAGTTCACCATTATCTGAAAAACAACAACAACACATAAATTACTTGGTGGCCAAGGCTTGGAGGACAAGGAAAGAATTTGGCAATTGTAAGAACAGAATCCATTCTTAAGGAAATCAGCCCTGAGTGCTCACTGGAAGGACAGATCGTGAAGCTGAGGCTTCAATACTTTGGCCACCTCATGAGAAGAGGAGGCTCCCTGGAAAAGACCCTGATGTTGGGAAAGATGGAGGGCACAAGGAGAAGGGGACGGCAGAGGATGAGATGGTTGGACCGTGTTCTTGAAGCTACCAGCATGAGTTTGACCAAACTGCAGGAGGCAGTGAAAGACAGGAGTGCCTGGCGTGCTCTGGTCCATGGGGTCACGAAGAGTCGGACATGACTAAACGACTAAACAACAACAAAGAACAGGATGCTAGGCTAGATGGACCCCTTTGGGCCTGACCCAGAGGCTCTTATTAATTTTATTTACATACTGCCCTATACCTGGGGGTCTCAGGGCGGTTCACTCACTGCAACACAGTACCTCCTCAGCTTAGCTCCCTGTAGCCCAGGTCAGGGCCGGATTTAGGTTTGATGAGACCCTAAGCTACTGAAGGTAATGGGGCCCTTTATATGTCCAGCTGTCCTTTGTCAACAACAAATTGTCGCTGTTTTTTGTGTTGAATATTTTAGGGAGCAGGCTAGCAGGCGGGGCCCATTACTTACATCATAGGAGCCTACACAACACAAAACACTGTTGCTGCATGTAGGTTTTATTTTATTTGTTGTTTATCTTGTATTTTACAAATGTACATCCATTTTTCCCCCTTTAAATTTTTTTGGGGCCCCCAAGAGTGGAGCCCTAAGCTTGTTTAGCTTATACAGTGGTACCTCGGGTTAAGAACTTAATTCATTTTGGAGGTCCATTCTTAACCTGAAACTGTTCTTAACCTGAGGTACCACTTTAGCTAATGGGGCCTCCCGCTGCTGCCACGCGATTTCTGTTCTCATTCTGAAGCAAAGTTCTTAACCCGAGGTACTATTTCTGGATTAGCGGAGTCTGTAACCTGAAGCGTCTGTAACCAGAGGTACCACTGTATGTAAATACGGCATTGGCCCAGGTACATAACTGCCTCTCCACCAAACCAGCCCTTACAACATTTTCCAAAGGACTCAGCAAGATTAATTAAGAAGCGAGAGAAAACACAGATCACTGATTAAAAAAATAAAAAAAGGAATTAGCCCCCAGCTGCCACTGTTCGCTCTCCCCGCCGCCTCCCACCAACATCCATTCCTCTCATTGCGTCCAGTGCTGGACGCCGGATCCTTCATTAACTTGATGCTTCATTACTCCAAACAGCTCCATCCGTCTCACTCCCCTCTCAGCGAGGACGGTTATGCCTCGCCTATTAAGATACATTTAGCAAAATAAGCTGCGATATTTAAGAATTAGACATGGCCATGGGAGGGATTTATTGCCGGAGATCTGTCTCCATCGAGACGTGTTAGATGCTTCAGTAGTGTTATAAAAGGCTGGGGAAAGAGATATCCCACAGATTCTGTCAGAGAGTCATGGGCGCTGCTGAGGAGCAGATTCAAGGAGACGAACCAAAACCCTCGGGGAACAGGTGGTTGGGCTCAGAGCTTCCCATTCCCCATGGGGAGGGTGCTTACTGGGAGACAAGACTGATCTCGTTGACAGTTTTCCTTAAGGCGACAATGCTAATGGCTAATTCAAGTGGTTTTTTTGAAATAACATCACCCATCGGTTCATGAAAAAGGAAGAGGCATTTGAAAATTATCCAAGGGGAAGCTCAGTATTCTCTACATGGACTGGCAAGCAATGGCTCTCCAGGGTTTGAGGCAGAGGGGTCTCATGATTCGAATCCGGGGCCTTCTGCTTGCAAGGCAGATACTCTGCGGCTGACCTACGGCCCTTCCCATTCCAGTGACGTTCTTGTGGGCAATGAAGCAGGTTTGTCTTATGGTCAAGGGGGCAGAGAGGTGCTTGGGAGCGACCTTCCACTCTACATCTCACTGGTGATCCCAGTGAGAAACTGGGCAAAGGTCAGGGATGATGAGAGTTACAGCAGAGCAACACCCGGAGAATAGGAAATCTCCTATCCCCACATTAAAAGAAGGCAGTTTTGTGATTGTGGGCATATTCAAGGTAGCAGGAGAGGATATATTGTTTATTAATATCCTTCCTAACTTGTGCCAGCAAGTTACTTTACTTAGCAGAGTTTACATTTCCCTTCTGCCGCACAGCAGGTAGCTGGTTGCAGGATTGTGTAAGCCTCTCACTATTAGATTCCTGGTAAGTTCCCTTATATCCTTCTTAAAAGAATAAACAAACTTGTGTGAGTTTCTTAATATGCAATTCATTCTGGCTTGTCCAGATTGAAATGTGTTCTAATATTTTCCTGGTTAAAGGTAAAGGTAAAGGTACCCCTGACCATTAGGTCCAGTCGTGGACGACTCTGGGGTTGTGCGCTCATCTTGCTCTATAGGCCGAGAGAGCTGGCGTTTGTCTGCAGACAGCTTCCAGGTCATGTGGCCAGCAGGACTAAACCGCTTCTGGCGAACCAGAGCAGTGCACAAAAACGCTGTTTACCTTCCCGCTGGAGTGGTACCTATTTATCTACTTGCACTTTGACGTGATTTCGAACTTCTAGGTGGGCAGGAGCAGGGACCGAGCAATGGGAGCTCACCCCGTCGTGGGGATTCAAACCGCCGACATTCCAATCATCAAGCCCTAGGCTCTGTGGTTTAGCACCACATGGACTGCTAGCATGCAGTCACTAGTTTTGTACATGTTTGAAACTTTAAGCCTAAAGCCTGCCTTCAGGGATCACACTGTGCTCTGCTGTGTAGCTTTCTTTTTACTGCTTATGACTGAGACTGTGGTGTCTTTATTCTTTTAGGAGGGATTCAAGGGGTCTTAACTAGGAAAATGGATGTGGGTGGTGCTGTACCTCGGGTTAAGTACTTAATTCATTCCAGATGTCCATTCTTAACCTGAAACTGTTCTTAACCCGAAGCACCACTTTAGCTAATGGGGACTCCTGCTGCTGCCGCGCCGCTGGAGCATGATTTCTCTTCTCATCCTGAAGCAAAGTTCTTAACCCGAGGTACTATTCCTGGGTTAGCAGAGTCTGTAACCTGAAGCGTATCTAACCCGAGGTACCACTGTACCTGACATTTAGAAGACATCTGAAGGCTGTTTCCTGTTCAGGGAAGTTTTTAATGTGTGACATTTTAATGTATTTTTGATCTTTGATGGACGGGGTATAAATAAAAAGTTGTTGTTGTGCCAGTGTGGTGTAGTGGTTAAGAGCAGTAGTCTCGTAATCTGGAGAACCGGGTTCGAGTCTCCGCTCCTCCACATGCAGCTGCTGGGTGACCTTGGGCCAGTCACACTTCTGTGAAGTCTCTCAGCCCCACTCACCTCACAGAGTGCTTGTTGTGGGGGAGGAAGGGAAAGGAGATTGTTAGCCGCTTTGAGACTCCTTAAAGGGAGTGAAAGGCGGGATATCAAATCCAAACTCCTCCTCCTC
The DNA here is from genome assembly GCF_964106915.1 of Podarcis gaigeae. Lineage (NCBI taxonomy): Eukaryota > Metazoa > Chordata > Lepidosauria > Squamata > Lacertidae > Podarcis > Podarcis gaigeae. The sequence continues at coordinate 13,966,395 of NC_139684.1, forward strand.
TTCTTCGTCTTCTTCTTCTTATTATTATTCTGGCCCTCCCAAATGTTGCTCTGGTAGGGTAGGCATGGGGGAAGGAAGGTTAAGTGGGAAGCAGTTGGGTTTTTAAAATAAAATAAAATAAAATAATAAAATAAAATAGTTTTTCCAGTGAAGGGCCCAAGTTGCCAGCACGACTCTTGACAGCTCTGGAAAAGCACTTTGAGGGAAGTGCATTATGGATTACAGACAAGGCAATCATCTCTTTGCCACTTCCCTTTGGCCTGCCAGGTGAGTAGCTGGGATTGCAGAACGGAGGGAAGGCAAAAGGTTTTTATCTCTTTTTCAGAGCGGGCAAGAGACCCACAACAAGGCCGCTGTCATCAATAACATAGTGGCAAATTCTGCCTTGGTCAGACTCCACCTGGAATCCTGCATCTAGTTCTGGGCACCCCAGTATAAGAAGGATATCAACAAATTGGAATGTGTACAGAGGAGGGTGACTGAGGTGAATAAGGGCATGAAAACCAAGTCTGATGGGGAACAGGTGAGAGAGTCTGCGTATGTTTAGCCTAGAGAAGAGAAGGCTGAGAGGTGATACGACAGCCATCTTCAAATATCTGAAGGTCTGTCTCATGAGCATAGCTGTCAACTTACAGATTTGAAAATAAGGGACCAGCAGCCTCGAAAATAAGGGATTTTCCGGCCACAGGTATGTTCGAGCCAAAGGCAGAAAGCCCAGCCAGCAGCCAAACGAAGCCTCAAGAGGTTCCCACAGCGCAGCAACCCGGCAAAGGGGATGCAGCAAGGAAAACCACCGTCACCTCTCCGCTGGGAAGCGCTGAGCAAAGGCATGCAAGCTCCAGCCCCCAGTCATTCTTAGACTCCTTGTTGGGTGAGCAGCGCAGCCAAGCAACACAGTTGGAGCCTCCCTCCTCCCTGGCCGGCAGGGAGGGAGGGAGAGGAGCTGCTTCCTTTGAAACCCAGGAAATTTAAGGGACATCATCAATAAGGGACAGCAGCGGGACGCGGCACTGGGATAAGGGAGTTTCCCGCCAAATAAGGGACGGTTGACAGCTATGCTCATGAGAGATGGAGTAGACTTGATTTCTCCTGTTCCAGAGGGGAGGACCTGAATGAATGGATAAAAGGAAGGAGATTCCAGGAGCTGCTCAATAGTGGAATGGACTTCCTTGGACTCTCCTTCATTGGAGGTTTTTAAACAAAGGCTGGATTGCCATCTGCCATGGTTGCTTCAGTTGAGATTCCTAAACTGCAGGGAGTTGGACTAGATGCCTCTTGGTGTGTCCCTTCCAGCTCTCCAATTCTTTGATTATAAATTCAGAAGTGCAGGGTCCCTCCACGATTGTGACAGCCGTGCCCCCTTGAGGCCACGCTCCCATTCGAAGATGATACAACCATAATTAGGGATCTATTGTCAACAATCAGTGCAGATCTCCACTTGTTGCCTTTCAGCTAGATGTATTATTTTTCTGGACACATACACGGGCAAGTGATTTGGAGTTCTTGAATATTTTCCTTTTTCCTGTGCTATCCTTGAAGCACAATTGTTCATAACAGGATTTGCACTTCATTATATTGAAAATGACGCACCTTGCATTTCCTGGGTTCCTAAACACTCAGCATTGAAACATACAGAACAACAACTCCTCCGTAGAACACCATGCACTTTCTCAAGAGTGACCCTAGGAGCTCATCTTCAGTAGCTGACTCACCTCCTTCCTCCCCGATTGTCTCCAGTCAACACAAAGGATAAGGCAACTTCTACTTAGTGGCTGAAAAACTCCCCTTTCCACTAAGCTGAAGGGCTTTGAAAGATGATCGGGCAAATTCCTGGAGGAGAAGGCTATCAATGCCTATGAGCCAAACTAGCTATGTTCTGCCTCTCATAAGCATCTGGGTAGGCCACTGTGAGAACAGGATGCTGGACTAGATGGGCCAGATCCAGCAAGCTTTTCACATTGCTGTTATGGGTTTGGAGGAAGGTAGATCCAACCTTCCTTTTCAAAAGTGCCAAAACTTTCATGGAGAGGTAGATAAAGGTAAAGGGACCCCTGACCATTAGGTCCAGTCGTGGCCGACTCTGGGGTTGTGACACTCATCTTGCTTTATTGGCCTAGGGAGCCAGCGTACAGCTTCTGGGTCATGTGGCCAGCATGACTAAGCCGCTTCTGGTGAACCAGAGCAGCGCACGGAAACGCCATTTACCTTCCCGCTGGAGTGGTACCTATATATCTACTTGCACTTGGATGTGCTTTTGAACTGCTAGGTTGGCAGGAGCAGGGACCGAGCAACGAGAGCTCACCCCATCGTGGGAATTTGAACCGCCAACCTTCTGATTGGCAAGTCCCAGGCTCTGTGGTTTAACCCACAGCGCTACCCGCGTCCTGGAGAGGTATAAAACAGTTTTTACGAATCCTGAATACTAAGGAGACAGCAAGTAAACATACAGCTAATATGATCTCACTTGGGGGGAGGAGAGAATCTGTCTGCCCCACTCTGCCAGGAAGTCCTCTTAGACCTGTACCCTCCCTGGTAACCCCATCATCCTGTTGAAAAGCAAATTGGCTCTCTTGTCACCGTAATCCATGATGGAACCTCAACAGGGCTTATTTCTGAGAGATCCCACTTCACTCTCCGCAATTTCCATCTCCGCGCCGAGGAAATGACACGGGAGCAGGCAACAGAGGCGTTCTTTGAGAAATGTAAATAATTTCTTAATGGAACTGTCATGGGGTGGGGACGGGGGGAGGGAAGAAAGCTCAGATTAATGCATGGCAAAGAATGAGGAGGTTGGAAGATGAACGGGTTCTTACAGAGAGAGGGCACCTGGAGAAGGGTGCAGGGAGAGGTGAGCAGTGGAACAAACACATTCCAGGCTGCTCGTTGGCTAAGGGGAATGTCTGTTCACAAAGATAGGATAATGAGGGGTGTTGGGTCCTTCCATTTTAAAAATAACCATATTGATAGAGTTCAAAAGTCCAGGTTGAAAAGCCGTCTGCCTCACCTGATGAAGGGGGATGTAGCAACTCTCCTACGAAGGCAAGGTTGCAACATCTGGGGCTTTTTAGCTGAGGAAAAGTGAGGAAGAGGCAACGTGATCAATGTTTATAAAACTCTCCGTGGCATGGAAAGAGTGGACACGGGAAAGTTTTTCTCCCTCTCATAAAATACTAGAACTCAGGGGCTTCCAATGAAGCTAAATTCTTGAAGATTCAGGACAGATAAAAAGGACTTCTTCATGCAGCAGGGAGTGGAACTGCGGAATTCACTTCCACAGGAGGTAATCATTAGCCACCAACTTGGATAGCATTAGAGGAGGAGAAGACAAATTCAAAGAAGAGAGAGCTATCGGTGGCTACTGAGGGGAGAGTTGCTCTTGCAACTTGCTTGCTGGTTTTACATGGGCATCTGGGTGGCCACTGTGAGAATGACTGCTCCCCGCATAAAACGGGGAGCGCCCTTTGTGTGGATCTGGATCTGGAGCGGCTCCATCAACACAGGCTTGGCTTCGCCTTCCCCCAGGTGGGATACCTGGAGGTCTCCACCTACCTCAGTCAGTTGTCCAATCCCGCCTGGGGGAAGCGTTGCCAAGGAGACCAGGCCAGGTAGGGGAGGGACCACCTGCCCACACAATAGAGGGAGGATCTTACCTGGAAATCCTCACTTGGCTTCAGAGCTTCTCCCACCCTACCCAGCCTCAGTTAAGTCTTATCTTGCAGGTTAACTTTTCTTCACAGGTATGCGGGCGCTGCTATGTCAAGGTCGCTGTTAAAGGGCCGGAAAGGAATTCCCCTGCATTGGCAGGTTTTGACTTTCCCGTAGCAAAACGTCACAACTTTGGCGGTATCAGGCCTTGGGCGGAATCCTTTAGTCTATCTTCCTCTTTGCAGCGGCGATACCAGGGTTCCTTGTTAAAGGGGTTTCTTAGGGGAGGCTTTGACCGTATGCCGAGAGGTCGTCATTGGTCTCCCCTGTGGGGGCGGCGTAACTGGGGCGGCTATCTCTGCTTGAACATATGTTCTCCAGAGCCGGCCCATCCCCCCCCCACTGCATAACCCTGATGTTCCCTAGGTCCCCGGCTGTGGACTGGGGAGGGATAACGCCCAATGCCTGAGCTAAGGTCTACCCACATCTGAAATATAATAAAGTTGTGGCCAATTTGATCCCATAGCATGTTGTCTTGAGGTGTTATTCCACATGATGGTGGGTGCCTGGGGATTGGGGGACTCCACCTGTCCATACAAAAGGGTGCTGGTCCATATGGGTCACTATTGGCCCATCCACTTAGGCTCTTCTTACATGCTTATGCTCTTAACCTTCAGCCCCTGCTGCTTTCCAGACAACAGATCCCATCATCCCTGGCCACTGGTCTATGCTGGTTGGAGTTGTAGTTCAACAATATATTGAAGGCCACAGACTGTCCAACCCTAAACTAGACCTTTACTTCCCCTAGATACTTCTACCATAATATTGACCATCACTTGCTTTCATTGCCCTCCATCGCAACCCTGACCATCACTTGCCTTTGCTGCCCTTAGCTATTTCTGTCAGAATTCTGCCTTCATTTAATTCAAGGGTAGAGAAAACCCCAAGTGAACCACAACTCCCATCACCATCCCTGACCATCAGCCAAGCTAATTTTAAGGAAACAGGGCCTTTCAAGTTAGTCCTCATCAACTTGCCAAGTAGCGTGTTGGACTGCTAGACTCCTGTCAATCCCCTTCTCCAGAACAGAAGCACACAGGCTGAATCCCAGCCAGATATCCCTCAGGCCTTCATGAACGGACAAGTTTCCGCCATGCCTTCCAAGGAACTCTGGCACTGAAAGGTGTTGGGTAGATAAGATGCAGGAGGGGGAGAAAGAAAAACAACCTGCTTTACATTCATATCCAATATTTGTTTATGTGTCTTCTTTCAGCACAAAAATTACTGCTCCAGTGACAGACCCTTTTCATTAACTGCCCACAAGCCTGGGATCCCTGGTGGTATTGACACCAACCAATCAGGGAAGAGCTTCAAAGCCTTTAAGGCACAAAAGCCCGATTCTGGCAGGAAGACTATCTGTGAATGACAGGTGAGGGACAGTTTTATGACAGCCTCCAGCATGCCCAACTGGGACTGTCTGGTTGGCACGCAGCAGAGCCTTTTTAGGGGTGGCCCCCTTGTTGTTAAATGTCCTGCCAAGTGACTTCTGGGAGGAATTTGAAAGCAATCCTGTTTGCCCAGTCATTAGACAGCTGGGTAAAACTGTTCCTGGAAACCTGGTAATCATTGGGTGGAAGAATGTTGCGAACTGTGATTCCTTTAAGAATGTTTTAAAACTGAAAGTGCTTTTTAAATGTTTTTAATTGTAACTGTTTATAGAATGTTTCAGCTGTTTTAGAATTATTTTGGATTTAATTGTGTTTGCTTGCTACACCGCTGGTTGAATGGCCACATACCAGGGCTTCTGTAGCTGGGATTCCTGCATCTCAGTGGGTTGGGCAAATTAACTCTTGGGGGTTGCCTTCTCCAATCTATAATTCTTCCTCAGTGAGTCCTGGACCAGAGCAACAGATGGGTGAATGAGAAAACACGATGCAATGGTGAAGAGAAGCAGCAGTTCCAGGGGGCTCTTCTTCTTAGCGGGGTCCCTGTTGGGAAATAGATGCCCAGTACAGATGCCTGCTTCAGACCATATTCAGATGGTGACAGCAGCCACAAAATTAAAAGACCCCTGCTTCTTGGGAGAAAAGCAATGACAAACCTAGACAGCATCTTAAAAAGTAGAGACTTCACCTTGGCAACAAAGGTCCGTATAGTAAAAGCTATGGTTTTCCCAGTAGTGATGTATGGAAGTGAGAGCTGGACCATAACGAAGGCTGATCGCCGAAGAATTGATGCTTTTGAATTATGGTGCTGGAGGAGACTCTTGAGAGTCCCATGGACTGCAAGAAGATCAGACGTATCCATTCTTAAAGAAATCAGCCCCGAGTGCTCACTGGAAGGACAGATCGTGAAGCTGAGGCTCCAATATTTTGGCCACCTCATGAGAAGAGAAGACTCCCTGGAAAAGACCCTGATGCTGGGAAAGATGGAGGGCACAAGGAGAAGGGGACGACAAAGAATGAGATGGTTGGATAGTGTTTTCGAGGTTACCAGCATGAGTTTGACCAAACTGCGGGAGGCAGTGGAAGGCAGAAGTGCCTGGCATGTTCTGGTCCATGGGGTCACGAAGAGGCGGACACGACTACACGACTAAACGACTAAACAACAACACAGGTGCCCGCTATGACTGCCTTCAAAACAACAAGCCTAACAAGAAATCCAAAGCAAATTATTCCTACACTGGTGGAATTTTTAGATCTATATTTTTGTTAACACCAAAACCTGTGACTCGTGGAGGCAGTCAGGGGGGGGGGGGGAATATAGAATCTCGTGCACTCTAATCTCGATTTCACACCCCTGTGCTGCTCAGCTGGGAAAGAAAGCGTTTAGCTCGGGCTGATTGCGGTGGATACAGACAGCAGCTTTTGTTTATTTTCTCCTCTCCCCCCCCCCTTCCCTTCATCCGAGAAAGTGCCAAAATGCCCAAGGGGGGGGGGTCTGAAACAAATTGCTTACCTACTGGATTGGCAAGATGGACAAGTTGTCTTCCAAGACAAACTAGCCCAGAAGAGAAAATATTGGGGAAAGAAAGAAAGCTTGGTTTGTGGCCAAATCTGCTACCTCTAGGTGCAAATATTTCATTTTTCCTCCCCACCCCTTTCTTTTTTCAGTGATCCTCTAGATACCTTCTCATCAAATTTGGTAAATTCATGGCAGAGAAGGCCTACTGAAAGGATATCGTCCAGAATAGCTAAATTAGAGGTGGAGATTTTTTTCGCACTTGGAGTAAATATCATGCAAGAGAGAAGAGTGCTCTCATGCTTGGGTCCTTCACATGTGGACATCTGGACTAGGTGGGCCCCAATTTGCTTTTAAAATACAGACTCCAGACCCTCCAAGTGTCCCCATTTTCCAGGGACAATCCTGGATTTACAGAAGCCATCCCGGTTTCTGATCTGATCCCGGATGGTCCTGCTTTTCCTTAGGATGTCCCTATTTTCATCACAGAAATGTTGGAGCTTTGCGACCCCCGAGGCAAGGAGATAAGTAACTAGACAAGCCTTAGAAAATATCTGAAGGCAGCCCCTGTATAATGTTTAATGTCTTATTAAGTTTTTATAAACAGTAGTACCTCGGGTTAAGTACTTAATTCGTTCTGGAGGTCCGTTCTTAACCTGAAACTGTTCTTAACCTGAAGCACCACTTTAGCTAATGAGACCTCCTGCTGCTGCCATGCCACCGGAGCATGATTTCTGTTCTCATCCTGAAGCAAAGTTCTTAACCTGAGGTACTATTTCTGGGTTAGCAGAGTCTCTAACCTGAAGCGTATGTAACCTGAGGTACCACTGTATTTTGGAAGCTGCCCCAAGTGGTTGGGGCAATCCAGACAGATGGGTGGGGTGTAAATAATAAAAAACCCATGATGATAATGATGGAATAGGACACTCCTATTTTCATTGAGGAAATGTTGGAGGGTATGGTTTTGGGGCTTCACATTTGGGCATCTGGTTGGCTACTGTGAGAACAGGAGGCGGGACTAGCATGATCCAGCAAGAGTCATTTGATGCTCTTAAAATACAGATTCTGAGCCTTTAGCCTCATCATCACATCCCTCCCCTCCTTTTCCTAGCACCCATCCTGTTATCAACATTAAAGAAGTATCACATAGTAGCAGCAGTAACACGTACCTGCGGCAGTAACAAGTATTTTTGCACCCCAGAGAGGAGAGATACAGACAGAACTCCCCCCACTTTTTTTAAAAAAGCCCACAGTTTCCCTCCCAAACTTGCAAACCTCAACAATCGCAGGCTTTTAATCAGCTGCTGATAACCCCCAACCCCAGCACACCACCCCAGCAGAATTGGAAAAGCAGGCATCTTATCCAACCCAGGCACTTGGATCCACAATGAATAAGCCGAGCTGATGCAGAGTCTTATCAGAGTAAGCAGAGCAACTCAGGAGGGCCCAGACATGGCTGATATTTGCCGGCTGTGTTTTTTTTTTTTTTTAAAAAGCAGCCTGCATGTTAATGAAATGTCGAGATCCAACAGAGTGAAGGCTTGCTTGCTTGTTGTTGATGCAGATAAACAGCAGCGATTGGAAGAAAGTATGCAGCCTGGGTGAAATTGCCAGTTTGGCAACAACGGGAACCGAGGAGTGGGAGATAACACACAGATTGTGTTCCATACTCTCTCTTTCTCTCTGTGTGTGTATGTGGGTGATATTGGGATCCACACAGTGCCAGGCTAACCTGAGGAATTCCTTTTTAAAAACTCCTTCTACCAATTGTGCTTTTAGTAAAAGCTGGAGGTTTCTCAGGAACTGCTTGCTGGCCTTGCCAGAATTCCCACCACCGCTTGCCGCGATATATCAGCAATCGCTTCAGAAATGGTGGCCGATTCATAAAGCAATGCCCTTGCTCTGAAATGGCTCTGCCCTCAATGACATTAGCAGGTTGCCAAGCCTGATTGGTGGTATAGCGTTGTGATAATCAGGCAGGAAGTTGAAATGGCTCCCAAGTTGGTCTCTTGTCTCTTATCATCATCCTGGGGGAAAAGTGACGAGTGGGGTGCCGCAGCGTTCTGTCCTGGGCCTATTGCTGTTCAATGTCTTTATAAATGACTTGGAAGAGGGTATTGAGGGGGTGCTCATCTGATCTGTAAAAGGTAAAGGGAACCCTGACCATTAGGTCCAGTCGTGGCCGACTCTGGGGTTGTGGCGCTCATCTCACTTTATTGGCCGAGAGAGCCGGCGTACAGCTTCCGGGTCATGTGGCCAGCATGACTAAGCTGCTTCTGGCGAACCAGAGCAGCACGTGGAAACACCGTTTACCTTCCCGCCAGAGCGGTACCTATTTATCTACTTGCACTTTGATGAGCTTTCGAACTGCTTGGTGGGCAGGAGCAGGGACCGAGCAATGGGAGCTCACCCCTTTGCGGGGATTCGAACTGCCAACCTTCTGATCAACAAGTCCTAGGCTCTGTGGTTTAACCCACAGTGCCACCCGCGTCCCACTTTGAGGTCTTAGATATATGTTAAATGTTCATAAGTGTACCAACCAAGCCCGTACATAGATCAGCACAGGAAGACCGACCTGGAACCATTTTTGATTACCAAACTGTCCCAAACTGACCAAATGTTTTCTCTGCAACGTCGAAGGAAAATGGAAAATCCTTCCCATTGTCTTTTCCTTCACAAATCCTGTTTTAAGGGTATCTCTGTGTTTGAATAGGGTGTGAGCCTGTGACATGGCCCAGGAACTAAGTATTTATCATTACAAAAGACTGGCCAGGCTCCCCAGGCAATCCAATCTAGCAAGCAGGGTATCCAATCAAGTAACCTGCCAGACAGGAGATAAACAACATTCAAATTTCTGTTTTAGACCGCCTTTTCTGTGATGTAGGTATGATGTATCTGAGGGGTGGCCTTAGGTTACACCCCTTCTGTGATGTATGTATGATGTATCTGGGGGTGGTCTTGATCTACAGGGTGGCAATTTCAAAAGCCCATATAAGACCTTGCATGCCATTGTTCTGGGTTCCTCCTCCCTCCTGCATTGTGGTGAGTGAGGACCCTGTTGCAACAGATCAATAAAGTTCAGGCTTACTAGCTGCTTTGCTTCTCAATATTCTCTGGTTGGCCTCTGTTATTTTGTCCTACCAATAGGGAACCTATGTAAGGACTCTATATGGGCTCTTGGATACCCCATAAAGTAAAAGGGCAGATTTTGTTTACAACAGCACCAAACTGGGAGGGATAGCTAATGCTTCAAGAGTCAGAATCAGGATTCAAGATGAACTCAACAGATGGGAGAGCTAGGAAGAAACTAACAAAAGGCATTTCAATCGGGACAAATTTCAGGTTCTGCACTTAGGCAGGAAGGAGAAGCTGCACAAATATAAGACTGGGGACACCTGGCTTACTAGCAGTACTTGTGAAAAGCATCTAGGGGTCTTAGGGGAACATGAATCAGCAAGCTGATGCCATAGCAAAACAAAACAAAACAAAACAAAACAAAGTTTTAGTAAAAAACAACAACACTGTGAGGAGAGGGTGGGAAGTCAATATATGAAACAATGTAATTATTGGATTTGAAGATTGTTGTGAAAATCTTTGAAAAATATAATTAAAAAATTATATAGAAAAAAGAAGCAATTTCTTCTATCTGTCCTGAATCTCCCAATATTCCGCTTCATTTCATGGCAAATCAAAAAAATCAGATATAATCCAAAGGGGCTCTGTTTGTGTCTGTAGAAGCCAATATTCTCCATCTTCATTTAGCCTCTGCTCCTCCCTTTTAAAGAATACACACACAGACACACACACACACACACACACAGAGAGAGAGAGAGAGAGAGAGAGAGAGAGAGAGAGAGAGAGAGACTCTAATCTCTCCAGCTATTGATAGTTATCTGGTCCAGCGCAAGAGCAAAAGAGACGCTTGTGTCAAACATTGAAAAACGGCTCCTCAAACCGCCTCTCTCCATTCTGAAAAGGAGGTGACGTCTCCCTGAGCATACAAATCACTCTGTGTTCCAGGGCCCTCGATTCAGTTCGGTGGGCGGGCGGGCTGGCATGTGTTTGGACTGCAAAAGATTCCCTACCCAGACCACGCCAAGGTCACCTGCACGAGGGACTTCGCAGCACGGCTGAGAGGGCACCGTGATGCATTTGGAGGAATGGCGTCATGCTACTAGGGACAGATGAGCCCGTCAGTTGTGCTTTCTCATTTTCAAAATCATAGAACTGTAGAGTTGCAATGGAGCCCGAGAGTCATTTAGTCCAACCCCCTGCAGTGAAGGAATCTCAGCTAAAAAATCCTCGACAGATGGCCAACCAAACATTGCTTAAACACCTCCACGGAAGGAGAGTTCACCACCTTCTGAGGGAGACCGTTCCCACTGTTGAACAGCTATTACTGTCAGAAAGTTCTTCCTGATGTTTAGTTCTTGTATCTTGAAGTCATTGGTTCACGTTCTACCCTCTGGAGCAGGAGAAAACAAGCTTGCTCCATCTTCCATGTGACAGCCCTTGAGATATTTAAAGATGGCTATCATATCCCCTCTCAGTCACTTCTTTTCAAGGTTAAAGAGCTCCTTCAACTGTTCCTCATAAGTCGGTTTCCAGACCCTTGGTCATCTTGGTTGCCCTCCTTTGCACATGTTCCAGCTTGTCAATATCCTTCTTAACTTGTGGTGCCCAGAGCTGGACACAGTATTCCAGATGTGGTCTGACCAAGGCAGAATAGAGTGGTACTATTGCTTCCCTTGATTTGGACACTAGACTTTTGCTGATGCAACCTAGAATAGCATTAGATTTTGTTGCTGCAGCATCACACTGCTGACATACATTAAGCTTGTGGTCTACTAACATCCCTAGATCCTTTTCACATGCACTACTGGCAAGCCAGGTCTCCCCCATCTTATACTTGTGCAGCTGGTTCTTCCTGCCCAAGTGCAGAACCTTACATTTGTCCCTGTTGAAATTGGTTTTGTTATTTGGGGCCCAGTTCTCCAATCTGTTAAGGTGATTTTGAATCCCGATTCTGTCTTCTGCAGATTCTGACACCCTCTCAGGCTGGCTGTCATATTTCCTCTCAGTCTTCTCTTTTCCAGGCTAAACATACCCAGATCCTTTAACATCAGGCTTGGTTTCTAGACCCTTAATGAACATCAGAAGAAGCTGCTGGATCAAGTTAGCAGCCCATCTAGTCCACTATCTTGTTCTCACACTGGGAAACCAGATGCTAGAAGCAGGATCTGAGCACAAGAACCCTCTGCCCTCCTTTGGTTTCCAACAACTGGAGTGCAGAAGTATCACTACATCTGATCATGGAGGCAGAACATACCCACTGAGGCTAGTATTCATTGACCGCCTTTTTCCAAGCTTAAGTCCGGTGCTCCTCATTTCCATATCAATTTGCATTTTTAAAAAAATAAAAAAAGTTGTAATGAATAATCACCAGCAGTTTAGGGCAAATTTCTTCCAATATAACGCATTTCCCCCCTGTTATTTTACTAATATATTTGTTTTTGTAAACATTGCTTGCCTGGAGAACTGCATTGCAAAATTCAGAGAAGTGAATGTCCATGTGAAAATTCAGCACAATTTTCTGCTAAGATACATGTTCTACAGTGGAGCGAACTAACTCCCTTGGACAATGGTGGATTCTCCTTCATTGCAGGGTCTTAAGCAGAGTTTGGATGGCCATAGATGCTGTAGTTCTGCACTGCAAGGGGTTGGATTAGACGACCCTTGTGTGGGATGTGAGGCATAAGTAACAGTCAAGTGCAACATTCCTTGTTTTCCTAGAGTGGACACACGGGGAATGTTTCCTCCTGGCTGGGACATACTTCCTTTGCATGTGACTAGAGGTGGGTGTGACCTTACCTGTCCAGGTAACAAAAGGACAAGGCATGCAGCCACACTCCCTCTCTTTGGCTTCCTCCGTCATTGGAGCAGTTTTTTAGCTGGAAATACTCTGTTCTTCCAGCCAACAGAGGGCAACTGGGATTATCCCCATATGGGATAGATCCACATGTATATACAGTCACACCTCATGTAACGTTTGCTTCATTCAGGTTACGTCCCACGGAGACTCGGAAGTACCGGAAAGGGTTACTTCCGGGTTTCGCCACTCGCACATGCACAGAAACACAAAAATCACATCACGCACATGCGCAGAAGTGCCAAATCACAGGCGTGCCGCTGCGGGTTGTGCTCTTTTCATGTTGCGAACAGGCCTCTGGAACTGATCCCGTTCACAACCAGAGGTACCACTGTACTTTGTAATTAAGTCTGTCTTCAGGGATCCAACTGTGAACTGATCCAACTGTGAGTAAACTTCTTTTATAAACTTTATAAACTTTAAACAAGATTGCGGCCTGTTTATTATTTTAAGAAGGATATAAGGGAACTTAAGGTAAAGGTAAAGGTACCCCTGCCCGTACGGGCCAGTCTTGACAGACTCTGGGGTTGTGCGCCCATCTCACTCAAGAGGCCAGGGGCCAACGCTGTCTGGAGACACTTCCGGGTCACGTGGCCAGCGTGACATCGCTGCTCTGGCAAGCCAGAGCCGCACACGGAAACGCCGTTTACCTTCCCACTGGTAAGCGGTCCCTATTTATCTACTTGCACCCGGAGGTGCTTTCGAACTGCTAGGTTGGCAGGCGCTGGGACCGAGCAGCGGGAGCGCACCCCGCCGCAGGGATTCGAACTGCCGACCTTTCGATCGGCAAGTCCTAGGCGCTGAGGCTTTAACCCACAGCGCCACCTGCGTCCCTTGTATAAGGGAACTTACCAGGAACCTAATAGAGAGAGGCTTACACAAGCCTGCAACCAGCTACCTGCTATGCGTTTAAAAGGGGAATGTCAAACTCTGCTAAGTAAAGGAATGTGCTAACGCAAATTAGGAACATATCCTCTCCTGCCTACTCTATGATTCTATTATTCCAGACGGTCTCACTCTCTGTGTCATCATCAGTTTGAGATGCCTTGTCATAGCTGTTTGATTTCTTTTCCTCCTGCCAAATCCTCAAAAGTTTATAATTGACTAACAAGTTTATAATTAGTCAACCAATTAACCAATTAATGTGTGACCTTTCTACCACAGTTCATCTTTTACAAGTCTTCCTTCTGTGGTACAAACACACTCTAGGAAACTGCCTGATGTTGAGTCAGACCCTTGGATCATCTAATATTCTCTGCACTGACAGGGAGGGGCACAGGTAGGGGGAATATTTAGCCCTACCTAGAGATGCTGTAGACTGAAGCTGGGGCCTTTCCCCTTGCAAATGACCTACAGCCCTTTCCTGCAAAAAGAAAGTAAGATTCCAGTCCTCAGGTTTTGCAAAAGCTAATTTACCGCATTTTTTGCTCTATAAGACTCACTTTTTCCCTCCTAAAAAGTAAGGGGAAATGTGTGTGCGTCTTACGGAGCGAATGCAGGCTGCACAGCTATCACAGAAGCCAGAAGAGCAAGAGGGATTTCTGCTTTCACTGCACAGCGATCCCTCTTGCTGTTCTGGCTTCTGAGATTCAGAATATTTTTTTCCCTTGTTTTCCTCCTCCAAAAACTAGGTGCGTCTTGTGGTCTGGTGCGTCTTATAGAGCGAAAAATACGGTAAATAGGAACGCAGGAAGCTGCTTTTGGCAGACCATTGGTCTCAATACTGCCTACACCGACTGGCAGTGATGCTCCTGGACTTCAGGCAAGGAAGGTCTCCCGTTCCTAGCTGGAAATGCTGCTACAGATTGAAACTGTGACCTTCTGCCACTGAGTTATGGTACTTGCTTAGGACACAGAACCCAGAAAGATGCTGTATACAGAGTCAGATCCACAAGTCTTATATAGATTAGTGCTGCCTACACTGATCTCCACCTGGCCTCCTGTGTCCAGTCCTGGGCACCAAAGTCTAAGAAGCATATTGCTGAGGTGGAACACAACAACTAAGATGACTCTGTTGTTTTGAAGGGGGGGAGGGGTATGCACCAGCAATGCACCAAGGCATCCTGGATTGCTTCCCCCAAAAAGGCTGTAACCAGCTGAATCCTCATTTTGCCACAAAAGGGGTGCACTCTGCTAAACTCACAAACACCTGTACGGTAGGGTAATATCTAGCTAATATAGCCTCTCCTAGTGGCTATACACATCCCTACACTCTGCACATGCCCCTACACTGTCTGCATGCAAGGACCAGTGCTCTGGCTTTGAGCTGCGTCCCTTCATCAGACAGCACATTGCCACCTGCTCAATGCAAACTTATGGGTGTTGCTCCAGCAATGGAACAGGGAAGCAAAGATAGACAAACTCCCCCTCTCTCTCTTTGTCAGAGTGCCTAATGTTGTTGACATTTGGGCTTCTACTCCGGCCCACCCCGGCAGCCCCAGTGCCTTATTTAAATACTCAAATCCACCATCTCCCAGCAGGGTCCCCTTTTTTCCATCTTGTCTTGTCGATAAGTCCAGAAAGCTATGCAAACACACACAAAAGACTTTGCACCTCTGGCCTTCATTTAGACACACACACAGAGAAGCCGAGATGTTTACACTCCAATACAACAATTCAATTTTATCGATGCCACTGCAGAGAGAGGGGGAGAGGGAGAGGGAGGGAGGGAGGGAGGGAGGGAGGGAGGGAGGGAGAGTGTAGCAGACCTACAGCAAAGGCCCTCAGGGCCTCCATTGCCTTCTGCTGCTACGAGATCAGAGCCACATCTGTTGCGGCTGGAGGTGTGTGGCTGCAAAAGTTAACAAAGGCTCCGAGCTGCAGTTCTGGTTCAGGGCTGTGGGAAGCTGGATGCAGGTTGGCAGCCCAATGGGGGCTCAGCATAACACTTGCTTTGGCGGGCTGCAAAACACAGAGGTTCTCTCGTCAGGAAAGAGGCAGGTGGAATGTCGCCTTGCATGGGGCAAGAGGGGCTTGTGTGTCCAGGGGCGTCGCAAAGGGGGTGCGCGGGGGTGCGGTCCACCCCGGGTGTCATGCCTGGGGGGTGACAACACCCCCCCCCCGGCAGATCTGCGTGGCGGCGCTCGCCCCCCCGACGGGTGGATTTTCGTGATTGGCGCAATTGTCGTGGTGAAAATCTGCCCGCTGATTGCACAAATATGCCCGGTGATCAGCCTGGCCCCCCCTGGTGGGTGGCTACTGAACCCCCTGGTGGGCAGTGCTCGCATCCCCGGCGGGCAGTTTTATGTGATTGGCGGTTGGGTTTTCATGATCGCTGGGGGGGGGTCTGGCCCGCTAGGGGGCACCGGTGCCACCCGCCGATTGTGAAAATCCGACTGCCGATTGAGCAAATATGCCCAGCGGTCGGGCATATTTGTGCAATCATTTCACAATGATGATTGTGAAAATCCACCCACCAGGGATGTGAGCGTCAGCCGCCGAGGGGTGCCAGGCTGATCTCTCAACAACTTTGGGGTACCCTCTGTAAAAACAGCTCAACAACTCTGGGCAACGTTCCCAAAAATTGCAATGTGGGGTGGTGACAAAAAAATATATCACACCGGGTACCCCCTGACCTTGCTATGCGTCTGTGCATGCCTAGTCATGTCCCCGCCTGATGGACCGTCATAACCGTAAATGATGAGACACAACAAGTTGTATTTAGGGTCAATCAGGCCACAACTTTCTTCGAAGATACATACATAGAGCACGTCCTTGCTGACACTCCTGCCGGAAGTACTTAATTTGGGGTCAACCGGAAGAGAGAGAGTTATTGGCCTACATCAAAGAGTAGTTCCTTTTCTGGGTTGCAGCTTGGGAGCGTTGTGGCTCTAGCCCTTCCCAGGCATCTGGCATCTCCCCAGATCCCTTTTATGGGACGCCCCATTTTCAGGAAGGGCATGCAGAGGGTACAACCTCTCCTCTGTCCAACAGTATGCCCACACAGTGCCTAAACTGCCAAAGTTGTGATGATTGCTATGAGAATGGTGAAAACCAGATGGCCTGAGCCAATTTGCCAAATGGGAAATATTCTAACCTGGTCCCGAATACGGCGACCAACGGTGTCTATAGCAAGTTTCCTCAAGCAGCACACACCAGATCAATGGGGAAGGAGGAAAGGAGGGTGATCCAGTGGTAGAGTGGCTGTCAGCTTCAGCCACAGGTCCTCTTTAGACCCCCAGGGCAAGGACCTGAGCAAAGACACGAGGCCCAACCAGGCCCGCCCCCTACAAGTAGCCTGCCCCCATGACCGCTCTCGATTGGCCAATTGTGCAATCGGGCAGAATACATTTCCTGGGCAGCAAGCTCAGTCCAGGGGCATCCTTTGTCTCCCGGGAAGTGGCCTAAAGGTTGGGGTCTCTGCTGGCAGGTCATGGAGGGCAGAAGGAGCACTAGTCCGCAACAGTGATCTCCTGATAGGATGAGCGGACTTTCTGGTGGCATGACTCCAAAGCCCCCTTCACCATTTCCAGGGGAATGAGAATGTCTTCACACATTTCTCACAGTTTCCAATGACAGATACCTCCTCAGATTATAAAATGAGAAGAAACCGGAATAATTTGAGAATGTCAGAAGAGTCCTGCTGGATCAGGCCAGTTGCCCCATCGAATCTAGCATCCTGTTCTCAGTGTGGCCAACCAGATGTCCCAATGGGAACCTTTGAACAAGACAGCAGCATCAGAGCCCTTCATTCCACCACTGTGGCTTCCAGCAAATGTTCTTCAGAAGCATCGCTGCCTGCAACTGTGGAGGGAGGGCATAGTCATTGAGGCTCGTGTAAGGTAAGAAGAGCCCAACAATGTCTACGTTGACTTGCAGCAGTTCTCCAGAAGAAGAGGAAGAGTTTGGATTTGATATCCCGCTTTATCACTACCCAAAGGAGTCTCAATGCGGCTAACATTCTCCTTTCCCTTCCTCCCCCCACAACAAACACTCTGTGAGGTGAGTGAGGCTGAGAGACTTCAGAGAAGTGTGACTAGCCCAAGGTCACCCAGCAGCTGCATGTGGAGGAGCGGAGATGCGAACCCGGTCCCCCAGATTACAAGACTACCACTCTTAACCACCACACCACACTGGCTCTCCAGGGTCTCAAGCACAGGTCTCTCCCATCCTTAGCTGAAGACACCATTGGGGATGGAATCTTCCACATCCAAACTGATGCTCTACCACTGGACTACAGCTGTTCCTCCATGGGACCACAGCAGTGGAATTGGAAGGGACCCCAGGGGGACATCTATGCCAACTTCCTCCAAGTCCCATGGCTCTAAGGGGTAGGGAGGTTGAGGTTACCGGGTGGAGATATGGTCTACCACCATCGTTAAGAAACATCTCATTGCAACTCTCAGACCCCAGTCTCAGAATTACTACAGTGGTGGACACCACAGCCTGGTCGCTGTTTGAGTTAAATTCCACCCGCCCTGCTCAACACATGCCACTTTCTAAATAAAGAACTGTATTTCTCCTCCGCAATGTCGTATCTGAAATGCAACCTTCTGATTAGATTACCGACCGGGAATTACAACTTCTCTGATTAGATGGCAGCCCCGGCAGAATACGAATCTCTTCCTGATAGCAGAGAGGAGAGGTAATTTTGGCAAGACCCGTTCTATAACACAAGGCACACACAGAGATAAATATATTTGTCCTTTTAAATCAGGAGGGACACCTTTTCGGTTTTTCCCCCCTTTAAAAAAAAGATGTTTACAGCATGTTCTGTTCTTTCACTTGAAGATCAGCCATATAAAACGTCTGTTGGATTCATTCCAGTCTTTGTTTAGGCATTTAAACATATGGATTATTTAAATCCTGGAGGCAGCTCTCGACAGTGTGGTGTAGTGGTTAGATTGTCAGACTACTAGGTCCTGGAAGACACCAGGATTTAAATCCCCCACTTGGTCAGGAAGCTCACTTGAGCTGACCCTGATGTTGGGAAAGATTAAGGGCACAAGGAGAAGGGGACAACAGAGGACGAGATGGTTGGACAGTGTTCTCGAAGCTACCAACATGAGTTTGACCAAACTGTGGGAGGCAGTGGAAGACAGGAGTGCCTGGCGTGCTCTGGTCCATGGGCTCACGAAGAGTCGGACAGGACTAAATGACTAAACAGCAACAACATGTCAGGGATGCTTCAGTTGAAATTCCTGCATTGAATGGAATTGGACTACAGTAGATGATCCTCAGGTTCCATTCCAACTCTACAATTCTATGATTCTATGAAAATAAATAGAAACGTTCTCAGATCATGTTTGGTCTTGTATGAAACATGAAGGCACAAAGGGTGTTCAGAGACAAGCCTTTATCACTGCTGGATTTCTATTCTTCCATTTCCCCCTCTCGCACAGAAGCTTCGCTTGAACCTTTCATCAGATCAAGAAGGGAGGAAAACCACATGGACATATCCTTTTCTTTAAAAGAGAGAGAGAGAGAAAGAAACTTCCGGGATTTTTAAAACATCAGTGTCAAGTGCATCTTCTCCTGGAAAGAGGGTCTCTTTCTTCTCCTCCCCCTTCTTCCAATTCTTACAGACTTTGATTGACAGAGTGAAAAAGGAGGGTGCCAGCCAGAGTCGAGTCTGCTGCGACAGTTGACAGATGAGCTGACAGACGATGCTCCCCAAAGCCCCATTTCACGCAGCATAAACAATACCCCTGAAGCGTTTGCGGCCTGAGTTCGTGAGTGGCTCTCCGTCTGTGGCTGAAGGGACGTGTTAATCTAATATTAATATTTTATCCCCTTACTCATTTATCAACTTCCTCGGCCGTTGGAGTGGGGAGGGGGGTCTTCGGAGAGCTAATTGCCAACAGGTGACTGGGCTAGTTAACGTCTGCCCTCAAATCTGTCAGCTTCCACACTCGGGGCCTGGTAGAAACCACCGGTGGACGTTTGGAAGATTGCATACAGCAAATAGAAACGTGGTTTTGTCCCATACATAACATTGAGGGTTGGTTTCCTCCAATGAAAATTCAGGAGGAAGCCAAGTCAGAGCATTGGGTCTATCTAGTTCTGTGTTGTCTACACTGACTGGCAGAAGCTCACCAGGGTATGATTCAGGGGATATCCCTGGCCCTACCTGGAGACACCAAGTTCAGATCCTGAGGCCTTCTGCATGCAAAGCCTATCACTAAGCTACAGGTGTTCCCTAAGGATGCAGTAGGATCCTAACCCTCATGGTTTTGAATAAAGGGCCGATTGAAATAAAAATCACAGGAAATCATAGAATTGTAGAGTTGGAAGGGACCACAAGAGTCATCTAGTCCAGCTTCCGTCAATGCAGGAATCTTTAGTCCAACATGGGGCTCAAACCCCTAACCCTGAGATTAGGAGTCCCATGCTCTATTGACTGAGCTATCCAGGAGCACTGCCTTATGCAGAGCCAGACTATTGAGTTTACCTAGCTCAGTACAGTCATACCTCTAGTTGCCTTAGGTTCATGTTGCAGATTTTTGGGTTGTGAACGCAGCAAACCCGGAAGTGTATACTTCCAAGTTTCACTGTGAACGCATGTGCAGGAGTGCTCTATTGTGCCAGAAGCGGCACTCTACTTACAGACTTTTTAGGGTGTGAACGGCACCCCAGAACGGATCACGTCTGTAAGTAGAGGTACCACTGTATTGCTTACACTGACTGACAGTGCATTTCAGACAGAGGTATCTCCCTCCCCTACCTGGAGATGCCATTTGTGTTTAACCTGGGACCTTCTGCATGCAAGGAGATGTTCTACCACTGAGCTATGGCTCCTCCTCCATGGAAACACAGGCTTCTAGGAACAGATGTTGCCTTGCGCCAAGCACAACAATGGGCCCACCTAGCTCTGGGTTGCCTACATTGACTGGCAGGGACTTTCCAGGGTTCAAGACAGGGGAGTCTCTCCCAGCCCTACCATGAGACGCTGCCACAAATTGAACGTAGGTCCTCTACCCATTGAGCCATGGGTGCTTCCAACGAACATCTGAAGGTGTTTTCCATCATGGCAGGTCTACCTAAATCCGTACTGGCCACACAATGTTAAGTGATGGATATGCAGGTATGCATGAACCCGGGTGCTGCATTTGCCCCTTCCTCTTCTAACAGTGGGGTCTTCTGCCTCCCAAAACAGCAGAGCACACTTTCTGACCTGTGAAGCTGAAGCAGCATGCATTCATGTTCAAGCGAAGGATGGGCCAGGCAGCTAATTCCATCCCACCTAGAATCATAGAACTGTAGAGTCAGAAGGAACCCCAAACATCATCTAATCCAACCTCCTGCAGTGCAGGAAGCACAGGTAAGACTCAAACCTCCAACAAAGGAGAGTCCACTCCCTTTTGAGTCCTTTCTTGCAGTTTGAATCCATTGGTTTCAGTTCTCCCTTCTGGTGCAGCAGAGGTCTAGCATCATGTTCTCACAGCGGCCAACTGGATGCTTATTCCCTTTCCGTACCTGAAAATACACAGTTCCAGGAAGTCCATGAAGCCAAGGGTCAGCCACAGATCATCAGGGTCTCCTACAGCCCATGTGTAAGTTTGTCTCCTGCCTTATAACAAGGATGTTCTCTTTTGTTTGTTTTAGTCTCTTGGACCCAGGAGACTTTATCTGTGCCCTGACCAATGATCTCTCCATTCTGTTTCCCTTCCTCTCCCTCCCCAGGTGCCTCCACTCTGTCTCCTCTCTCCCGAGGTGACAGAGATAATATTAACACATCATCATTTTAATCAGTACATGATTAACAAAACTTCATGCATTATTCAGCTTCACTCCGTTAAAAGGTTCTCCGCCGCTTCCTCTCAGCTCCAATGGCAACAGCCTGCGCAAGCTGCCATTCATCACCCTCAGCCGTCATCCTTCTGAAACCTCTGTTCTTTCCTGGAGGAGCAAGGATGGCTGAGAGGGGCACAGAGTTACTTGCTCCACAGTCTAGGCTCAGGACCACCAAGGTGAAAAGTCAAAGCGGGGCCCTTGATATGGTACAGTCTTGAGATGGCACCTTGAACGGATACAGGTTCCCCATGCCTGAACAAGACCATCACTTGGCTTCACTGCCCTCAAGCTACCTCCACTGTAATTCTGACTATCACTTACCTTCACTGCCCCCAAGCTACCTCCATTGCAACTCTGACTGTCACGTGCCTTCACGGCCCCCAAGCTACCTCCATCACAACTCTGACCATCACTTGCCTTCACTGCCCCCAAGCTACCTCCATCACAACTCTGACCATCACTTGCCTTCACTGCCCCCAAGCTACCTCCATCACAACTCTGTCACCTGCCTTCACTATCCCCAAACTACCTCCATCACAACTCTGACCGTCACTTGCCTTCACTGCCCCCAAGCTACCTCCATCGCAACTCTGACTATCACTTGGCTTCACTGCCCCCAAGCTACCTCCATCACAACTCTGACCGTCACTTGCCTTCACTGCCCCCAAGCTACCTCCATTACAACTCTGACCGTCACTTGACTTCACTGCCCCCAAGCTACCTCCATCGCAACTCTGTCACTTGCCTTCACTATCCCCAAGCTACCTCCATCACAACTCTAACCATCACTTGTCTTTACTGCCCAACAACATTGGGGGGAGGGCAGGAAGTCACCAGAGCCAGGATTGGGTGGTTAGCATTAAACGAGACACCTTCAGATCTTTATGTGCCCCCTTGTGAGTTCCATCTTGCACCTCACCACCCCTGTTGTTGGTACCTTCCCTGCCATCATAGCCCAGAGTGCTAGCAATGGACTGCACCACGTGACATGGAAAGAGATTGGGGGTGGGGGCAGTGTCGGTTGAGTCAGTAGCAACACCTACAGAAGCAACACAGTTTGGCATGACACGGAGCCCAAGTCTAAATTCAGGGACCATTTCAGATCCGAGACTCCCAAACCTGAGACAACCTCCTCACCAAAATCATCAGATAGGAAGTGTATAGGGAGTTGGAGCTCACCACCAGAGGTTCTCCCTCAACTGCTGTAGAACCTGTGAAGCTCCATGCAGCTTTCATAGAGGAGAGGACTATTGATGGCCATTAGCCACCATTAGATGCAGTGATGTTTCCAAATCCCGGAAACCACAGGAGTGGAGAACGTTCATGTACTCGAATCTGGCTTGCTGGTTTCGTACGGGCGACTGTGAGAAGGGGATGCTGGGTCAGATGGGATATGTGCCTGATCCAGCAGGCTCTTCTTAGGCTTTAAGGATCTCCACTCTCAAAACCTCATCAGCGCTGCAGCAGTTAAAGAGTTATCACGTGAATTTGCAGAGCCTTCATGGACATCCTTTCAAATCCAGATGATGCAAACTCAAGGCCACACAGAATCGGGAGTGTGAGCCTTGAGCTCGCTAACCCTTGTTGCAACTGGAAAGGGGGAGAGAGAGACGGCAGCACAAAAGGCATCACGTCACCCAACTGAGTGCAAAAGCGGATCCCATTAAATAAAACATGTGTTGACATGCGGCGGTTTTCTACATTTTCATGAAACATTCACACCACCAGTTGTCTCCCTTCTCTGCTGCAAGAGCAACGGAGAGATGCCTCTCCTTTTCCAGGTCACTCCTGGTCCCACACAAGTGCTCAATGTAGAATTTTACAGGCAATTTACAATTAGGAGCAAACGTTCAGCAGGAAGAGGGGAGGGAGAAAGAAAGTGGGTTGCATCCAACATTAGTCCTTCTCATAGTAGACCCACTGAAATTAAGGGGCCTGGCTAACGTAGGTCCATTGCAGGACCGGATTTAGGTTTGATGAGGTCCTAAGCTGCTGAAGCTAATGGGGCCCTTTATATGTCCAGCTGCCCTTTGCCAACAACAGATGGTTGCCGTTTCTTGTGTTGAATATATGCTATATGGTAATTTATGGGCCTAATAGGTATCTCAAGCCATTTGCACATGTTGCCATGCAACCAGTCCAGTCACAATGTAGGCACCCTCTATATAGAAATGAGCAAGCCGGTGATATTTTAGGGCACAGGCTAGCAGGCGGGGCCCATTACTTACATCATAGGAGCCTACACAACACAAAACACTGTTGCTGTGTGTAGGTTTTATTTTATTTGTTTTTTATCTTATATTTTGGAAGTGTACATCCAGGGTTATTTTCCTTTAATTTTTTTTTGGGGGGGGCCTCTCTTGAGTGGGGCCCTAAGCTATAGCTTGTTTAGTTTATACGTAAATCCGGCACTGGTCCATCGTTCCCTCTGAGATGGACCTTGGAAGGAGGGTGAGTGGCTGTGGCAAAGATACAGCTCCTCTGTAGCTCATTTTGAAGGATGTACAGCCCTTGTAGGGCCTTGGGTCTACAGTGAAAGGTAGGCAATGGTTAGTCCCATTTTACTAGGCTGAGATAGCAAGGACTGGCCAAGAAAGCACAACCTGGGCGGAACTTGAACACAGCTCTTCTGAATGCCTTTAGTACTGCGAATACACTGGCTACCAATCAGGGCCAGAATACAACCTTTAGAGGCCCAAAGGTCTTAAAAGATTTTGGTGCCCCCATATATATCTAAGTCAAAAATGCGAACAATAATAAACCATTAAATAAAAGTTTGCTTTTGGAAAGGAAACGAAACCTTCAGTCAGATGTATACAAAAACAAACCTCATTTTCTTTCCACCATATTTATATCTGAAACATTTTCTCCTGTTTTGCTAATTGCAGAGTCTTTGATCAGATCCTCAAAACCAATCTGACACAGCATATGTGCTTCTACACTTAGTAGAGATAAGGTACCCAGCTTGCCTTATCTTGCATAGTTGTTCTGTTGGGGTTTTAAAAATATACTTCAGCTGAGAAAACGAATGCTCAGCTGAGCAATTTGTGACCGTTAAGGTTAAAAATCCGGCAGCGGGAAATTTCTGTGGTGCCCCCTTTCCCTTGATGCCCTAAGCACGTGCTCATTTTGCTTAATGGTTGAACCTGAGTTCAAGTGATGGTCAGACATTTAGACCAGCATCCTGTTCTCACCAGCATCTTAAAAAGCAGAGACATCACCTTGCCAACAAAGGTCCGTATAGTTAAAGCTATGGTTTTCCCAGTAGTGATGTATGGAAGTGAGAGCTGGACCATAAAGAAGGCTGATTGCCGAAGAATTGATGCTTTTGAATTATGGTGCTGGAGGAGACTCTTGAGAGTCCCATGGACTGCAAGAAGATCAAACCGATCCATTCTGAAGGAAATCAGCCCTGAGTGCTAACGGGAAGGACAGGTCCTGAAGCTGAGGCTCCAATACTTTGGCCACCTCATGAGAAGAGAAGAGTCTTGGGAAATGACCCTGATGTTGGGAAAGATTGAGGGCACAAGGAGAAGGGGACGACAGAGAACAAGATGGTTCGATAATGTTCTCGAAGCTACCAGCATGAGTCTGACCAAACTGCGGGAGGCAGTGGAAGACAGGAGTGCCTGGTGAGTTCTGGTTCATGGGGTCATGAAGAGTCGGACACAACTAAATGACTAAACAAGAACAACAACCTGTTCTCCCAGTGGCCAGCCAGCTGCCTATGGAAAACCCACAATTAGTACCTGAGCACCAGCTCCCTGACCTCTTCTCTGCCTCCTCAGGATCCACCCACCTCCATCCATAAGGTCTCCTTGGGGCTAATGATGGAACACACCTTCTGCTTCTCTGTTGGTATAAGGGTCTAGCACCTTGACGTGCTTATTCCCTCTGGGGGCAGACCCCTCCCACCACAGCTAGCAGACCCTTCAATTGTCCCTATTCTCCAGGGACAGTCCCGGATTTACAGAAGCCGCCCAGTTTCCGATTTGATCCTGGAATGTCCCTCCTTTCCTTAGGATGTCCCTACTTTCAGCGGAGAAATGTTGGACAGTATGGAGCTATGCAACCCACGAGTCAAGGAGATAATTATCTAGACAACCTTTAGACATCTGAAGGCAGCCCTGTATACGGATAAGTGCCAGCGTCTTCTGTCAAGAACTTGGGTGTGACCTTCGACGCCTCCCTTTCCATGGAGGCACAGGTTGCAGCCACAGCAAAGGTGGCATTTTTCCATCTCCGCCGTATTAAGCAGTTGGTCCCTTACCTTTCTCGCCCTGATCTGGCCACAGCGATCCATGCAATGGCCACCTCTAGGCTTGATTATTGTAACTTGCTCTATGCGGGGATGCCCTTGAAGCTCACCCAGAAACTCCAGTGGGTGCAGAATGCCGCGGCGAGGCTCCTTACGGGGTCCTTGCCGCGGGATTTCATTCATCCAGTGCTTTACCAACTGCACTGGCTCCCGGTGGAGTACAGGGTCAGGTTTAAGGTGCTGATTTTGACCTTTAAAGCCCTATGCGGCCTAGGACCCACATACCTACGCAACCGCCTCTCCTGGTATGCCCCGCAGAGGACCTTAAGGTCCATAAATGACAACACTTTGGAGGTCCCAAGCCGCAAGGTGGTTAGATTGGTCTCAACTTTTCAGTACTGGCCCCGACTTGGTGGAACGCTCTGTCACAAGAGACTAGAGTCCTGTGGGACTTGACATCTTTCCGCAGGGCCTGCAAGACAGAGCTGTTCCGCCTGGCCTTTGGTTTGGACTCAGTCTGACCCTTATGTTTCCCTCCCCTTATGGTTTTGATCTATGGGCTACTATTAAAATGAGGCTGCATTTTAAATTGTATTTTTAACCTGTATTTTAAATTGGTTCCCTCCCCATTATGTTTTTATTGTAATTTTAATGGTGTTAGCCGCCCTGAGCCTGGCTCTGGCCGGGGAGGGCGGGGTATAAATAAATTTTA
The DNA here is from genome assembly GCF_964106915.1 of Podarcis gaigeae. Taxonomy (NCBI): domain Eukaryota; kingdom Metazoa; phylum Chordata; class Lepidosauria; order Squamata; family Lacertidae; genus Podarcis; species Podarcis gaigeae. The sequence continues at coordinate 13,992,633 of NC_139684.1, forward strand.
TTATTGTTATTATTATTATTATTATTATTATTATTATTATTAATGTTTTATTATATTTTTATACGTGTTGGAAGCTGCTCAGAGTGTCTGGGGCAGCCCACTCAGATGGGTTGAATATTAATATTGTATTTATTATTATTGAAAAGGACGTCCTTATTTTCATTGGAGAAATGTTGGAGGGTATGAGCGAAGGCCTCTTGAAACTACTATTAAATTCTCCTAAAGTCTTTTGATGGGAGAGCAGAGAAGGAAGTCTCCGTTATTGGCGAGAGAATGGCCCCCACTGCCGAAGAGCGCATTGTATTAATGCTGTGCAAATACCACATTAGCAGGCCAGCCAAACAATTAAGAGCTGGTAATTAAAATTCATCTTCCTTCACACCACCACGTATTAAAAGTACAAACATTTAATTATATGCCTCTTACCTCACTGATCTTCAGGAGTGTACAAGAAACACTTATCAGTTGCACCTTTAATTACATGCTATGGGTGGGTTGTTGTGTTTTTTTAGCTGAGGCTCTGGATGGCCAGAGTGAGAAAGGGATTTTGTTGGGGAAAAGGAATTGCAAAGGGTTGAATCTAAACGGGAAGGGGGTGGGGGGAGAGAGGCAGATCAGTGGAAAACTCCATGCCACCTACCTATTTTTTTTGGGGGGGGGGGCAGGTTTCAAAAGTGGAAGAGCAAGTGGGGAAAAAACACAACCTCCCCCTCCATTTTTGGCTTTGCAAAATAATGTTACATCTGATCAGATTATGTGGAGCCATTTGGAGCCTATTCAGAGTGACGGCAGTGGCTCCTGCCCTCACTCTGAACAGGCAAGAGACTCTGCAGGAAGTTCACACTCAGCACAGGGAACCATGCCACCAAAGCGGAAGGCTTGGTTTGTGCAAATATTTGCAATACTGTGCTTTGGTTTATCTATATTGGCTTATCTATATGTAAGTAAATAAACAACAGAACAGGTAATTTTTTAATTTAAATTAATTAAATTAAATTAAATAATTTAATTAATTGAATTCAATTTATTTAGTTTTAATTTATTTAGTTTTAAATAAATCTTGACAACACATCCAAGAGAAAAACCTTTCTTCCTGGCATACTAGATCTCTAGATGCAGGGATTTGTTTTGGTTACCTGCCAGTTTTTAAATGGCAGAGCATTCAGTCAGAATCCCGGTACAAGGAAAAGACGGCTCTTATGATCTTGTGAAAACATAGCAAATACGCAAAAGCAGCTAGAAAAAGAGAGAGAGAGAGAAAGACCTTTCTGATAACTTGCTTCATTGAGCTGGAACAGTGGGCCTTGCTGATGATCTGCGCTTCCAAGGAGGGGAGAGGGGAAAAAATGAAGACATTAACAAGGGCGCAACATCCCCGTTCTGGCACCAGCCACGTAACGGTTATGGATGATTCTATCTGCAGCGGATCTGTTTTTCATTAGCGGCTGGCGGGCAGGCGTAATAGGCCAGATAAAAAGCAGGTGCTTACATCCGTTTTATTGGTCACTATTTGGTGTCATAATCGGGACGTGATTTATAGGAGTGCCAGAGCCACGCAACAGGCAAGTGGAAGGCAGGACGGAGGGAGGGAGCAAGGGAAATGGAGAGAAGGGCGGACACAGGCCAACTGGGGATTTTTTGGGCTGTTTTTGGAGACTTCAGTGCTAAGGGCTACGGGCAAGATGGTTAGGGGGTCAGGCAGGAATGGGTAGGGGGGAGACCTCACAGGGCAGGAGATGACCCAGATTTGTCTGGTTGAAATTAATAATAATAATAATAATAATAATAATAATAATAATAATAATTTATTTATACCCCACCAATCTGGCTGGGTTTCCCCAGCCACTCTGGGCAGCTTCCAACAAAAGATGAAAAATACATTAAAACATCAGTCATTAAAAACTTCCCTAAACAGGGCTGCCTTCAGATGTCTTCTAAATGTCATATAAGTAGTTTATCTCTTTGACACCTGATGGGAGGGCGTTCCACAGGGCGGGCGCCACTACCGAGAAGGCCCTCTGCCTGGTTTCTCTGTAACTTTGCTTCTTGCAGTGAGGGAACTGCCAGAAGGCCCTTGGAGCTGGACCTCAGTGTCCGGGCTGGAAGGTCAGGGTGGAGACGCTCCTGCAGGTCGACTGGGCCGAGGCCATTTAGGGCTTTAAATACCAGCACCAACACTTTGAATTGTGCTTGGAAACGTACTGTTAGCCAATGTAGGTCTTTCAAGACCGGTGTTATATGGTCTCGGCAGCTGCTCCCAGTCACCAGTCTAGTTGCCACGTTCTGGATTAGTTGTAGTTTCTGGGTCACCTTCAAAGGTAGCCCCACATAGAGCGCATTGTAGTAGTCCAAGTGGGAGATAACTAGAGCATGCACCACTCTGGCAAGACAATCTGCGGCAGTGGCGTAGCGTGGGGGGGTGCAGGGGGGCCCGGCCGCACAGGGTGCAACATCTGGGGGGGGTTAGGGTTAGGGGGCGCAAATCCATGGGTTAGGGGGCGCAAATTACTTGCCTTGCCCTGGGTGCTGACACCCCACACTACGCCACTGATCTGCGGGCAGGGAGGGTCTCAGCTGGTGTACAAGATGGAGCTCTTGATGAAAGGCTCACCACATCACAGTCAACTTCTAGAACTCAACTCAGCTACTTTCAGGCATTGTGGCTGGGCTAAAGTAAACATGAGGAGGCAGGGAAAGCAAGGAAGTGATTCTGGCCCTCATGATTCTGAACTGATTTCCGGGTTTGTTATAGAGCTTTCTTATACCAAATCAGGCTATTGGTGCATCTTGTAGAATCATAGACTTGCGGAGTTGGAAGAGACCCTGAGGATCATCTAGTCCAGGCATAGGCAAACTTGGCCCTCCAGATATTTTGGGACTACAACTGCCATCATCCCTAGCTAACAGGACCAGTGGTCAGGGATGATGGGAATTGTAGTCTCCAAACATCTGGAGGGCCAAGTTTGCCTAAGCCTGATCTAGTCCAGCCGCCTTCAATTCAGAAATCTCAGTGAAAGCATCCATGACAGATGGCTCAGTATGGATACCTCTTGATTGGCAGTCGCAGTCCAGTGTTTAGAGAGGTGACTTTCGGTTTCCCAACCCCACCTGGGAACTGAACCCGAGACATTTTGCATGCAAACCAGGATGTTGCTGGATGCTATTTGTGTTGGCTGGTAAGGAGGAGGGAGAGAGAGGAGAGTGTTTTTTCTTAGTGGTCCTTCATATATGATGTTGCAACTTTTGAATATTGTCATTTCCCCCCAGTACTATATACCATTGTTACTTCATTTTATCGTTCCCTGCTCTGGAATTAAATATTAAATGAAGAGCAGCTTAAAAATACCATATTTTTCGCCCTATAGGACGCACTTTTCCCCCTCCAAAAATGGAGGGAAAATGTGTGTGCATCCTATGGGGCGAATGCAGGCTTTTGCTGAAGCCTGGAGAGCGAGAGGGGTCAGTGTACACCGACCCCTCTCGCTCTCCAGGCTTCAGGAAGCTCTGCGCAGCCCTCGGGAGCCCGGCGCGAAGTCACGCCAGTCTCCCGAGGGCTGTGCAGAGCTGCCTGCAGCCCCGGGCTTTGCGCAGCTCTGAGGGTTGCGCAGAGCTGCCTGCATTCTGAAGCCTGGGGGGCACTGAATGGGGAGACCGGCGCGACTTCCCACTGGGCTCCCTAGGCTTGCGGATAGCAGGCTGTTCTCGGGACTGGGGTTGGGGGAAGCTCGGGCTTCCCCTGCACCAGCCCCATGCCTGGGGGGGGGGAAAATATTTCTTTTTCTTTATTTCCCCCCCAAAAAAAAACTAGGTGCGTCCTATGGGGCGGTGCACCCTATGGGGCGAAAAATACGGTACTTTGAATAAATCAGGCAGCCTGCCCCCCAAGCAATCCTTCCTCACGTTGCAGAGTATCCCTGCTCATTTTAGAACCAGTTGCTGGAAACAGTAAGAAGGGGAAAGGGCTCTTGGGCTTAGGTCCTCTGGTGATCTTCCCATCAGGGCATCCTGTTGGACACTGGTTGAAGTTAATACCCAAAGAACATAATCAGAGCCCTGCAACTGGACCAGACCAATGGCCCATCCACATAACGGCATCTTATAACATGCCCCACTGGGAATTCCACAAAACAGGACAGGAAATGTCTCCCCTTCTGGGATTCAGGAGCACTCTTGCCTCTGACCATGGAGGCAGAACATAGTCATTACGGCCAGGGTCAGATTTAGTTTTGATGAGGCCCTAAGCTACTGAAGGTAATGGGGCCCCTTATATGTCCAGCTGTCCTTTGTCAACAACAAATTGTTGCTGTTTTTCACGTTGAATAAGTGCTATATGGTATTATGTTGAAAATGTGCTATAGATTCAACATTTACCGGTATATGTTGAATATATGCTATATAGTAATTTATGGATTTAATATGCATCTAAAGCTATTTGCACCATGCAACCAGTCCATGAAGAATGTAGGCACCCTATATATAGAAATGAGCAAACCAGTGATATTTTAGGGAGCAGGCTAGCAGGCGGGGCCCATTAATTACATCACAGGAGCCTACACAACACAAAACACTGTTGCTGCATGTAGGTTTTATTTGATTTGTTTTTTATCTTATATATTTTGGAAATGGACACCCAGTTGTTTTTTCTTTTACTTTTTTTTGGGGGGGGGGTCAAGAGAGTGGGGCCCTAAGCTATAGCTTGTGTAGCTTCTACGTAAATCCAGCACTGATAATGGCTGATAGACTTCCATGCATCTAGATTCAGGTAGGTAGCCGTGTTGGTCTGACTCAGTTGAAATATATAAAAAAATAATAAAAATTGTCCAGTTGCACCTTAGAGACCAACTAAGTTTGTTCTTGGTATAAGCTTTTGTGTGCATGAAGTATGCATGCACATGAAAGCTTATACCAAGAACAAACTTAGTTGGTCTCTAAGGTGCTACTGACCAATTTTTTATTTTTCTTTATATATTTAGACTTCCAGGTATTTACCTAATCCTCCAGCAGGAGCAGGAGCAGGAGCATAGAGTGGGGGGGGGGGAGGCACAGGTGCGGTTACCCCAGCTGCAAAATTTAAACACCTGATCCTGTCTCAAAATACAGCTGTATGCTTCCGTCGCTGAGCTCCATTGAAAAGAAGAAGGAGAAGGGATTATTTTCATTATATACCACGGCAGGAATAATTCCACTATCAAAACAGGTCAAAAAACTTTTAAAGGGGTGGGGACAGACAACCAGAGAAAAAGAGAGTTTCAAATCGATACCCAGAAAGCAAAGTGCCTCGCTGCATTGACCCTGCTATATATTTAGTGGCAGGTAAATTCCTGAGAGTCACCCAATCCCCATGCAAATTATGGAGAGCTCTGCGTTGGCTGGCGAGATAAGCTGCCTTGATATATCGTATTTTATTAGCCAGCCCTGGCCTCCTCCATACAAGCTGAGAAGCCATCTACATAAATTATAGATTTAATATTTATCTCCCACCACCGCGCAGATGTGAAGAATCTTTAGCAGCATTTTACCCTACTGCAGTAAAAGTTTTATTTATACATTCCTCCTCGCCTTCCTTTTCTCTCTGGCGCACCACAGGGGAGAGCTAGGAAGCGAGGAGGAGGAGGAGGAGCCTCTGCTGGTCTCCTGGTGGCTGAAGAATCATAGAATCACAGAACTGTATGTTGGGAGGGACCCCAAGGATCATCTAGTCCAACCCCCTGCAATGCAGGAATCTCAGCTAAAGCATCCCCAGCAGATGGCCATACAACCTCTTCTTTAAAAGCTCCAAGGAAGGAGAGTCCACAACAGGGGTCAGCAAACTTTTTCAGCAGGGGGCCGGTCCACTGTCCCTCAGACCTTGTGGGGGGCCAGACTATATTTTTTTTGGGGGGGATGAATGAATTCCTATGCCCCACAAATAACCCAGAGATGCATTTTAAATAAACGCACACATTCTACTCATGTAAAAACACACTGATTCCTTGACTGTCCGGGGGCTTGATTTAGAAGGCACTTGGGCCGGATCCAGCCCCCGGGCCTTAGTTTGCCCACCCATGGTCCATAACTACCTAAGTTCCAGTGTCAAACAGCTCTTACTGTCAAAAAGTTATTCCTATTGTTTGGTCAGAATCTCCTTTCTTGTAACTTGATGCTCTTGGTTCGAGGAGAAAGGAAGCTTGTTCCATCTTCCATGTGACAGCCCTAGAGATAGATGGCCATCATATTTCCTCTTTCCCAAGCTAAACCTACCCAACTGCCTTAACCGTTCCTCATAAGGCTTGGTTTCCAGACCCTTGATCATCTTAGTCACCCTCCTTTGCACATGTTCCAGCTTGTCAATATCCTTCTTAACTTCTGGTGCCCAGAACTGGACACTGTATTCCAGGTGTGGTCTGACCAAGGCAGAATAGAGTGGTACGATTGCTTCCCTTGATCTGCACACTTGACTTTTGCTGATGCAACTTAGAGCACACTGCAGCTGCAAGACGTAGGAACCTGCTTTGCGCAGTCAGGCCACTGGTCCACCCAGCTCAGTATTGCCAACCCTGACTGGCAGCTGTTCACTCACCAGGACCCTCTTTTAATACTGTCTAGGTGTAGATAGGGATGCGGGTGGTGCTGTGGTCTAAACCACCTAGGCTCTTGGGCTTGCTGATCAGAAGGTCGGCAGTTCAAATCCCCGCGATGGGGTGAGCTCCCGTTGCTCGGTCCCTGCTCCTGCTAACTTAGCAGTTCAAAAGCACACCAGTGCAAGTAGATAAATAGGTACCACTGTGGCGGGAAGGTAAACGACGTTTCCATGCACTGCTCTGGTATCAGTGTTCCATTGCGCCAGAAGCGGCTTAGTTATGCTGGCCACATGACCTGGAAAAGCTGTCTGCGGCCAAACACCAGCTCCCTTGGCCTGTAAAGCTGAACACCGCAACCCCAGAGTCGTCTGCGACTGGACTTAACTGCCAGGGGTCCTTTACCTTTACCTTTTTAGGTGTACAGTGGTACCTCTGGTTACGTATGTAATTCGTTCCGGAGGTCCATTCTTAAGCTGAAACTGTTCTTAACCTGAAGCACCACTTTAGCTAATAGGACCTCCCGCTGCTGCTGTGCCACCGCCTCACAATTTCTGTTCTCATCCTTAAGCAAATTTCTTAACCCGAGGTACTATTTATGGGTTAGCAGAGTCTGTAACCTGAAGTGTCTGTAGCCCAAAGTACCACTCTATCTGTCCTGAAAATCCCAACATTCAACCTCGTGAGACAGCCATGAGCTCTGCAGCCCAGCTGTCATTCCGTATTCTGCAAAGGACATGCTCTGAATCGACTTGTGTTTTCATGGACTGGGGAAGAGGCTCATTAAATAAATAGGTGTGAAATCTTACGCTTGGCAGGCGACATTAAGACAAGCACCGTATGACACCATGCAGACTGCATTTGGAACCGTCTCTCCCTGTGTGGCAAGGGCCCTGCCGCTTACGGCGACTGCCTTTGCTCTCTGCCATGCCACCACTGCAGAGGACTCTGGGAATTGTATGCAAATAGACATGTGGCAGGCGCACTTGGCAACCCATGAAAGGATGCTGTTAAATTGGAGGCGCTGAGCTGGCCAAAGCCTTTATGGTCACTGCATTCCAGCCCGGTCTGACTCTCTCCCCCTCCCCCCATCTGCCTGTCCAGCTGTTCCTCCCACATTAATGCAAGCCATGCCGACAGGTCAAGCCACAGTCCCCGACTGACCCATTTATTTATTTTTAAATATATGGGTAAAGCGCTCCCCATTTGCATATATGCAAATGAGGCTCCGCTGCCTTCAAAGCAAGCTGGAGTGCCGTGCAGCTAAATGAACATGAGAAGAGCCCAGCTGGAAGCGTCCAAATCTGTGTCTCACAATGGCCAACAAGCAAGGCCTGGGTACCGCATCCCTCTGCTGTGGCTAATGCTAAACCACAGTTGCTGCGTTGGAGTCACTGGGGTTGGAAGCCCCCAAGAGCCCAAATTCTTCCGCGCATTTGTCCCACCCTCTTTTAAAGCCATTTTGGCATACCCTCCAACATTTCTCCAATGAAACAGGGATGTCCTAAGGAAAAGCATTTTCCTTTTGCATTTGCAAGCTTAAGGACTAGAAACTTGACTTAAAATAAAAATAATTCATCTGTCGGAACTCTGCATCCAGTATTATTCATACCCTCGAGCATTTCTCCAATGAAAACAGGAACATCCTATTCCATAACAATAATGATACTAATTGTATTATTTATACCCTCACCCATCTGACTGGGTTGCCAGTCGAAAGGCAGCCTCCAACAGATGTAAAAACATAATAAAAGATTAAGCATTTAAAAACTTCCCTATATAGGGCTGCCTTCAGATGTCTTCTAAAGGTTGCATAGTTACTTATCTCCTTGGCTCTGGGGGTCACATAATTCCATACCCTCCAACATTTCTCCAATGAAATAGGGACATCCTAAGGGAAAGTGGGACATCATAGGATCAAATCAGAAACCGGGATGGCTTCTGTAAATCCAGGACTGTCCCTGGAAAATAGGGGGTTGGGATCCATCACTGCTCTCTTGTGAGAGCACGTTGCTTGGTCTAACCACGCATTGTGTGAAGAAGGAGTTTTCTTTCAGCCAACATGTTCTCCACAGTCTACTTAAGGACATCTGCAATGGTTGATAACACCACCTCTTGTACGGCATGACGTTCCATAAGCAGGGATGCCGACTTATACAAAATATTGGGGGGGCCCAAGACCTCCAAACCGCTGCTCCTGGGGGAACGAAAGGGGCGAGCCCCGGGCTGCCCCGACCTTAAGTGAACCTGTGAGGGCCCGCCCTTTGCGGCAGCTGATTGGCTGCCGCCGTGGGCGGTGAATATTAATGAGCTAGGGGGAATCCCTGCTTCTCGCAGGGCTGCCCGCAAGATTGTTGATGGGTCGAGAGCCCGCAACCCCACCCCCTCTCTAGATCGGGAGTGGCTTTGTTTTAACTCATTACTGAATGTATTTTAAAAGGTAACTATCGTCAAACAAGGAAAATAAAAAATACCAACATAATTTTGTGATTTTACAAAGCATAATATAACTAATAATTTTCTTAAATTATTGGGGGGGCCGAGCCCCCCCCAAACGAATTTTTGAGGGGGCTCGGGCCCCCTCAGGCCCCATGGAGTCGGCACCTATGTCCATAAGTTCATAAATCCAAATATTCTGTAAGCCAGTATCCTGTTTTAATGATGGCCAAGCCTGCAAGCAGACCCTGAGTGCATCGCTACATCTGGGTAGCTCAGTTGGTTAGAGCGTGGTGCTGATAACACCAAGATCGCAGGTTCGATCTCTGTATGGGAGAGCTGCATTTCTTGGTGTTATGTACTGAGCTGAATCCTAGAGCAATAGGATCCAGAATGCAGCAGTCTGATTGGTCCGCAGGAGCCACCCAATCCAGCTACAGGTGGAAGTGAATCAGTAACCTGATTGGTCTGCAGGAGCAGCCAATCAGGCTTCTGGAGGAGGAGAATCCCACAACCTGATTGGCCTACAGGAGCAGCCCAGAATTAGCCAATCACACAGGGCCCATTGTGTTAAATAACATATATACAGTGGTACCTCGGGTTACATACGCTTCAGGTTACAGACTCCGCTAACCCAAAAATAGTACTTCGGGTTAAGAACATTGCTTCAGGATGAGAACAAAAATCGCGTGGCAGCAGCGGGAGACCCCATTAGCTAAAGTGGTGCTTCAGGTTAAGAACAGTTTCAGGTTAAGAACAGACCTCCGGAACGAATTAAGTATATAACCAGAGGTACCACTGTATAAGCTAGACATTTTGGGGAAAGTTTCATTCTTTGCTACTATGAGCTGAATAAAGAGTATGAAATTCACACTCAACTCCAAGTATATTTCACTTGTGTTGCAGGGGTTTGGACTTTAGATGTCCCCCCAGGCCCTTCCAACTCTACAATTCTATGATGATTCTATCTGGCAGGAGTGAATTCTGTAGTTTAATGATGCACCTTGTGAAGAAGAACTTTTTCCGTTCTCTGTGGCTGCTGTCACCGAATCCTAGAGGTGGCCTGATAATTATAACACTAATTCCCAGTCCTGTAGTGCATGTAGCCCTTTGGCAGCAGCTGTAGAGGACATCTTTTCTATGAGTGAATGAAGACCTTATTCTGCCCCCACCTCCAGCCCCCAAAAAGAGTGATTTTATTTTGATTGCATTATGTACGATTGCACAACATAAGAAGAGCCCTGCTGGATCAGCGCAAAGGGGTCCTGTCTTGTCCAGCATCAGATCACAACCAGATCCCCTCTTAGCAGGACCTGGGTGCAAGAGCAACATTCTCCCCACTTGCATTTCCCAGGGACTAGAATTTGGATGTAAACTGTCCCTGAGTATTGAGAGTCCACCTACTTAATGTGGCTTAAACCTAACAGCATAAGTAGAGTCCTGCAGCTGGATCCATACCCTCCAACATTTCTCCCATGAAAATAAGGATGACCAGCGTAATGTTTCTAGAAGAGGAGGTGCAGGAATATGAACACCTCCCTTGTTCTCTTATGGCAGTGGCACCTACCTGAGAGGTGCAGGAACTGAGTTCTGGCTGGAAAAATAAAACCTTGGGGTCATCCTAGTACATATCTTCCAACATTTCTCTGATGAAAATAGAGACATCCCCTCCAATATTTCGCCGATGAAAATAGGGATGTCCTAAGGTGGCGCTGTGGGTTAAAGCCTCAGCGCCTAGGACTTGCCGATCGAAAGGTCGGCGGTTCGAATCCCTGCGGCGGGGTGCGCTCCCGCTGCTCGGTCCCAGCGCCTGCCAACCTAGGAGTTCGAAAGCACCTCCGGGTGCAAGTAGATAAATAGGGACCGCTTACCAGCGGGAAGGTAAATGGCGTTTCCGTGTGCGGCTCTGGCTCGCCAGAGCAGCGATGTCACGCTGGCCACGTGACCCGGAAGTGTCTCCGGACAGCGCTGGCCCCTGGCCTCTTGAGTGAGATGGGCGCACAACCCCAGAGTCTGTCAAGACTGGCCCGTACGGGCAGGGGTACCTTTACCTTTACCTTTAAGGTGAAGCTATGGTTTTCCCAGTAGTGATGTATGGAAGTGAGAGCTGGACCATAAAGAAGGCTGATCGCCAAAGAATTGATGCTTTTGAATTATGGTGCTGGAGGAGACTCTTGAGAGTCCCATGGACTGCAAGAAGATCAAACCTATCCATTCTGAAGGAAATCAGCCCTGAGTGCTCACTGGAAGGACAGATCGTGAAGCTGAGGCTCCAATACTTTGGCCACCTCATGAGAAGAGAAGACTCCCTGGAAAAGACCCTGATGTTGGGAAAGATGGAGGGCAGAAGGAGAAGCGGACGACAGAGGATGAGATGGTTGGACAGTGTTCTCAAAGCTACCAGCATGAGTTTGACCAAACTGCGGGAGGCAGTAGAAGACAGGAGTGCCTGGCGAGCTCTGGTCCATGAGGTCACAAAGAGTCGGACACAACTAAACGACTAAACAACAACAACAAGGTCAAGCTGGGGGGTGGGGAGTCCCATCTGGTGAAGCACTCTGTTCTCACCATGGTCAACCAGATGCTGGTGGCAGCCATTAAGAGATCCTTTTAGAACAGTGTTATTGTGTTGATCCTTGTGCTCATCAATCAAGCCCCGTATGAAAAGTATCTAGAGCGCACAGAATCGACTCACAGTGGCTTTGTTATCTATCTCGCGCAGGGAGGCGGGGATGAAAGATGAACATCTAATGAAAGCTCCAGGAAAACTCTGCATGCGCTCCTTAATTCTGGTTTGATAAGGAGGAGTGGGAGACGGCACGGATCGGAATTGCGAGGCTCTAAAAGGCATTGAGGCATCCCATTCATCACATTTTGGCATCTTCTCCAGCCTCAGAACTCCCACTGGCTCAGAGGAGGATGGAGGGGCAGCGGCAAGGCATTCCCTGGTAAGCTATCAGATCATATCCAACTAATTTTATCTGAAGTAGTCCCATTGGATGCAATGGGTTGAAGTGTCCGTGGCAAAAAAAGAGCTAATGCTATTCTAGGCTGCATCCACAGAAGTCTAGTGTCCCGATCAAGGGAAATAATAGTACCACTCTATTCTGCCTTGGCCAGACCACACCTGGAATACTGTGTCCAGTTCTGGGCATCACAATTTAAGGAGGATGTTGACAAGCTGGAAGGTTTGCAGAAGAGGGTCTGGGAACCAAGCCTTATGAGAGAGAGTTGAGGGGGTTGAGTATGTTTAACTAGGATAACAGGTGTCAGGCGTGCAGGAGCCAGGCCCTGTGACCAATAGGACTTTGCAGGACTGGGGCCTTCCTAAGTTTGTTCTGAAGAGGCAAGGCATGGCCACACAGGTGAGGCCGATTGGTAACTCACAGCACCTGGTGGGAAGAGCTGGGAAGGGATATAAGGTCAGCATTTCCCTTCGGCTCTTTGCCACAGCAACACGTTCCCTGCCTTTCTGCGTTTGACTCCTTGCTTCTTGATCCTCAGACCCTTGACTTCATGACTCCTTGCTTCTTGATCCTCAGATCTCTGACTTTGTGACTCCTTGCTTCTTGATCCTCAGACCCCCTGACTTCGTGTCTCCTTGCTTCTTGATCCTCAGACCCCTGACTTCGTGACTCCTTGCTTCCTGACCCTCGGACTCTTGGCTTTCTGACTCCTGGCTTCTGGACTCCTGTTCCTGCTCCCACCCCGTCATCTTGCCCCCAGACCTAATGTCCCCAGCCGGGTCTTCGATCACCCGTGAACCAGACAGTGACAAGAGGAGACTGAGAGGTTCTACGAGGGCCACCTTCAAATATCTGAAGGGCTGTCACATGGAAGATGGAATAAGCATGTTTTCTCCTGCTCCAGAAGGTAGGATCTGAATGGAAGAAGATTCCAATTAAACCTTTCTGGTGGTAAGAGCTGTTAGACAGTGGAATGGACAACCTCAGATGGTGGTGTTTTTCATTGGAGGTTTTTAAACAGGTTGAATAGCCATTTGCCAGGGATTATTTGGCTGCCGCTTTGAGACCCTTGAATGATCATCTTGGTTGCCCTCCTTTGAACATGTTCCAGCTTATCAATATCCTTCTTCAACTGTGGTTTCCAAGAACTGGACACTGCAGGCAAGGCCTGACCAAGGAAACAAGCTTGCTCCATCTTTCATGTGACAGCCCTTTGGATATTGGAAGATCTTCTCCAGGCTAAGCATCATTTGTGGGGGGCCCTCTAGGGGTACCGGTTTGGTGGGGGTCAACATCAGCCTTGGTGCGGCCTCAAAGCATCTCAGTTCCATCCCTCCCCTCAAAAAAAAACCTAATGTCAGCTTCACCGAATGGCAATCAGTCTGGCCTCCCTCACTAGACCACCACACAGAAATCATAGAAGTATAGAGATGGAAAGAGACCTCGCGAGTCATCTAGTCCACCCCCTTGCAACTCAGGAATCGCAAACCCACAGACAACAACGGAGGCAGGTAGCTGCCCGCTTTCCAATTTCTACCCTTTTCTTCTTTTTGAGAGTTTCTTTGTGCCTGTGCTCGCCTTCTGTTTTTGCAACTGGAAAGCCTCCACGCCACCTAGCAGATTTAATCAAGAGACTTAATTTGCGTGCCGCTCTCTGATTGCCTAACCTACGCCCAGGCTGTTCGTTTGGGTATGCGCTCCCTTCGCAATACACATGTAACTCATTCCTGCTAATTATATAAACACCCCGGCTCTGCAATCTGCAAAAATTAGATGCTGCTGTTTAGCAGGGTACAGAGAGTGCTCTTTTTTTTTTTTTTTTAATCCTCTCCGCTTTTGCCAATTCAACATGCTGGGAAGTGAAGTTCTCCAGTTCAGTTTTTTGCTGCTATGCACACACACACACACACACACACACCCAGAGAGAGAGAGAGAACAAATGACTCTCTCCCCGGGAATGGTTGGGGGCTGACTTCAGACCTTCCCCTTCAAAATCACAGGAGACTCCATTCTATGCCTCTCCCTTAAACACCATCTTTCATTCTGTATCTCTCCTCCCCAAAGTTCTGAGGAGAGTTTAGAGCATGGGTAGGCAACCTAAGGCCTGGGGGCCGGATGTGACCCAATCGCCTTCTCAATCCAGCCCACGGACAGTCCGGGAATCAGCGTGTTTTTACATGAGTAGAATGTGCCCTTTTATTTAAAATGCATCTCTTGGTTATTTGTGGGGCCTGCCTGGTGTTTTTACATGAGCAGAATGTGTGCTTTTATTTAAAATGCAACTCTGGGTTATATGTGGGGCATAGGAATTTGTTCATTCCCCCCCCCAACAAAAAAATAATAATAGTCCGGCTGAAAAAGGTTGCTGACCCCTGTTTAGAGCATCCTTAAAGGTAAAGGGACCCCTGACCATTAGGTCCAGTCGTGGCTGACTCTGGGGTTGCAGCACTCATCTCGCTTTACTGGCCGAGGGAGCCGGCGTACAGCTTCTGAGTCATGTGGCCAGCATGACTAAGCCGCTTCTGGCAAACCAGAGCAGCACATGGAAACACCGTTTACCTTCTCTATTTATCTACTTGCACTTTGACGTGCTTTCGAACTTCTAGGTTGGCAGGAGCAGGGACCCAGCAACAGGAGCTCACCCCGTCGCCGGGATTCAAACCGCCGACCTTCTGATCAGCAAGCCGTAGGCTCTGTGGTTTAACCCACAGCGCCACCCGTGTTACCAATCAGGTGTTCAGGAGAAAACTGAGTCTGGTGTCACAAGTAGCACAGAGAATAGGATTCCTACGAAGACACACTGCTGTGCAAATGCATTGGAAGATATGCAAGAAGCTGCCCCATGCTGAATCAAGCCACCAGTCCATCTAGTTATTATCATAGAATTGTAGAGTTGGTCAAGGGGACACCTGAGGGTCATCTAGCCCAACCCCCGGCAATGCAGGAAATTCAGCTACAGCATCCCTGACAGATGGCCATCCAACCTCTGCTTCTAAACCTCCACAACCTCCTGAGGGAGACCATTCCCACTGTCAAACAGCTCTTACTGTCAGACAGCTTTTCCCCGATGTTTAGTCAGAATCTCCTTCCTTGGAGCATGAAGCCACTGGTTCGAATCCTACCTTAGAGAGCCGGAGAAAACAAGAGGGAGGTTAAGCTGAAAGGCAGTGACTGGCCCCAACGTCGCCCATTGAGCTTCACAGCCAAGTGGGCATTTTCAACCCTTGTCTCCCAGGTCCTAGTCCAGCACTCTAACCACTATGCCAGAATGCATCTCTTCTCCCACTACCCCATTTCGTTACTGTTGCTGTTTTAAAAAGCATCTTCCGCAAGAATCCCACCCAACAACACAGAATCGACCACGGAGTCACGGAAGCAAAAAAGGCCGTGTCAGGAAAGGTGCAGGGAGACTAAGTGAATGCTTTTGCTCCAGCTGATGAATTTTTAGGAAATCCAATTATCACAGCATTTTGACGGGATCCATCTCATTTGGTAGTATTGATCCTCCCTTTCCCCCCTCTTGATATTGTTATATTTTAATGCCCGGGCCTTGGAATCGATTTTGCAGAGCAGCTGCAGAAGACAAAATGGCCTTTATTTTTTATTTTTATTTTTTATTTTTTAAAAAAACTAACTCGTGGAAGTGCACACAAGCTAACCTCCAAGGGAGAAAATCTATCCTGTTAAACGTGGGTTAATTAACAAGGAGGAAGAACTCAGAAAGGACTGATCAAAGCTATCATTTCAAACCAACAATGCTGTCCCAGTGCAAACACAGGGAAAGAATGCACAGCTCAGGGGTAGCGCATCTGCCTGGCATGCAGAAGGCCCAATTTCAATCCCCGCTGGCAGCATCTCCAGGTAGGGCTGGGAAAGACTCCCTGCCTGAAACCCAGGACAGTCTCTGCCAGTCAGTGTAGGCATTACTAAGTTGTGTGGATGAAGGGGCAAACTCCACAGAAAGCAACTTCCTATCTGTCTCCTGAGAAATCTCTATGTGGGGCAAGAAGCTACAGTTAGAACTGGGTATGGAACAACTGATTGGTTCAAAATTGGGAAAGGAGTACGACAAGGCTGTATTTTGTCTCCCTGCTTATTTAACTTATATGCAGAATTCATCATGCGAAAGGCTGGGCTGAATGAATCCCTAGCCGGAATTAAGATTGCCGGAAGAAATATCAACAACCTCAGATATGCAGATGACACAACCTTGATGGCAGAAAGTGAGGAGGAATTAAAGAACCTTTTATTGAGGGTGAAAGAGGAGAGAGCAAAATATGGTCTGAAGCTCAACATTAAAAAAAACGAAGATCATGGCCACTGGGCCCATCACCTCCTGGCAAATAGAAGGGGAAGAAATGGAGGCAGTGAGAGATTTTACTTTCTTGGGCTCCATGATCACTGCAGATGGTGACAGCAGCCACAAAATTAAGAGACATCTGCTTCTTGGGAGAAAAGCAATGACAAACCTAGACAGCATCTTAAAAAGCAGAGACCTCACCTTGCCAACAAAGGTCCATATAGTTAAAGCTATGGTTTTCCTAGTAGTGGTGTATGGAAGTGAGAGCTGGACAGAGGACGAGATGGTTGGACAGTGTTCTTGAAGCTACGAACATGAGTTTGACCAAACTGCGGGAGGCAGTGGAAGACAGGAGGGCCTGGCGTGCTCTGGTCCATGGGGTCACGAAGAGTCGGACACGACTAAACAACAACAGCAACTTAAGGAGAAATTCCAGTGCAAATCTACATACGGTAATTCACACTTCCTGGAAGAACAGCAAGGAATTGCACAGGGATCAAATGCAGCTTTTTTGGCTCCCCGGAGTCTCTCCAGGCCACATGTTCTTTGAGTATTGCTGTAAGATTGGAAAATCTCTAAGGCTGGGCAATATCTGGTTTTCAGCATCCTGATATATCCAGAGCCGGATTTACGTATATGCTAAACAAGCTATAGCTTAGGGCCCCACTCACTTGGGCCCCCCAAAAAAATTTAAAGGAAAAAGAAACTGGATGTACATTTCCAAAATATAAGATAAATTCAACAATTACTTTGATAAAATACATATTTTGTTATGTGCAAATGGCTTTAGATACCTATTAGGTCCATAAATTGCCATGTAGGATATATTCAACACACAAAAAACCCCCTGCAACAATTTGTTGTTGACAAAGGACAGCTGGACATATAGACTTATTGGAAAATAAAACTCCAAGGTGGCTTTCACCATTGGAAGCTAAGGCCCGGAAAAGACTCAATATGGAGGCCAAATGGCCAAAGTATTGGGAAATATTAGAAAAGGATGGAGACAATTGGAAACTGCAGAGTCAGGAGAAAATGAAAGACAAAGTCCGAGATTGGTTACATTACGCTCAGATTAAAGAAGTTTTTAAACTTGACAAAAAGTTAGGTTTCCAGGTGGAAAAATCGAAGTTAGAAACAGAACTGTTAGAGCCTAAGACTAAGATACTCTCAAGAATGTATAACTTGCTGTTAAAATGGAACACATAAGATGAGACGGTTAAATCGGCCATGATAAAGTGGGCACAGGACATTGGGTATAATATTATGTTTGAGGACTGGGAAAAGTTGTGGACTACTGGACTGAATTTCACTGCATGTAACGCTTTGAAAGAAAATGTAATGAAAATGATATATAGATGGTACATGACCCTAGTCAAACTTGCAAAAATATACCACTTGTCTGATAACAAATGTTGGAAATGTAAGGAAAATGAAGGAACGTTCTTTCACCTTTGGTGGACTTGCCCTAGAGTGAAGGCTTTCTGGGAAATGATATATAATGAGCTGAAAAAGGTATTTAAGTATACCTTTCTTAAGAAACCAGAGGCCTTCCTTATGGGCATTGTCGGCCAAGGGGTGTTAAAGAAGGACCGGACATTTTTTATGTACGCAACAACAGCAGCAAGGATACTCGTCGCTAAGCATTGGAAAACTCAAGATAGACGGTAGAAGAAGATTGGAAAAAATTCAAGATTTATTTGCAAAAGTATTGTAAAATGTATGAATGTTAAGCAGGATGCTTGATCAGAAACAATTTGGCATCATCAAAATAGATGAAGTGAATTATGAAAAGAAGGCAAATTTAAAGAAAACTAATTTTTAGATAATAATTAGGTTAAGTTCAAATTTTTAAGAGGTGGAATAAGTGTATCTAAAATTTGAGTTATGATATTGAAAATTAGAAAGTAAGGATGGAGATAAGGTGATAAATTGCTGGTTAAATTTTCTATAATCTGGAACGCAGGAGCGGGAGATGTGAGGAAGTCCAAAGGAGATAAGAAAATATGTCATTATATGTAATATTTTTGTTTGTTTATTCATATTGTAATTAAAAAACCCTTAATAAAAAAAAAAGACAAAGGACAGCTGGACATATAAAGGGCCCCTATACCTTCAGTAGCTTAGGGCCTCATCAAACCTAATTCCGGCCCTGGATATATCAACAGATAAACAGCACAACATACCAATAAATCATGGTGTCTGATAGTTATGGAGAGGCATCACCTGGCTTCACAGTTTTTCGTGGCATCGTGTGTGTGTGTGTGTGCTACGCAAAAATCACATGATTCGCAATATATTCCCAGGTCAAAAATTATGAAACAGATATCACAATATGGACTTCAAAGCGGTTTTGGATGATATATCCTAAATGTATCCTAAATGTATCCTTGGACCGTGATACCGCTGCCTGCTTGACTGGGTGGGGATGGGAATGGAGAAGTGTGCAGTGTGTCTACATGGGTGCAGAATGCAACCTGTAGCACAAAGTTAACAGTCACATCTTTTGCACTGGGCCCCACCCACCATGTCTATGGGGCCCGCAGGAAGTTGCTTGTATCCAGCCCTCAGGCTCAGAGAAGGTTCCCCGTTCCTGCCACGCATTACCTGCAAACACATCTTTCCTTTCAAATTCACCCTCCTCTGAGTTTTGCAAGGCAATTTTCCAAGCAAAAACGCATTGCATTTGGGGAAATCGCTTGCAAAAGTGTGCATGTGTGCGCAGCAGAATTACACACCTAAGCGTATTAGAAAAACATGCACAGAACTTTTGAGACATCTGGCGCAATAGAAACTTTGCAAACCAATGTGGAAAGTGGGGGATAAGAGAGTGAGCTTACGATTGAGACAATGGGGACCTAACGCTGATAGATTCCTTTACTCATTCATTGCATTGATTTCTCAGCTCAAGCCGGCATTTATATAGCTCTCTACCTTCCTCAGGGATTCGGGTGGCGCTGTGGGTTAAACCGCAGAGCCTAGGACTTGCCGATCAGAAGGTCGGCGGTTCGAATCCCCGTGAAGGGATGAGCTCCTGTTGTTCGGTCCCTGCTCCTGCCAACCTAGCAGTTCGAAAGCATGTCAAAGTGCAAGTAGATAAATAGGTACTGCTCTGGCGGGAAGGTAACCAGCATTTTCGTGCGCTGCTCTGGTTCACCAGAAGCGGCTTAGTCATGCTGGCCACATGACCTGGAAGCTGTACGCCGGCTCCCTCCGCCAGTAAAGCGAGATGAGCTCCGCAACCCCAGAGTCAGTCACGACTGGACCTAATGGTCAGGGGTCCCTTTACCTTTACTACCTTCCTCATTTAATCACCACAACCACCCTGCAAGGTAGGTTAGGCCAAGAGGCTGTGACTGGCCCCGAACGTCATCCAGTGACTTTTATGGCCAAGTGAGAGATTTCAGCCCTGGTCTCCCAGGTCCGACACTCTAACCCCTAGGCAACACTGCCTCTGTCCTGACACACACACACAGGCACACACTCTAAGCCAATCTTTTTAAAAAAATAAATCTATGCAATATTCATCTAAAAATGGAAACATGTCTCAGACACTCATTTGCATAAAGCTGGGGGAAGGTGTCAGCTGTCCAACCCTTTGCCAAAGATAAAAGGAGACGTAGTTTATTAAACTTGGAAATTTCTCAGTCACAAGCGCCAGCTGGTGTTGCTAGCCAGAGCAAGCTCAGGAAAGAGCCAAACCATCTCCCCCACAACTCCAGCATCTGGGAAAGGAGGGACTAGTACATATTAGGGCCTCTCTGACTCCCCCCCCCAAAAAAAACCCTCAATCTTTCCATCTAGTTGCAATGTGCAGGCATTGCGTGTTCTTGCTAAGGCAGGCAACACAGAACAACTCGGGAAGTAGAGGGAGGTGCCCTTCTGCTCTATAGTTGTAACTATAGGGTAGTTAGAATCAAAGAACTGTCGGATTGGAAGGGACCCTGGCGGTCATCTAGACCAACCCCCGTGGGGGAAGGCTGTGTTTTTGAAGTTGCTCCTAGGAGGAGAAAGCAGAAATGGACATCTGAGGAAGCTGGTCATTGGAAGACACAGGACAGATAAGAGGAAGTACTTCTTGAGGCAGCACAAACTATGGAACTCCCTCCCACAGGACGCAATGAAGACGACCAACCTGGATAGGTTTAAATCAGGCATAGGCAAACTCGGCCCTCCAGATGTTTTGGGACTACAGCTCCCATCATCCCTAGCTAACAGGACCAGTGGTCAGGGACGATGGGAGTTGTAGTCCCCAAACATCTTGAGGGCTGAGTTTGCCTATGCCTGGTTTAAATGGACAAATTCAGGGAAGAGAGGCCTATTGATGGCTACTAGCCGCAATGTCTATAATACGTCTCCACTGTCGGAGGCAACAAAGCTTCTGAATATCAGTTGCTGGAAACCACAGGAGGGGAGAGGGCTCTGCTACTGTATTTTAATATTTTGCTGGAAGCCGCCCAGAGTGGCTGGGGAAACCCAGCCAGATGGGTGGGGTATAAATAATAAATAAAAGAAAAAGACCACAGACATCTGGTCAGCCACTGGGAGAATGGGATGCTGGATTCAATGGGTCATTGGTCTGATCCCGCAGCCTCTTATGATGTTCCCATACAGTGGTACTCCATACCGCAACATTCTGGTGAAGGTCTGATGTCTCTTCCTAACTGTCCTGCCTTGTAGAGAGGAAAGTTCCACTTCTAACCCAGTCAGCTGCTTCTCCAGATTCCCAGTTGAGTTTGATTAATTCCACACACATTGAGACACATTGAAATTTTTAAGCGATTGACCTTTAAAGCCCTAAACGACCTCGGTCCTGTATACCTGAAGGAGCGTCTCCATCCCCATCGTTCTGCCCGGACACTGAGATCCAGCGCTGAGGGCCTTCTGGCAGTTCCCTCATTGCGAGAAGTGAGGTTACAGGGAACCAGGCAGAGGGCCTTCTTGGTAGTGGCACCCACCCTGCGGAACGCCCTCACAGCAGATGTGAAGGATATAAGCTGCTATCTTATCTTTAAAAGACATCTGAAGACAGCCCTGTTTAAGTATTTAATGCTGTATTGTTTTTAACATTTGATTGGAAGCTGCCCAGAGTGGCTGGGGAAACCCAGCCAGATGGGCGGCGTATAAATAATAAATTATTATTATTATTATGGGTGTGAGATCAAGGTCCACACTACCATGGCTATCTGCCAGGTATAACTGAGCCAGTGATTCCTGCCTTGTAGAGAGGGTTGGTCTAGATGACCCCTGGGGTTCCCTCCCAACTCTACAATTCTACAATTTTACCCTGAGTGGGAATAGCATTCAATGAAGCCCAAGGCAGGGCATAATATTTTTCCTCCATCCACTTTCTCCACACCAGGCATAATCAAACACACCTTTATTGTTACCCGCTTTTATTTCTAGGCTTAAACGACACCATTTTTTAAACCTACTGTCGCCGTTCTTCCACTTATTTCACCTGCACCCAATTCCTCTCCCTTCTCATCGCTTTGAAGTTGACCTCCAATGCACACTTTTGCTAATTTGAAGCCCCCGTTACCCTCTTTCTCCCCCATCCGCAACCTCCCCGAACCTATCTGCTCCCAGCGATTAGTAATCTCTTTGCCTTCTCCGTAATGCTGGGCCTGCTAATAAGATTAAAACGTATCTCCCTATTACAGCACCGATCCATAATGCTGATTTACCGTTACTTCTCAGCCGCTATGGAAACAGATGAGAAGCCCCGTTACCTTAATCCTCATCTGAGCCACTGAGGGATAGCAGCTAATTAATACCTTTCTGTCTCCCGGTTTCGCCGAGATATGAAGGCCTATCAAATATTCATCAGGAACTCGCCCACCCATCTCTCCAGACAATCCCTTGACTCTTTGCCCTGCTCTGCTACCGATATTCTCCGGGAAACGGCGAAGGTTTCCTTCCCTCCCACTCTCATAACGCTAGAACTCACGGAAGTCCCAAGAAGCTGGAGATTGGAAGATTCAGGGCAGATAGAAGGAAGAACTTCTGGACACAGATCAGGCTTAGACTGTGGAACTGCCCTCCACATGGCGAGGAAACACAGAGCTGTGCAGAAACTCAAGAACATCAGAAGATCAAGCCATTGGTCCATCCAGTTTAGCCTCCTGTTGTCTCAGGGGCAGATGTTCCAATGGGAAGCCCAAAAGCAGGGCTTGCACACTTGCCTTCCAATATTTCTCCATTGAAAATAGGGACATCCTATTCAATAATAATACTACTTCTAACAACAACAACAACAATATTTATAACCTGCCCATCTGACTGGGTTGCCACAGCCACTCTGGGCAGCTTCCAACATATATAAGATAAAGGGACCCCTGACCATTAGGTCCAGTCGTGGCCGACTCTGGGGTTGCGGCGCTCATCTTGCTTTATTGGCCGAGGAAGCCGGCATACAGCTTCTAGGTCATGTGGCCAGCAGGACTAAGTCGCTTCTGGCGAACCAGAGCAGTGCACGGAAACGCCGTTTACCTTCCCGCCAGAGTGGTACCTATTTATCTACTTGAACTTTGATGTGCTTTCGAACTGCTAGGTTGGCAGGAGCAGGAACCGAGCAATGGGAGCTCACTCCGTCATGATGATTCGAACTGCCAACCTTCTGATCGGTAAGCCCTAGGCTCTGTGGTTTAACCCACAGTGCCACCTGCATCCCTTCCGACATATATAAAAATATAATAAAACATTAAACATTAAACAAAAGCCTTCCCTAGACAGGGCTGCCTTCAGACAGCTCGGGGGTCAGATAACTGAGGTTTCCAGCAGCTAGGATTCCAGAACCAATTCCTCTGACCATGGAGGCAGAGGGTGGTCATTGTGGTTAGTAGCCCTTGGTAGCCCCCCTCCTCCATGAATTTGTCCAATCTGCTTTTGAAGCTGTCCAATTTGGTGGCCAACACTGTGGAAGGGAGTTCCACAGTTCAGCTACGTGCTTGCCTTCCTTTTATCTGTCCCAAATCTTCCAGCAAATGATAATCTAAGACACCTGCTTTTTTCTAGTCCTAGATGAGGCAGGGGAGGAAGAAAAGGGGCAGTTTCTCAATGGGTAGAGCATGAAACTATTAATTTACCTCGTATTTATGGGACCGGCTCTCCTGGTATGCCCCGCAGAGGACCTTAAGGTCCATGAATAATCAATAGTTTAGAGGTCCTGGGCCCTAAGGAAGTCAGATTATCCTCCACCAGGGCCTTCTCAGTGGTGGCTCCAACCTGGTGGAATGCTCTGTCCCATGAGACCAGGGCCCTGCAGGATTTAACCTCCTTCCACAGGGCCTGTAAGACAGAGCTATTCCGCCTGGCTTTCAATTTGAACTTAGCCTGATCTTTTATTCCCCTTCCTTCCCTCCCCCTCCCCTTTTTATGAAGATTACCTGCTCTGGGATCCCACAGCTAATTCTCCCCTGGTCTCCTTGCTGGCCCAAATAGGACTAACTTAGCCAGCTAGCCCTGGTGATCATCTAACGTCTATTGGATGGATTTTCCCCCTAATTGATTTTTGAATTCTGAATTTATTGTTATTCACGTTTTATACTGTATTTTATGCTGTTTTTTGTTGCATCAATTAAGTGTTTTAAATTTGTTGTTAGCCACCCTGAGCCTGGTTTTCTGAACCAGGAAGGACGGAGTATAAGTAAAAAAATATTATTTTTATTATTATTAATCTCAAGGTTGTGGGTTTGAGTTCCACTTTGGGCAAAAGATTCCTGGATTGCAGGGGGGTGGACTGGATGAGACCCGTTGTCCCTTCTAGCTCTGCAATCCTACAAATCGATGATTCTGAACCACTCTTTGCTCATGTGCAGGCACACTAGTGGAGGCTCACAGCCGGCACTCTGCACATGCTCAGGGGCTCGGCTTCACTTCAAAGGGAACCAGGGCCGACACTACCACCACCA
This sequence comes from Podarcis gaigeae, assembly GCF_964106915.1. Lineage (NCBI taxonomy): Eukaryota > Metazoa > Chordata > Lepidosauria > Squamata > Lacertidae > Podarcis > Podarcis gaigeae. Next base: position 14,016,805 of record NC_139684.1, read on the forward strand.
AACACTTGGGGAGAATCCAGCCTGAGGGTTGGGAGGAGGGGAGCGGAAGGCAAACAGCCCATCTGATGAATGTGGCAGGAGAGGCGCTGACACACTGCTTTTAATGAAACATAATGAAGCGTGGCATCGTAAAATATTTCCTTTAATTCAGTGCTCCCGTGAGGAAGTGGGAATAGCAGCTCAGTAATGGGTTCGGCCGTTTGGCTGGGAGAGATGGAAAGCCTTGTTTGCTAAAACAGGGATTTTATGTTTCCCTTTTAAAAAAGAAAGAAAAGGCGAAGATGCCTAAACAGATCCGTAGGGGGCAGTAAGGGAAGTGGTGCAGCTCGGTGGCAAAGCATGTGCCTCCAATCCCCGCTGGCAGCATCTCCAGGTATGGCTGGGAGAGGTTCCCTGCCTGAGCCCTTGCTGCCAGTCCGTGTAGACAGCACTGAGCTAGTCAGACCAGCAGGTGCAAATCTCTGCGGAAACTTTCTGGGCCTTAAAGGAAGGGATGCAGCTGTGTCAGGACACCTGCTCTGAATGCAGAAGGCCCCAGGTTCAAGCCAGTGCTCTGACCCATTGTTAGGCAGCTTCCTAGTTATGTCAGGTCGTCTATGGGGACTAGAATACTGCTACATCTTCAGCAGAAGGTCAGAAGTGAATCATGCAGAACGTCACAGATTCAATCTCCAAAGCATATCCAGCTAGGGCTGAGAGAGACTCTCTTTCTGAAACCCTGGAGAGCTGCTGCCAGCCAGTGGAGGAAATACTAAACTAGATGGACCAAGGGTCTAATTTGGTAAAGGCAGGTTCTTGCTGAAATCAGCACTATGAGGACTAGGCTCCTACTTTGCATTTGGGGGAAGGAGCACCTTGCAACATAGTAATAAATAATAATAATAATGATAATAATAATAATAATAATAATAATAATAGAAATAAATTGAAATACTTTATTGCCACTTGTACAACTTGTATAGGACTCAGGAGGCACTGTGGGTTAAACCGCAGAGCCTAGGACTTGCCAATCAGCAGGTCGGCGGTTCAAATCCCCGCGATGGGGTGAGCTCCCGTTGCTCGGTCCCTGCTCCTGCCAACCTAGCAGTTCGAAAGCACGTCAAAAGTGCAAGTAGATAAATAGGTACCACTCCAGCGGGAAGGTAAACGGTGTTTCCATGTGCTGCTCTGGTTTGCCAGAAGCGGCTTTGTCCTGCTGGCCACATGACCCGGAAGCTGTACGCCGGCTCTCTTGGCCAATAAACCGAGATGAGTGCCCGCAACCCCAGAGTCGGACCTAATGCCCCTGCTCCTCCCTCATTCATCCTCTCCTTGGACCTCTTAGATTTCAGCAGACACTCCCAAGCCTCTCTTTGCATTTGCAAGCTTAAGGACTAGAAACTTTATTTCAAATTTAAAAAATGAAAATCATTCACCAGTCAGAACTCTGCATCCAGTCTTGCTCACACACTCAAGCATTTCTCCAATGAAAACAGGGACATCCTATTCCATAATATTAACGATAATAATTTTATTATTTATACCCCACCCATGTGACTGGGTTGCACCGGCCACTGTAGGCAGCTTCCAACAGATGTAAAAACATAATAAAAGATTAAGCATTTAAAACATCCCTATATAGGGCTGCCTTCAGATGTCATCTAATGGTTGCATAGTTACTTATCTCCTGGGCTCAGGGGTCGCGTAATTACATACCCTCCAACATTTCTCCAATGAAATAGGGACATCCTAAGGAAGAAGAAGAGTTTGGATTTGATATCTCGCCTTTCACTCCCCTTCAGGAGTCTCAAAGCGGCTAACAATCTCCTTTCCCTTCCTCCCCCACAACAAACAATCTGTGAGGTGAGTGGGGCTGAGAGACTTCAAAGAAGTGTGACTGGCCCAAGGTCACCCAGCAGCTGCATGTCGAGGAGCGGAGACGCGAACCCGGTTCCCCAGATTATGTGACTACCGCTCTTAACCACTACACCACAAAGTGGAGGACGCGGGTGGTGCTGTGGGTTAAACCACAGAGCCTAGGACTTGCCGATCAGAAGGTTGGCGGTTCGAATCCCCATGATGGGGTGAGGTCCCATTGCTTGGTCCCTGCTCCTGCCAACCTAGCAGTCCAAAAGCACGTCAAAATGCAAGTAGATAAATAGGTACCACTATGGCGGGCAGGTAAACGGCATTTCCGTGCACTGTTCTGGTTTGCCAGAAGCAGCTTAGTTATGCTGGCCACATGACCCGGAAGTTGTCTGCGGACAAACACCGGCTCCCTTGGCCAATAAAATGAGATTAATACTGCAACCCCAGAGTCGGTCACGACTGGACCTAATGGTCAGGGGTCCCTTTACCTTTACCTAAGGAAAAGTGTGACATTATAGGATCAAATCAGAAACCGGAACGGCGTCTGTAAATCTGGGACTGTCCCAGGAAAATAGGGATACTTGGAGGGTCTGCATTGCTTATGTTGACACCATAATGGAATTGTGAAATATTAATACCCCAATTATAGCATCCCCCAAACTGGACTTTATTATAGTAATTTTTCTCTAACCAAGCTCCAGTCCCTGCAGTCTTCGAACTCCACTCTACGGAAGGCAATGGTGTAAGCAATTAATATTCCCAGCGTTGAAAAATCCCACCACATTTCAGCTCCATCCTCCACGCCGCGCTAAATATAACCATTAAATGCGCTCCCTCTTTTTTCTTTTTTCAGAGGGAGTTAACATTGTTTAAATAAGCCCTCTAAATGTTTAAAGAGACTGGTTATTTTATTTCGTATTCTATCTCCCCCCCCCTCCTTCCCCTCTGCAGGAAGCTTTCAGCGCTACGGAAGGAGGGAGGGCAGGCCTGCTTTAGTGGAGAGAGGGCGAGCGAAGAGAAGAAATACAGTTTCCTGCAATAACAACTCCTGCCACCACCATCGCGATTTGCAATAAATCTGGGAGCCGCTTGTAAAAAAAACAAACCACCCCAAAACAACCCTCAGTAACAGCAGCAACTTATACCAGGGCTGGGAGATGGCGGAAAGAGCTCTCCAGCTCTCCAAAGGCAAAGACTTTCTCCTTCTCATTCGAACACAGACCTGTCACTTGCTTCCCCAAGGAAAACTGATGGACACGGAATAGGATGGCTTAAAAACACACACACAGTTAGACAAATTCATAAGGTGACCACGATGGATGTGTGCCTTTAAAAGGTAAAGGTAAAGGGACCCCTGACCGTTAGGTCCAGTTGTGGCCGACTCTGGGGTTGCGGCACTCATCTCGCTTTATTGGCCGAGGGAGCCGGCGTACAGCTTCCGGGTCATGTGGCCAGCTTGACTAAGCCTCTTCTGGCGAACCAGAGCAGCGCACGGAAACGCCGTTTACCTTCCCGCCAGAGTGGTACCTATTTATCTACTTGCACTTTGACGTGCTTTTGAACTGCTAGGTTGGCAGGAGCAGGGACCAAGCAACGGGAGCTCACCCATCGCGGGGATTCGAACCGCCGACCTTCTGATTGGCAAGTCCTAGGCTCTGTGGTTTAACCCACAGCGCCCTCTATTCTAATTCCGCTTCCTTTTAATGGAAAAATGCGGGATTTGTGTGGCCTTCCAGACGCTGATGAACTACAACTCCCATCTTCCTTGGTCAGAGGGCACACAAGCTGCTGAGTGTTTCCTGGGAGACCAGAAACATAGTGCCCCATTGCTGTTTTGGCAATTCCCCATGGATTTCCCCCACCACCACCACCCCTAAAACAAACCACCAGAACAAAAAAGGAAGAAATGTTTGCGCCCTCCCCATTTTGTCCTTGGCAGCAGAAATTGCAGAGTCCTAATTTGAAAGGTCTCTGCTTTTTGCAATCAATGTGTTTGGGTTTCTGCTAAAACTGAGAGAGGACTTATACGCTCTTTAAACTGCACTTTGACTGTCATCAATACCACAAAGTTCAGAGATGCATCTCTCTCTCTCTCTCTCTCTCTCTCTCTCTCTCTCTCTCTCTCAGGTCTGGAAAGGGTGCGGAAGACTAAAAACCAACTCAAGCTGGTTTGGAGATATTTATAACATTGTATTCCCTTACCAGGAAGTTTTAAATCTCTAGCAAGGGAGAGAAAGCGCAAGTGTGCTTCCATTAACATGGCTAAAAAGTATCACTGCAACAGCTTTCTTTAATATCTAGGAAATGCAGAGCTGACATTTTTGGATGGCAGTTTTGTTCCCCCTTAAGAGGAAAGCAAGTGATGCTCTAATGATGGTCTAGATCAGCCTCTCTCACTCTTGGGTACCATCATCCCTGACCACTGGCCATGCTGGCCAAGAATCATGAGAGTTATACTACCAACATCTAGGAACTCAAGGTTGATAAAGACTAGATCATGGGTAGGCAAACTAAGGCCCAATTGCCTTCTCAATCCAGCCCGCAGATGGTCTGGGAATCTGCATGTTTTTACATGAGTAGAATGTGTCCTTTTATTTAAAATGCATCTCTGGGTTATTTGTGGGGCCTGCCTGGTGTTTTTACATGAGTAGAATGTGTGCTTTTATTTAAAATGCATCTCTGGGTTATTTGTGGGGACTGCCTGGTGTTTTTACATGAGTAGAATGTGTCCTTTTATTTAAAATGCATCTCTGGGTTATTTATGGGGCCTGCCTGGTGTTTTTACATGAGTAGAATGTGTGCTTTTATTTAAAATGCATCTCTGGGTTATTTGTGGGGCATAGGAATTCGTTCATGTTTCCCCCCCCCCCAAAAAAAAATATAGTCCGATCCCCCCGCAAGGTCTGCGGAACAGTGGACCAGCCCCCTGCTGAAAAAGTTTGCTGACTCCTGGACTAGATGGTTGATTTGCTGCATCAGCAGCAACAAGCTAAAGCAGTGTTCCCCAAACTTTGATCTGCAGCTGCTTTTCGACTACAGCTCCCATCATTCTTAGCTAGCAGGACCGGTGGTCAGGGATGATGGAAATTGTAGTCCAAAACCAGCAGGAGACCCGAATTTGGGACACACTGGACTAAAGGAACCTACCTAATTTCTAATATGCTGGTGGCACACAGTTCTACTTCTCCTTTATATCTGCAGGCGAGGTACTGGATGTGCTGAACTGTTGTCTTGTCTCAGTATTGGACTGGATGAGAGCCAATAAACTGAGGTTCAATCCAGATAAGACTGAGGCACTGTTGGTGGGCAGTTCACTAGACCAGATAGGTGGAAGATTGTCTCTCTTGTAGGGGTTACATTCCCTTTGAAGGAGTGGGTACAAAGATGCATTGCTGTCACCTGAGGTTCAGGTGACCTCCGTGGCTCAGAGTGTCTTCCATCAGTTTGGGCTAGTGTCCCAGCTGTACCCCTATCTGTACAGGGGTAGCCTAACTTCTGTTGTCTATGCTCTGGTAACCTCTAGATTAGATTACTGCAATGCCTCTGAAGACCGTTTGGAAACTTCTGCTGGTGCAGAATTCAGTAGCCCTGCACTGGAGCAAAACTGTGAAGCATCTTCCAAGTGTAGCTCATTTTCACTGGTCCTAGGATCCCCAACCTGTGGGAATTAAACCCGTGAGCTGAATTAAACAGGAAAATAGGAAGCTGGTTTGCATGGAGACAGACAATTGGTCTACACTACTGTCTACATTGACTAGCAGTGCCTCTCCAGGCAGCGATCATTCCCAAGCCTATTAGGGGATGGAATCAGGGACCATCTGCATGCTAAAAAAGGACCCCTGGGTGCTTAAGTCCAGTCAAAGGCAACTATAGGGTTGTGGTGTTCATCTCGCTTTCAGGCCAAGGAAGCCACATTTGTCCACAGACAGTTTTCTGGGTCATGTGGCCAGCAGGACTAAACCGCTTCTGGGATACCGTGGAGGAAACCAGAGCAGCGCACAGAAATATTGTTTACCTTTCCACCGCAGCAGTACCTATTTATCTACTTGCACTGGTGTGCTTTCAAACTGCTAGGTTGGCAGGAGCTGGGACAGAGCAATGGGAGCTCACTCCGTCGTGGGGATGTGAACCGCCGACCATCTGATCAGCATGCCCTAGTGGCTCAGTGGTTTAGACCACAGCACCACCCATGTCCTTTAGCATCTGGATGCTAAGCAGGTGTGCCCCTGAGCATTGGGGGTCATTCATTCACACACACACACACACACACACACAGAGAGAGAGAGAGAGAGAGAGAGAGAGAGAGAACTTTTAATCTTTGTTTTAATTGAGAAAATGGAAATATTATTGAACAAACACAGAAGTGACTCAGAACAGAACTGGGCTGATTCCCCCTCCTCACTGAGTGATAGAAAGTAATGCTGCGGTGGGAGGGGGTGAGAGGAGAGAACTTTTCCCTCCAAAGCAAAGTTTTTAAAACCCAAACCTTTCATCTGCCATCATTGGCTTGGCCTTCCACACAGGTTAATTAGTTTATGAGGCCTCCTCCTCCCTGCCAAGGAAAAACTCTGCTTTGAAATTTCTGCTGTCTTTAAGGAAGCGTTAATTGGAATCTTCACCTCCGCCCTTTCTCCGACAGCCCTGGACTCCCCATCACAGCCAAAATGCAACACCGACCCTGAAGGGGACAGAGCCTTCTGTCTTCAAGGACTGGCCGTCCATCCTTACATTGGGTCTCTTGAACAAACCCACAGAAATCTTGACTCAAGCACCTCTGTGATCTCGCTGTCTTGAGAGAGAGGTGATATTTGGAGTGTGGGGAAAGCAAATGCTAAATTCATCATCCCACATTCAAAGGAAGACATTCTGCCTTGGTTAGACCAAACCTACACTCCTGTGTCCAGTTCTGGGTTCCACAATTTAAGAAGGATGTTGACAAGCTAGAACGTGTGCAGAGGAGGGCAACCAAGATGATCAAGGGTCTGGAAACCAAGCCTTATGAAGAACAGCTGAAGGAGCTGGGCATGTTTAGCCTGGAGAAGAAGAGACTGAGAGGCGATATGATAGTCATCTTCCACCTAAACATTAGGAAGAACTTCCTGACAGTAAGAGCTGTTCGACACTGGAATTTGCTGCCAAGGAGTGTGGTGGAGTCTCCTTCTTTGGAGGTCTTTAAGCAGAGGCTTGACAACCATATGTCAGGAGTGCTCTGATGGTGTTTCCTGCTTGGCAGGGGGTTGGACTTGATGGCCCTTGTGGTCTCTTCCAACTCTATGATTCTAAGATATCTAAAGGGCTGTCACATGGAAGATGGCACAATCCTGTTTTCTGCTGCTCCAGAGGGTAGGACCCAAACCAATGGCTTCAAGTTATAAGAAAGGAGATTCCAACTAAATATTAGGAAGAACTTTCTGGGAATAAGTGCTGTTTGACATGGAATGGACAACCTCAGAAGATGGTGGGTTTCACTAGAGGTTGGATGGCCATGTGTCAAGGATCAGTTAGCTCTTATTCCGCATTTCAGGAGGACGACTAAATCGCACTCATGATCCCTTCCAACTCTATAATTCTATGATTCTATTACTTTACCCCTGTCCTTTCATCCCCGTCAGGGAACCCATTCCCATTACTTGTGGGTGGGGAAGATGCTGCAGACCTTTTCTCCTGCCTTTCGTCTTGTCAGAATGATTACCGCAGCATCTTCAACCAGCCCACATCCCTTCCCACCAGCTCGTACAGAGCTCTCTCCGAAGCTTCGAGGGACTTCTGCTTCCATATGTTCAACACAGCATTAGGAGCTCATATCAGAAGACACTGAAGGTCCCCCTCCTTCCAGAGCTCCTTTGCCTCAGCTTCAAATTGACAGAGGGAAGGGGTGGTCCTGGGAGACAAGATTGCTGCCGGCTGAGGAAGTTCCTGCAGATGGCATTTTGTTCCTCTCCCTGGAATAAAACAGGCAGAGTAGCCTTTGGAATCAGCACTGCTTAAGATCAGCATCCCTAGAATGGAGCACATTATGTTCTCTCTTTCTCTCTCTCTCTCCCTCCCTCTCCCCCAACACAAATTCTGGTGCCTCATAAAGCACCGGAAGTCACATCCAAGACCTTGAGAGACCTCAGAGATGCTGTCCGAGGCCTTGCGAGACTTCGGAACCTGACTTCCAGTGCAATGGGAAGTCAGGTTCTGAGGCCACGAGGTGTATGACGTCATGATGTCACGTCACTCGCACTGGGCACCCATAACCTGTGGCCCAAGTTGGCGCACCTGGACCCTGAGGGTCATCTAGAGTAAACCAACCCCCTGCAATGCAGGTATCTCAACTAAAGCATCCAAGATAGATGACCACCCAACCTCTGTTTAAAAACCACCAAGGAAGGAGATCCCACCACCTCCCAATGAAGTCTATTCTGCTGTTGAACAGCTCTTACTGTCATAAAGTTCTGCCTTATGTTTAGTTGGAAACTCCTTTCTTGTAACTTGAAGCTCTTGGTTCAAATCCTACCCTCCAGAAAAGGAGAAAACAAGCTTGTTCCTTCTTCCATGTGCAGCCCTTGAGATATTTGAAGATGACTATCCTCTCTCCTCTGAGTCTCCTTTTCTCCAGCCTAAACATACCCAGCTCCTCCAACCTTTCATTTCCAGATGAAACTGCCATTCAACCTCTGTTTAATGGAGAGTACACCACCATCTGAGGTTGTCCATTCCACTGTCTAGCAGCTCTCACCACCAGAAAGTTCTTCATAAGGTTTAGTTGGAATCTTCTTTCCTTCAGATCCTACCCTCCAGAGCAGGAGAAAACATGCTTGTTCCATCTTCCATGTGATAGCCCTTCAGATATTTGAAGGTGGCCTTCATAGAACCTCTCAGTCTCCTCTTGTCCCAGTTAAACATACTCAACTCCCTCTCATAAGGCTTGGTTGCCAGACCCTTGATCATCTCGGTTGCCCAGCTCTGCACACAATCCAGCTTCTCGACATCCTTCTCAAATTGTGGTGCCCAGAATTGGACACAGTATTAATAATAATAATAAAAATTATTTATACCCCGCCCTCCCCGTCCAGAGCCAGGCTCAGGGTGGCTAACACCAGTAAAATTCCAGTAAAAATATAATGGGGGGGGGGCGCACCAATTTAATATACAGGTTAAAATGCAATTTAAAATGCAGCCTCATTTAAGAAGTAGCCCATAGATCAAAACCATAAGGGGAGGGAAAACATAAGGGTCAGACCGATTCCAAACCAAAGGCCAAGCTCTGTCTTGCAGGCCCTGTGGAAAGATGCCAAGTCCCGCAGGGCCCTCATCTCTTGTGACATAGTGTTCCACCAAGTCGGGGCCAGTACTGAAAAGGCCCTGGCCCTAGTTGAGACCAATCTAACCACCTTGAGACCTGGGACCTCCAAAATGTTGTCATTTGTGGACCTTAAGGTCCTCTGTGGGGGATACCAGGAGAGGCAGTCCTGTAGGTACGTGGGTCCTAGACCTATTCCAGGTGTGGTCAGAGCAAGGCAGACTAGAGAGGGACTATTACCACTATTACCAGCTGCTGGGAATCAAGAATCAGGAGGGTGTCAATGAGCTCAAGTCCTGTTTGTGGGCTCACATTGAAGCATAGGCTCAACTTTCCATCTAGGCTAGGTGCATAGGAAGCAACTTCAGATGGAGTCAGAGCCCTGATCCATCAAGATCAGTATTGCCTACACTGACTGACAGCAGTGACTCTCCAGAATTTCAGATATGGAGTCTCCCCCAGCCCAACCCTGCGATTCAACCTGGGGCTTTCTGCATGCAAAGCAGGGGTTGTGCTACTGAGCTATAATCCTTCCCCTAAACAGAAAAAAGGTCCAAGTCCTTATGGTTCTGAAGGGTCGATTTAGATAGGGATGTAATAAGCTGGCTTAGGCCAAGTTGAGCCATTGCTCCATCTACCTTAGCATTGCCTATGCTGGCTGGCAGCAATGGCTCTCCAGGGTTAAAGGCAGGGAGTCTTTTCCCCAGCCCTACCTGGTGATGGGACGTGGGTGGTGCTGTGGGTTAAACCACAGATCCTAGGACTTGCTGATCAGAAGGTCGGCGGTTCAAATCCCCGCGATGGGGTGAGCTCCCGTTGCTCCGTCTCTGCTCCTGCCAACCTAGCTGTTCAAAAGCACGTCAAAATGCAAGTAGATAAATAGGTACCACTCCGGTGGGAAGGTAAACGGCGTTTCCATGCGCTGCTCTGGTTCGCCAGAAGTGGCTTAGTCATGCTGGCCACATGACCCGGAAGCTGTACGCCAGCTCCCTCGGCCAATAAAGCGAGATGAGCGCCACAACCCCAGAGTCGGTCACGACTGGACCTAATGGTCAGGGGTCCCTTTACCTTTTTACCTGGTGATGCTGGAGGGATTTGAACCCGGGTTCCATGCCTCTGAACTACAGCCCTTTCTCATAACAAAAATGCATTATATTCAGTGAAACTGTGCTATAAAAATGTGCATAAGAGGTTAAAAAAAGAGAGAATTAATACAGGCTTGAACATATCAGGAGAAACCCACACTAAAATGCTGGTCACTTTTCTAGAGGGTTTAGGATTGAACATTTGGAGGGGAAAGCTAAATTGACAGCTTCGCCCGTCTCTTGACTGCAAACAGCGATCTGCCAAATCAAGGCCCTGTTGTTGCTACCTTGAATCATCAGGAGTAAAAGTCCCGTCCTCTGAGGCTGGAGACCTGCCGTGAATGACTAGAAAAGGCTAGCGTGGGCAGCAGGGACCCTAAAACATTTTTGTAGACCAGTAACTTCTGAGAGAGACCCTTCCAAGGCTGGAGGAGATCCAAGGAATTCATCTATCTTTTAAGAAGCTTATTCTCCTTCCTCAATCTAACACACTCTGCCTCTTGCATGGGACAGCTGACCACGAAGAATGGACAACAGCTCTGTGACACATCCTGGACTGAAGCAACTCGTGGAACTCTGTACATGGATCAGAACACAACACCCAGGCAGAGGACATACACTGCTCTGGATTTGGCAGGGCAGCTACACTAGGGGCCAAAATTGTGGAAACCTTTTGGGAAAAGTGTATTTCCGAGGTTTGATGGCTCATAACACCTGATTGTCTCATGCTCATGCTAATTTGCAATATTCAAATGAAGGAAATCTACTGCATATCAACCTAAGCAAGTCGTGCTTCCTTTTTTCTGGTTATTTGGCTATACCTTTTGATAGCATACAGATAATTGAGCAAACTTTGCTGTATTACATTCTTCATTAAATTATCTTTCTGTTGATATATAATTTTATGACATTACCCAAAAAAGTGGTGTTATGAGCCATCAAACCCCAGAAATACACTTTTCCCAAAAGGTTTCCACAATTCTGCCACTAGTGTATGATTTGGAGATGTGGTTTCAATGCACAGAAATGCAAGATCGTATGTAGCAAATGAGTTATTTTACAGACTCAGGGTTGTGGCATGAAAGTTGGAGCAAGCATGTTTTCTGCTGCTCTGGAAGATAGGACCTGAACCAAAGGATTCCAATTACAAGGAAGGAAATTCCTACTATTATCTAGATATGTGTATGTGGATAGCTAGACAGCTAGGCTGAATCTGCCCATATTGTATATAAAAACGCTATGAAAATGCTTTTCCTAAAAAACACCACCATGTTTTAAAATATACATGGAATTTGCCATTCGCTCACCAGTGCCATCTAGTATCACATTTGTATAATGCACTTATAACACACTTAAAATGTTGTATTTGCAGCTGTATAGCTGAGTCCCTAGACAGACAGATAGACATGTATGCCATTTGGGATGTTTGGTGCAAGCTGAAAAGCAAGTGAAAAATATTTTATATGCATACATGTACGAATAGTTTCCTCCTCTCCTGCTCATAACTACCCTGTGAGGTGGACTTCACTCGCAGGTGGTGATTGTACCTCAGTGAACTTAATGATGGAACAAGCACTACAATCTTGCCCCCCCCAAACCACAGTCAACTCTCTAACCCAGTAGTTGCTGAACTTTTTGGGGGGACCCACCTTGGACCTATAAACTCATTCCCAGTGCCCCCTACCATATAATAAGAGTAGTATTCAGAATAGCTGCTTGCACTAAGGAAGATAACAACACAACAAAATTCAAATAAGCCACAATTAATTGCGCATTTACTCAAATTCCAGTTAAAACGATCTAATTAATTCAGCAAAATGGATGAACTTGATCCAATGATAGCACCCCCCCCCCCTGCAAACTCTGGCAGTGATTGACACCTCCAGAACTGCAGTACCGCCCACTTTGGGAACCAGTGCGCTAACCACTATCCACCATGTTGCCTTGCACAGAAGCAGGCTGGAAGGGCCAGATAAGATGCAAAGTACGTTTTTCCTCATTTCCCCGCATTTTGCTATCTGCGCTCCAGACAAAGGCTCTCTGATATTTCAAAAGCAACACACGCAGGGGAACAAACACACACACGAGAGAGAGAGAGAGAGAGAGAGAGAGAGAGAGAGAGAGAGAGAGAGAGAATGTGATTGACAGTTTATTTTAGGAAGGCTGTCAAAGAGGGCGAAGGAACAATAATGGCGGGGAGATAACGGAAGTGCCCAGTCATTAGCTACACACACACACACACACACACACACACTCTCTCTTAAAGGTAGGAGTCATCAGTGTAATAAGAACTTCTGCAGGAAGCTAAGGGCACAGAGGAAGTTTTGGCAGGTGGACAAAAAATATAGGACTAGGCAGATCCCTTGCAACCTTGCAGTTCTGAGGCTGCCTGTGAGTTCAGATGATTTATGAGCCATGGGGAGGAGAGGATGATGGGAGGAGATAAACCTGTCTTGTCCTCCTTACTTTGAGTCAGGGCCCTCCTGGTCCCATCATTCTGGAAACCATCTTGTCCAGAAATGTCCTTTGCAGTCGCTTCTCTCGGACTCTGGAAGTGTGCTGGTCCCGGGGGCTAACCCATAGCTGTCAACTTACAGATTTGAAAATAAGGGACCAGCAGCCTCAAAAATAAGGGATCAGCACCCGAAATAAGGGATTTTTAGGGCACGGGTATGTTCAACTTCTGAGCCCGTCCAAGCCAAAGGCAGAAAGCCCAGCCAGCAGCCAAACGAAGCCTCAAGTGGTGGTTACCACAGCACAGCAACCCGGCAAAGGGGATGCAGCAAGGAAAACCACCGTCACCTCTCCTCTGGGAAGCGCTGAGCAAAGGCGAGTCCCCAGGCAACGCGGCCGATTTGATCAGCGCAAGGCATGCAAGCTCCACCCCCCAGTCGTTCTTAGACTCCTTATTGGGTGAGTAACGCAGCCAAGCAACCCAGTTGGAGCCTCCCTCCTCCCTGGCCAGCAGGGAGGAAGGGAGAGGAGCTGCTTCCTTTGAAACCCGGGAAATTTAAGGGACATCATCAATAAGGGACAGCAGCGGGACACAGCACTGGGATAAGGGAGTTTCCCGCCAAATAAGGGACGGTTGACAGCTATGGGCTAACCAAGAGGCGAGGTCCGAGTCCAATCCGAGGTCGATGGTGCGGTATGGAGGCTGTCCATCAAAGCTGTAGCTGGGTCCAAGGCGGGGAGTACGGTGGGGTCAGGAACTCTGGCAGAAGAGCAGGACAGGGTGCAGGCAGGAACAGGCTAGCAACAACGTTGCTCCCACAACCTGAGACTGGGGCTGACTGGCTTTTATCTGCCCCGAGGCATAGGGCAGCCCCAGTCCACAGGTGACTTGCCTCTCCTGGCCTGGAGGTGAGCACTCCTCCTGCAGGAATTTAGTTTCTTCCGCCTCTCTGCCCTGAGCCTCTGCAGCTCAGGAGAGGCTGGAGGGTTACCGGCGTGTTGAGGTGTAAACTGCTGGGAAGTAAACAGCATACCCTACAACATTTCTCTGAGGAAAAGAGGGACATCCTCTTCCATAATAATAATTTAATTACTTATACCCTGCCTATTTTACTGAGTTGCCCTAGCCACTCTGGGTGGCTTCCATAAAGGTAAAGGTAAAGGGACCCCTGACCACTAGGTCCAGTCGTGACCAACTCTGGGGTTGCGGCGCTCATCTTGCTCTATAGGCCAAGGGAGCCGGCGTACAGCTTCCAGGTCATGTGGCCATCATGACTAAGCCGCTTCTGGCAAACCAGAGCAGTGCATGGAAATGCTGTTTACCTTCCTGCCAGAGTGGTACCTATTTATCTACTTGCACTTTGACGGGCTTTCGAATTGCTAGGTTGGCAGGAGCAGGGACCGAGCAACGGGAGCTCATCCCATCGCGGGGATTCGAACCGCCGACCTTCTGGCCGGCAAGTCCTAGGCTCTGCAGTTTAACCCACAGCGCCACCCGCGTCCCTTGTGGTGGCTTCCATATACAAACATTTAAAAAATGAAACATTAAAAACATTCCCTATATGGGCCTGTCTTCTTATGGTCCAGGGGATGGATAACTCCATACCCTCCAACATTTTTCTGGTGAAAATAGGGACATCCAGGATCTCATCAGAAACTGGGGTGGCTTCTGGAAATCCAGGACTGCCCCTGGAAAATAGGGGAGGGTCTGATTATCACATTTCTCCCAGCTTCTTAATTGCTAGGCATGGAAAGGAAAGAAACTGATCGCGGACACAAAACTGGCTTCCTTCCTCTCCCCACCCAACCTCTAGTTCAGGAAAACAACCACGCCATCACTTTGAAAGGAGGAACAAGAGCAAGAGGCGCTTGCGAACTGAGCTAAGGGAGCGTGCAGGGTTTCTGTCGTCCTGCACAAGAGGCCCCCGGGGGCTGCTGCACAGGCACTTCATGAAGGGGAAGAGGAGGAGGAGGAGGAGAGAGATGGCATAAAGGGTTCATGCAAGGGAACACTGAGCATCGCCTCCTTCTGCCAGTGCAATTTCTTCTTGGACGGCTGAGCCCACAAGATAGGGTTGTTATTTTTATTTTTTTCAAGGGCCAGGGTGAAACGAGAAGCACCCTCTCAAGTGACGTCCTTTGGAGACATCAACCACCTCTAGCCTTTTTCACAATGATAAGCCAAAGAGGTTGTTTCTTCGATGGCTTTCGAAAGCTGGTGGCTACTAGGCACAAGACACACCTCCCTGTGTGACTTGGGGCAGGGCTGGAAAAAATGACATAAACCCACCTCCACACACACATTATTTATTTAGCACAGAGCCTAGGACTTGCCGATCAGAAGGTCGGTGGTTTGAATCCCTGCAACAGGGTGTGCTGCCGTTGCTCTGTCCCTGTTCCTGCCAACCTAGCAGTTTGAAAGCACATCAGTGCAAGTAGATAAATAGGTACCACTGTGGCGGAAAGGTAAACAGTGTTTCTGTGCGCTGCTCTGGTTCGCCAGAAGCAGCTTTGTCATGCTGGCCACATGACCCGGAAGCTGTCTGCAGACAAACGCTGGCTCCTTCGGCCAGTAAAGCAAGATGAGCGCTGCAGCTCCAGAGTCGTCTGTGACTGGACCTAACGGTCAGGGGTCCCTTTACCTTTACCTTTACCTTTACCTTTACCTTTACCTTTACCATGCCATATAGTTTTTAAAATTTCATTTATGGGTCACTTCTGATGGAGCATCTCGAAGCCGTTTCACGATACAGTCAAACTTTGGTTCTTGAATGGATTAGTTGCCGAACAAATCGGCTCCTGAACGCCACAAACCCAAAAGTCAACGTTCCGGTTTGCAAACTTTTTTTGGAAGCTGAACCTCCGACGCGGCTTCCGCTTGAGTGCCTTGGTTTTTGAATGGTTACAGGAGTCGAACAGACTCCTGGGATGGATTAAGTTTGAGAACCAAGGCACCACTGTACAACAAAACATGCATTAACAGAATTGCACTATTCATAATGGAATTGCATGCAACCTAAAACCAGCGGTTAGGGTGTTGGCCCAGGGCCTGGAAGATCAGGGTTCAAATCCCAACTAGGCCAAGGGATCAGCCTCAACATAGGATTCAACAAGAGCCACCTTCTCCACTCCAAACCACCACAACAAGCAGAGTTCAAAAAGGAACAGTTATGAGTAACTGGGGGGAATAGACATATGAGAACACAAGAGGAGCAGAACCCACAAGCAGGAACCAAGCACAAGAGCTCCCTAACTTCTTGCAGTTTCCAGCAACTGATATTCAGAAGCTTTGCCGCCTCCAATAGCCCTCTCTTCCATGAATTTGTCCAATCCTCTTTTAAAGTCATCCAAGTTGGTGACCATCGCTGCTTCCTGTGGGAGCGATTGCCATGGTTTTAACTCCTCGCAGTGTAGAGAAGGACTTTCTTCCATCTGTCCTGAATCTCCCCAAATTCAGCTTCACTGGGCACATGTAAGTGAAGACAGAGTTAAGCGGGGAAAGGCAGTTGTTCTACATCGCCCGTTCAACAGAGAACGACAAATCTCCCAGGCTCCATGGAAGAACCTGGTAGGGAAAGATGAAGCTGTGATGGAATCTGAAGCAGCGCTATCTCCAGCAGAAGATAGTGGGTAAAAATATTGAATCGAATGTAGTTTTCAAAAGAATCCAGATTGCCTCAGCCTCCCCTAAAGATTATATGGCTGTAAAAAAAAATTTAAAAATGAGGACATCTTCCGCTAAGACCCAGAACAATATGGAAAACCAGCCAGCCAGCTTAAACCCACAGAACATCCATTAAAAAGGACTGCTGTTATCTGGAAAGCAATCAATAAAATCCACAATTGGAGCTTCTTGATGGGCCATTCTATTATGAAGCTGAACATCCGGGGGGTGGGGTGGTTAAATTCACCAACACAGAAGAAGTAAGAACGCATAACTCACCATTTTCAGAAGACTCCAGTACATGTTGAAGGGATCCACCACTCCCCCAAATTTTTTTGCTAGCTTGATATTGTTAGCAAAAAATGTTTGCCTGTCACTGGCTATGACTAAACACCTGCTTCCCTTAATTTTTCATTTCTGGGAGGGTTCCTCCTCACTCATGTTAGAAGTTCAACTACCCACTAAGACCCAGCACCTCCCTTTTGTATATACCACTTGGTCAGCTGACCTGCATATCACATTACCATAAGCAGGTGGGCTTATCTCTGTCACTTGCCCACTCCCTCTTAAAGAGACATTGACAACCATTCCAGGAGGAGTGGAAATGGAAGAGGGTGATATATGAAAGTCCCAACTTAGAACACACCAGCGTTGGGGATTGTATTCTGTCAAGACCTACTCAGATTAGGTCCTTTTTGAAACTCACAAACCTAAGTTAATCGTGTCTATTAAATTTGACGGTGCTACTCAGAGTAGCACTAGGGCAGGCATCCCCAAACTTGGCCCTCCAGCTATTTTGGAGCTACAATTCCCATCATCCCTGACCACTGGTCCTGTTAGCTAGGGATGATGGGAGTTGTAGTCCCAAAACAGCTGGCTGAGTTTGGGGATGCCTGCACTAGGGCAATAGACTGCTTTGATCCACTTTAACTGTGCATGTCCTTAAGTTCCAGAGTTCACTTAAATCCCTCCTGTGAAATATTGACAGCCTAGCAGCACCTTAAAGGGACATGTTTACTGACATCTCTGCCACCACATCCCTTGAACACCTGTCTATGATGTGCGGGAAGAGGACAAACAGCCAAACCCCAGAATCATCATCGCACCACACAATGTCTCATTACGAAGAGATAGAATCATAGAATTCTACTTGGAATGGTCACCAAAGGCCTTTTAGTCTAACCCTGCAATTCAGGAATCACAGTTCAAGAATCCCTCACATGTGGCCATCTAACTTCTGCTTAAAAACCTCCAAGGAAGGAGAGTCCATCACCTTCTGAGGGTGTCTGTTCCACAGTCAAACAGCTCTTACCCTCAGAAAGTTCTTCCTAATGTTTAGTTGGAATGTCTTTCCTTGTCATTTGAATCCATTAGTTCGGATCCTTCCCTCTGCAGAAAACAAGCTTGTTCCCATGGAACAGCTCTTCAGATATTTGAAGATATTCAGTCTTCTCTTCTCCAGGCTAAACACAACCAGCTCCCTCATAAGGCTTGGTTTCCAGACCCTTGATCATCTTGGTTGCCCTCCTCTGCGCACGTTCTAGTTTGTCAATATCCTTCTTAAACCGTGGAGCCCAGAACGGGACACAGGACTCCAGGCAGGGTCAGATCAAGGCAGAAAACAGTGGCACAGTTACTTCCCTTGATCTGGACACTGTACTATTCTGTACAGTGTCCAGATCAATATCACACTGTAATATTACTATGTAATGTTCCTCTGCCTTTTGGCCCATCTTGCAGACACCAGGCGAGCCACTTTTCCATGGCAGGGAGGCACAGAGTAATTTCCAGGCCATTAATTTATTTTACCACCACCGAGGCAGCTTTAAAAGAAAAGATCGTCCAGCTTCTGTTGGCTTTCTATTATTTAAAGCCTTTTTATGTCCCTTGATTGAGAATCTCTCTCTCTCTCTCTCTCTCTCTCTCTCTCTCTCTCTCTCTCTCTGAGAATGAAGCAGTCAGCACAGGAGAAGCAGACACACACAGAGTGCATAGAGAGATGGGTGGAGGCGGGCAATTGCAGGGGGTCACGGTCTCCCTTGATGAAGCCACAAGTGTGAGAATCTGAAGGGAGAAGTTTGCAAAGTTCACATCGCTGCATGGCACATGCCTGCACATGGAGCCGCCCTCTGCTGGAGGAACGAGGGAATCCCAGCCAAGCTGAGCTCCCGTGTTTATTCTTTGCTCAGAACTCAGGAAGGGGGAAAGAGATTTTGAAGACATGCTTCTAGAACATGGGTAGACAAACTAAGGCCCGGGGGCCGGATCCGGCCCAATCGCATTCTCAATCTGGCCCATGGACGGTCCGGGAATCAGCGTGTTTTTACATGAGTAGAATGTGTCCTTTTATAGGGCATAGGAATTCATTCCTTCCCCCCCAAAAAATATAGTCCGGCCCCCCACAAGGTATGAGGGACAGTGGACCGGCCCCGTGCTAAGTTTGCTGACCCCTGTTCTAGAATAAGGGTACACACAAGCCCTCGCACAAGCCCCAGAGAACTCAGTCAGACTCAGAGTAGAAACATAGGCACATAAGTTGAGCCCTGCTGGATAATATAATAATAATAATAATAATAATAATAATAATAATATAATAATAATAATAATAATAATAATAATAATAATAATGATTGTACCCTGCCCATCCGACTGGGTTGCCCCAGCTACTCTAAGGGGCTTCCAACATATATAAAAACGTAATAAAGCAATGACATTAAAAGCTTCTCTATAAACAGCTGCCTTCAGATGTCTGCAGTAGTTACTTGTCTCCCTGACATCTGCTGGGAGGGCATTCCACAGGCATCACTGCCAAGAAGGCCTGTCTCCCTGTAGCCTCACTTCTCACAGTGAGGGAACCACCAGAAAGCCCTCGTGTCAGGCTTTCAGCACCCTCATCACAGAGTGGTCACCCAGGGGCCCCTGAGAACTTCTCAAGCACAGAGGGGCCCTCCCCTCCTGTGGTTCCCATTAGAATGTCAGAACATCAGAAGACCCTGCTGGATCAGGCCCACCTGGTCTAGCATCCCGTTCTCACAGCCATCAACAAGATGACCCAATGGGAAGCCTGCAAGGAGAATTTGAGCAACCCCTCCCCTCCTGTGGATCTCAGAAACTGTTATTCACATCTATTTGCTTCCTCTGACCATGGAAGCAGAGCGTAGCCATTGTGGTTAGTAGCCATAGACAGCTCTCGTCTTGCCCAATGAATTTGTCTCTTCCTCTTTTATAGCCATCCAAATTTGTGGCCCTTGCTGCCGCCTGCAGGAGCAACTTAAGGCAACTTATCATCCCTAAATCCTGTAGTGTCTGGTGCCCACTAGGACCAGTAGGGCAGAAGGCAGAGACCCCACCAGGATGGCCCCAGAGCACAATGAGAGGTGGAGCCAACTCATTCTGCTTTCGCCCCCATCTTCCAGCTCCTCCCTGCCACATGAGGAAACTAGCAAGCAGCGCCACCTTCCAGACTGGAAGAAAGGAAAAGGGCAAATGAAGACTGGTTGAGGGCAGACTGAGGTTGGGAGGGCAGTGCCCCTTTCACCCCAGTGGACCAGCTTTCACTGCAGAAAAAACAATAAATAACAAATAAATAACAGGACAATAAATGGTGTTATCAGGTGCTGTTGGTTCTCAGAAAAGCAGAATCCATGGAGTGCAGAGGGGCCAAGGACACTGAACCCAGCCCTTACACCCACTGTACAGACAAGAATTTAGGCCAGAGTTTGCCATATCACAGCAGAGATGTGGCTTGGGGAAGTGATCGTGTATCTAGATTGCTTGGGTAAGTAAGCCAAGCTGCATCATGCAGGCGAAGCTCTGCCACTGGTGCCACCATTGCCACTCCTGAAACCCAGCCTACACTTTTTGCCAGCTCCTATTGCCTTGCTTCATGAAAAGAAAAGAAGAGAAGAGAAGAGAAGAGAAGAGAAGAGAAGAGAAAGAAGAGAAGAGAAGAGAAGAGAAGAGAAGAGAAGAGAAGAGAAGAGAAGAGAAGAGAAAGAAGAGAAGAGAAGAGAAGAGAAGAGAAGAGAAGAGAAGAGAAGAGAAGAGAAGAGAAGAGAAGAGAAGAGAAGAGAAGAGAAGAGAAGAGAAGAGAAGAGAAGAGAAGAGAAGAGTGTACAGATTACATATAAAGCAGCCAGGTCAAAATAGCTTAACACCAACACAAATCTGTATTTATTCCACTTTAAAAAAAACAACAACACCAAGCTGAGAGAGTCCATTGTAACCCCATAGCTTGCCTCCCGCATTATAAACTTAAGATGCTGTAAATAAAAGTAGAATCATTCCTATTTCGAACACGAACACACTTACATTTTCTTTGTTTCCAATACTGTCATTTATTGTTCTGAATGTCTAGGCAGAAGCAACACTTTGCCTTGTTCACCTCCACCACCAACGGGAGATCCTCATAACGAAATAAATCCCACCAAAGGCCGCATATCAAATCCTTCTTGCTACTTCCCCAAAGAGTCGAGGGAAGAAGAAGTCATCCCTTCCTTCTCAACCAGCTGCCTGACATTATTCACGGTTATTACTCATTCAAATTTCAGCTCACCTGGAAGATTTGAGATGGGCTATTATAGGAAGAAGGGGTGGGAGGACAACCAAAAACTCAGTGCTGTATCCACAGTTTGTGATCATCTAGGCTGGAAGCACTTGAACTGGATTTTCACTCCCAATCAAAAGGGAAAGCACTGGCAAAGAGATATCAACCATCAATTTCTTTCCCGAACCACCCCCCCCCCAAAAAAAAAAACCACTGCAAAAAAATGAGAGGGGAAAAGACCCCCCCCAGCTCAGAAATTACAACAGGGTTAAGTTTGGAGACCGAATTCATCCAAGGATTGGTGTGGCTGGCCAGAGGCGATAGGAGAGTGTGACTTTCTGAGAACTCCCATTGCTATATAAGGGGAGGGGGCGAATAGGATTGGAACTGAAACAAAACATTGCATTGGGGTCAATTCTGGTTCTGTCAATACATGCCACAAAGTCTGGACAGGTGGGTGGATGCTCCATAAATCCGTTCCTTTCAAAAATAAGGGGAACTTTCTGCTTTTGGTCTCCGGATCTCTTCTCTCTCTCTCTCTCTCTCTCTCACACACACACACACACACACACACACACATAGCATCAACCCATCTGCCCTCAAGTAACCCCTGGAAAAAAAGAGCCTGAGCTAATGAAAGTCTTTTGCTTGTTCCTGTTGTTTTTAGCCTAAATTCAATCTCAAAATAACAAACACACCGCACAATTTTCCAGAGGGGAACGAACACACACGGGAGAGGGAGAGGGGTGTGTGTGTGTCAATATATCTGCTGTTCGACAAACCGGTCCAGAGTTTGAGTCCAAAGGTAAACTCACAAAAGAAGCAACCTCCCTTTTTTATCCTCCCACCCTCTCTTCTCTGTGAACCCCCCAGGTTACTTATCGCCAGCATACTCCTCCTCCATCATCCCCCCTCCTCTTGGTTTATTTCGCCTCTTTTCGCTCAAACCGGGCTGTGTTTTCTCCAGAAGACGACAACAACTCGTCAGATGCCATTGAAAAGTCTATTGTCCGCTTGCAACCTAGTTCCACAATAGATGCTGATTGTGGGGGCTTCGGGGGAAGCGTTATTATCATAATAATTACTGCGACCACCACCAGAGGAAAAAAAGAGAAAGTGTTTGCTTTGGCATTTGATAAGGCTTTTCATAGATCCATGCACAACATCACTGCCTCCTAACGGGGGGGGGGGGGAGAGAGAGACCCACTCAACTCTTAGCAGTTGAGGTCCAACAAAGGGCAGCTTTGAAGGACCAGAGAACAGGAGCATTAAACAACCAAGCCAGGATGGGGAAAGTTGGCATGAGTTGGGAGAAAACACCCCGTTCATCTCCCACTGACTCCCCTCTGCCCAGCTCCAAAGCATCCTCTATTGACTTGAACGGGGGAAGGAGAGCGGTTTGATGCCCCGAGCTAAAATTCTCTCGCCGTTCGTGGCTTTGGAGAGAACCTGAGCGGCGTTGGTTTGGGAGGGGGAGCTGGCGTCGCATGGGATTCTTGCATCTCCTTTGGTGATGGGGGGACATGAAAGCCATGCCTCTATCCTCTCTTTCTCTCCCCCCCCCCCAACCAACCCACCGCCGCCGCAAAAAAAGCAAGTGTCTCTCGCACACACTCACCCAGCACCGCATCTAAGAGTTCGAGGAATAGGAAGCAGAGAGGCAGCAGGCGGTTCATTGTGGGTGTCTTGGGCCCCCGGATAGAAACTCCATCTGGTTTAGAAGCACCTCGGCTCTCCGCATGGCGAGGCTCCTCCGGAAGGCAAGGCGGGCAGGGAAGACGGGGTGCCGGAGCATCCGTGGCCGGCGGCGGAGGAACACATCGTGGATGCCTGCTGGGGAGGGGTTTGGAGACGAAGGAAATGTAGAAAGAAACCCCTCTCTCCCCGCAGAAAAAAAGGAAAGCGGGGAGCGGGGAGGGAAGGCAGGCAATGGCAAGAGAGGAGTATGTCCGAAAGACCACGAAGGCGAATGGTACCGAAGGGATGCTGAGAGTGGTACCCAGAGGATGCCGAGAGTGGTACCCAGAGGATGCACCTGTTCAGTCCCTGCCTCTCTTTCTCCTCCCGTGGAATAAGCAGATTAGCAGCTGGAGTTTGGGATCTTCAACTCATCCTTCTTTCCTCCTTTTTGCTCCTTTTCTTATTCTCTTTCTTCTTCCTCCTCCTCCTCCTCCTCCTCCTCCTTCTCTCTCTCTCTCTCTCTCTCTCTGCCCCCTCCCCCTTGTGCTGGCGTCTGTATTATACAGACTTTTCTTTAATCCATTCTAGGCTCCTCTGCTCTCGTCCTTTAAGCCGGATTTATTGCAGCAAGAGAGAGTGAGAGAGGAGAGAAAAGCCAGTCCCTCTCTTCTATTGCACCTCCCTCCCCAGCGCTCTCTCGTGCTCTCTCTCTCTCTCTCTCTCTCTCTCTCTCTCTCTCTCCCTCTATCTTTAGAGGCTTAACCCTTTAGCAGCCAACCCCCACGCTGATTCCACATTCCAAGTACAGGAGAGACGCCTGGAAAGTCAGCGCAGAGATTTAATCTGCAGCAATAATAATGACAATACGTCAATTTATGTGCAGGTATGAATGGGGAAGGAAGTCTCAGCCCCGATATGGAGATGGTACGTGATTGCACGTAGAAAGTGATATTTGCAAATTCCGCTTTTAAACCTTCCTTTGATAGTCTTGTTTGGGGAGGAGTCAGTGATTCAAAGTCTCCCTTCTGCTCTGGCTTTAATAAGAAGCGTTAGGCACGTTGTTCTGTTCTCTCTCTCTCTCTCTCTCTCTCATTTTCTCAGTCTTCCCAACTGCAAAATGGGTATAATAACCTTACAAGGTTGTGTCATCATCATCATCTTCATCATCACTTATCATCCCTCATTCACTCAAAGGTCTCTGGGTTGGTTAAAACAATTAAAACATAATGTGAGAAACATTTTAAATCAACATACAGAAATAAGGTAGAGCCTTAAAAAAAACATCACAAGTGTCAAAAACCAGCTTAAAGAGTATTTGTAAGAACTGGGAGCCAGAGAAAGGCCTTTGAAACACTTTGAACATTGGAAAGGACTATATCAGGGGTCAGCAGGTGCCCGGTCCACTGTCCCTCAGACCTTGTGGGGGGGCGGGACTATATTTTTTTTTTGGGGGGGGGGGAAATGAACGAATTCCTATGCCCCATAAATAACCCAGAGATGCATTTTAAATAAAAGCACACATTCTACTCAGGCAAAAACACCAGGCAGGCACCACAAATAACCCAGAGATGCAGTTTAAATACAAGGGCACATTCTACTCATGAGTCGGATTTAGAAGGCGATTGGGCCAGTTCCAGCCCCCAGGCCTTAGTTTGCGTACCCATGGACTATATCAATGCCCAGATGGATCAGGTCACAGGAGCCTCCACCCTTCCTGTGGTTTCCAGCAACTGGTATTCAGAAGCATTACTGGATCTGACCAGGGAGGCAGAGCATAGCCATTGTGGCTAGTAGTCACTGAGAGCCCTCTCCTCCACGAATCTGCCCAAGCCACCCAACTCGGTGGCCGTCACTGCCTCCTGCAGGAGTGACTTCCGTAGTTTAACTCTGTGCTGCGCAAATAGGTATGCCATAGATCTTGCAACATTCACCTTTCCGTGTCCTTATTAGCTAGGGTTGCCACAGTTCAAAAAGTAAAAACCAGGGGAACCCCCAAAGTTGTTGATTCCCCCCGGGCATCAATTCTGCCTTTGAAATCCCAGTAACAGCAACAGAAGCTCCATATACTGTGGGAGTGAGTGCCATAGTTTAACTCTGTGCTGCACAAAGAGGTAGAATCATAGAATCATATGTAGAGCTGAAAAGGATCCCAAGGAATCCTGCCCTGAGTGGTCTCAAACCACCAACCTTCTGGCTAAGAGCCAGACACACTGACCCATTGTGCCACCTGAGACCAGGCAGTAGTTCCTTATTTCTGTCCTCAATCTTCCAAATTCAGCTTCTGACATCCTTATTAGCTATGACAGGAACAGAAGCTCCGTACGATTAAGAAGCTGACCTCCAGCTACTGGATGCTGGGGGAGATATAACGAGGAGGGGCTCTTATCTTCAAACCCCACTTTCAAATTCTTTTTGGGAAGCATCTGATTAGACGCTCTAGGAAGGACCATGCTGGAATAGATAGATCTTTGGTCTGATCCAGCTAGTAACTGCTGAGAGCTGGTAAGAAGTAGGTATTACGGCCTTCACACGGTCCTTTGCCAAGGGCATCGGGCAAAATACTCACCATCTGTGCACCGTACAGGCCCCAGGCACACAGCTAAACATGAGCCTACAGGCACTAGAGGGCGCTGTGATGCACAAGCAGAGGCCTGGCTGCCATCACCTGTGGTTATCTCCTCCACTGCCTGTGGTCAGGGAAGACATTCCAATTAAAACGATTTCCCCCAATTAAATTGCTTTAAATTAATGTCTGGGGAAAGCCGGTGGAACGAAAAGGCAGCCTGGAAATCCAGTGCTACATCTGGCTGTGTCCTCGGCTAGCTTTTCCAGCTCTGTCTCCCGGTGAGTAATAAGCCAGATATTGCCAATCCTGTATCCCAGAGCAGCCAATCGGATGCTGCGACACTAGGATTTGTGGGCATCCAATGCAACCGAAGGTTGTTGGGCGGTTCAAAAAGTCCTTCTTCAAACTGTGCGCTGATGAGCTGTGGAACTCCTTTCTGCAGGAGACAGCGATGGCCATCAGCTTTAAAAGGGAATGAGGAAATTCACGGAGGAGAGGGGTATTGATGGCTGCTAACCACAGGAGGGGAGATCTTATGTTCAGATCCTGCTTGAGGGTTCCACACTCTCCCTTTTACACTCAGCAAGAGTCTCACTTCTTTCCCATCCCTCGTTGCTCCTGAATCCTGCAGGTATTCTGAAGTGGGTGGGATGGGGTTAGGGAGTAAGGTGCAAGTATCCAGAACCCATTTGAATTAATGCATGGGTAGGCAAACTAGATCTGGCCCAATTGCCTTCTAAATCCGGCCCATGGACAGTCTGGGAATCAGTGTGTTTTTACATGAGTAGAATGTGTGGTTTTTATTTAAAATGCATCTCTGGGTTATTTGTGGGGCATAGGAATTCGTTCATTCTCCCCCCCAAAAATAGTCTGGCCCCCCAGAAGTTCTGAAGGACAGTGGACCAGCTCCCAGCTGAAAAAGTTTGCTGACCCCTACATTAATGCCATGACCTACTTAAGGCCATTAATTTCAGTGAGTCTACTCTGTAGGGACGCGGGTGGCGCTGTGGGTAAAACCTCAGTGCCTAGGACTTGCCGATCATATGGTCAGCGGTTTGAATCCCCACGGTGGGGTGAGCTCCCATCTTTCGGTCCCAGCTCCTGCCCACCTAGCAGTTCAAAAGCACCCCTAAGTACAAGTAGATAAATAGGTACTGCTTAATAGCGGGAAGGTAAACGGTGTTTCCGTGTGCTGCACTGGTGCCGGCTTGCCAGAGCAGCTTTGTCACGCTGGCCACGTGACCCGGATGTGTCTGTGGACAGCACTGGCTCCCGACCTCTTAAGTGAGATGAGCGCACAACCCTAGAGTCGGAAACGACTGGCCCGTACGGGCAGGGGTACCTTTACCTTTACCTTACTCTGTAGGACTTTGTATCCAGCCTTAAACATAATCCTTTGAAGGGTTAAAAACTGCATCTGCCCAGTGAGGAGTGTGGTCTGGTTAGAGTTCTGGGGGTCATAAGGAGAGTTTGCAGGGCTATTTTTGCCCCTCCCTGCCCTCCAGCTTCCAGAGATTCCCCATCCCTGTGGTCAGTTTCCCTTGGCCTCCACTGCCGCCCCTGCTTCAAAACCCGGCAAGTGGCAATCGTGATAAAGAAGCAAGCCACAAACCATCTTCATATATCGAAAAGAGTGTGGCTGGAGAGAAGAGTCAATTGGCACTTCATGTTCCATTTGCACAAGATGGGGTTTTCTGACCCTTTCCCCTGCTAACCTCTGGAGGAAGTGTCTCTGCAGATGGACTAGCTGGATGAGGAAGAGTAGGGAGAGCCGCCTGTTGTCTCTGTCCATGGAGTTTTCTTGGCAGGGATACTGGAGTGGCTTGCCGGTTCCTGCTCCAGGTGGATCACATTTGGTCAAAACTCCACTATGACCTGTCCATCTTGGGTGGCCCTGCACGGCATAGTTAGGGCTTCTCTGAGTTATTCAAGCCCCTTTGCCACGGCAAGGCAGTGATCCATGAAGGGGATTCTGAAGGAAATCAGCCCTGAGTGCTCCCTGGAAGGACAGATCCTGAAGCTGAGGCTCCAAGACTTTGGCCACCTCATGAGAAGAGAAGACTCCCTGGAAAAGACCCTGATGTTGGGAAAGATGGAGGGCAGAAGGAGAAGGGGACAACAGAGGATGAGATGGTTGGACAGTGTTCTCGAAGCTACCAGCATGAGTCTGACCAAACTGCGGGAGGCAGTGGAAGACAGGAGTGCCTGGCGTGCTCTGGTCCATGGGGTCACGAAGAGTCGGATACAACTAAACGACTAAACAACAATAACAGGGGGAGCTGCCTGCCCCCCCCCACCCGGAGGGCACGGAAGATGACTTAGATCCTGGATCCTGGTGGTGGGACAGGCTGGGAGGTGCTAGAAGCAGGGGGTTTGAGCAATCAAGGGAGGGCAAGAGAAGGATAGCCTTCCAGGACAGGGTTCAAGGCTGAGAGTCACAGTGTGAGTGCAAACTCAGACAGAGCAGAGTCAGAGGTTGCTCTTGTGAACCAGTAGCAGGGCAGTTCGAGTCCTGCTGGCTCTTCTCCCAGTCTGACACACTACTCCAGGACAGTCCTGCACATTGCTTGGGAGGGATCCAGAATGAGTGGTTAGAGTGGGGAAGGGTCAGTTTCAGCAACGTCTCAGCTGAATGAAGATGAGCCAGAGGACTCTGTTGTGTTGTTATTTTCTGTTAATAAAAAGCTAATTGCGTGCCGTGCCTCCCATGTTTCACTGCCCTGTGGATGACCTGGGCTCGCTTGACAGCTCCTTGACAATGCCAAAGGCCAGTGCCAAAGGCTGTATGGTAATCATGCAGCAGTTTATTCAATGGTCAGGGTGGCGCTTCCTTGCATCTTCCAGATGTGCGTTTCTAAGAGTCAACACAACCCCGCCAGAAATAAGGAGCCACGCACAGGGGTGAAAATAATAGTTGTAATTGACTCAAGGTTCATTTGAGGTCAGGTGGCTTTTGCACACGCAGAACTGGAGATCTCATGGGAAGACAGCAGACCACACATGCATAGACCCAGGAAGGAATTTTCTAGCTGAAGCACCGTCAAGAGAGACTTTATATTTCACAAACCCTGTCCTGGCCAATGGCTGAAGTTTCAGGAAGATGCTGCTCTTTGATCTGCAAAAGGAGCAACAGGTACAGAGTCTAGCATTTACCGTATTTTTTGCTCTATAAGACTCACTTTTTCCATCCTAAAAAGTAAGGGGAAATGTGTGTGCGTCTTATGGAGCGAATGCAGGCTGCACAGCTATCCCAGAAGCCAGAACAGCAAGAGGGATTATTGCTGCTTTCACTGCGCAGCGATCCCTCTTGCTGTTCTGGCTTCTGAGATTCAGAATTTTTTTTCTTGTTTTCCTCCTCCAAAAACTAGGTGCGTCTTGTGGTCTGATGTGTCTTATAGAGCGAAAAATACGGTATATATCACCTGTGACTAAGACAAAGTATCTGCATTGCCAGCCAATCACAGGGGGTGTTGTTGCACAATACTGTTCCCTTCTGTGCCACTAGAGGGCACCATCCTCCTCCCTCCCTCCCTCCCTCCCTCCCTCTTTCACACACACAGTACAGTGGTACCTCGGGTTACATACGCTTCAGGTTACAGACTCCGCTAACCCAGAAATAGAACCTCGGGTTAAGAACTTTGTTTCAGGATGAGGACAGAAATCGTGCTCCAGCGACACAGTGGCAGCAGGAGGCCCCATTAGCTAAAGTGATGCTTCAGGTTAAGAACAGTTTCAAGTTAAGAACGGACCTCCGGAACGAATTAAGTAGGTAACCAGAGGTACCACTGTATTGGGGACATAGGAAGACATTGTTGTCTACACTGACGGGCAGCAAAGGTCCTCCAGGGTTTCAGGCCAGGATTTCTCCTAACCCTACATGGAAATGCTGCAGGGAATTACCTTGGAACCTGCAAAATAGCAGGTGGTCTACTCACTGTCCTTGAGGCAGCATAGCTGGGGGCTTGCGGGGAATAGATGCGGGCTAGGATATGGTTAGCAGATTTTTTTTGATGAATCCGGGGACACTTTTATTTATTTATTTTTTTGAAGCTGAGTAGCAACAGGGAGTCAGTAGTGGGGATGGTGAGGCAAAAGACCCTGGGCCCAAGCACACATGCATATTATATAAAGGTGCAAACATAAATGTGCAGGGTTTTTTTTTAAAAAAACTGGGCAACGGTCGCCCGCTCACAACCCGAGCCTCCCCCGATCAGTCAAAACAAAGGAGGAAGGGGGCAGGAGATCTGTACCGCCGGACATCCCCGGTTCCCTTTCGGCAGCGGCAGCAGCAGTCAACAGCCCAGAGCCTGCCTGGTAGCGCAGTTGGCTCTGGCTGGCTTCAGGAGCTGCTTGCAGTCATGGCACCCACCATTTTTCCTTCCCGGAAGCTCCCATATGATGTGTTGTGCAGAAGACACATCAAATGGGGACTTCCAGAGAGGAAAAATGGCAGGCACCACGGCAGAAACACGCAAAAGAGACAGGACACCTTCAGATAATTTTAATGTGTCTTTGATAGCGTTTCAGGGGCCACACAGAGACCCTGCAGGTCCTCATTCTTATCCCTGGCCTAATAGCAAGGAGGGAGAGCTGCGCAAGAGAGACAGGGAACATCTAAAGCATTTTGATGAGTCTTTATTCTTTGACAGAGGGGTTGAATTGTGACAGAACGAAGTTAAATATTGGATGAGGATGAAGTGCATCCTAGGCAGAATTCTTGGGAGAGGAAAGAATTTCATATATATATAGAAAAAGCAGAGCAACCAAACTCAACAACCTGGAACCAGAGCCTGCCGCTTCCTCCTCAGCCCCAGCACAGGGAACAGCCTCTCGGTGGAAGATGTGATGCTCCATATCATCGTTTTGTGCCTTCCGAGCTCCAGA
Source organism: Podarcis gaigeae (assembly GCF_964106915.1). Lineage (NCBI taxonomy): Eukaryota > Metazoa > Chordata > Lepidosauria > Squamata > Lacertidae > Podarcis > Podarcis gaigeae. Next base: position 14,046,820 of record NC_139684.1, read on the forward strand.
ATGTTATTAACAGTGATAAAAACTACCCAGCTTTGCCTAAGCATTGTCTCCAGTGTCCCGGGGCACTGGTTTTGCAAATTGGCAGGTATTTAAATTCCACCTACTCCATCTTTGCCAGCCGGGCTGCTCCGCGCGGAGCTAAATCCCCCCCCCCCCAAGTGCATCTGTTATACAAGATGAAATGAAACAACACACACACACCAAACCAACTTTGGATATAACTAAGGAAAGTTATATCGCGTACCTGCTTTGCAGCCTGTGTTGCCTCTGGAGGCTCATTGCCATTGGGTAAAAGTAGAATTGAACATAGAAACTGAACAAAGTTTAGAGAAAAGGCAAGTGAGAGGCAACAGGATCGAAGTTTATCGAATTATGCATGGCAATCTCCATGCCATGCATTATATGATAACCCATTATGAATAGAGTGGATACAGAAAAGTCAGTCTCTCTCTCTCTCTCTCTCTCTCTCTCTCTCTCTCTCTCTCTCTCTCTCTCCCTCTCTCTCACAGCACTAGAACTTATGGGAATCCAATGAAGTTGAATGTGGGAATACTCAGGGCAAATAAAACGAAGTCCTTTGTGGAGTGCACAGTTAAACTGTGGAACTCCCAACCACAGGAGGCAGTGATGGCCGCCAACTTGGATGGCTTTAAAAAAGGATGAGACCAATTCATTGATGATAGGGCTATTGAAAGCTACTAGCCATGGCTATGTTCTTTTCTTCACTGTTGGAGGCAGTAGGCTCCTGAATACCAGCTGCTGGAAGGTTTTGCTTTGGGGCTGTATACAAGTGTCTGGATATGTAAACTTGTAACATACATTGGGGGAAACTTTTTTTGAAAGCATCAGGGTGCTTTGGATGGCTTTCCACCTTAAAGGGGGTAAAACACATTTTACAGGTCGCTTTGGTAAACTTGCTTCTCAGCTGCTCTAACAGCAGTGTCCTGTATTCCCCTAGCCCACCTTACAGGTGACACCATGCATTTCACTATTGATTTGATTGATGTGTTTCACAGCTGCTCTAGCAGCAATGGTTTGCACTCCTCCAGCCTAGGCTACAGGTGACATTCTGTGCTTCAACGGGGCTTTGATAAACAGGCATCACAGCTGCTCCAGCAGCAATGGTTTGTACACCTCCAACCTAGGCTACAGGTGACATAATGTGCTTCAACAGGGCTTTGATAAACAGGCCTCACAGCTGTTCTAGCAGCAATGGTTTGCACTCCTCCAGCCTAGGCTACAGGTGACATTCTGTGCTTCAACAGTGCTTTGATATACAGGCATCACAGCTGCTCTAGCAGCAATGGTTTGCACTCCCCCTCAAGCTTGCTGAACAAACACACCGCCTCTCCCCCATTTGAAACTGAAAACACACACACTCAAGAAACACAAGTCTCTATCTCTGGCCCACATTGGAAGCAGAACTATTATTAAGGACGCCTAGTTGAGCTCCTTTTGGCAGGTAGGAGCATTCAGGCACAGTATGGCCTCCTCCATCAAACATCCTCTTTTCTCTCCTGCCCTATACCAATTCATCTGCTCCGCTCGATTTCTCTATTATTACACCCTCTCTTTTTCTCACTCCTTACCCAGCTGGGTGTTTATCTGTCTTGGAGACACCCCCGCATGCACACACACACTATTACAGATCAATAGAAATTATATCTTGACTACACCTCTGAGAATAAAATGGACACTTTCCAAACTGCTCCTATTTATTCCCCCCTCCCAGTCTCTCTTATTTCCCTTTCTCTCCCAACCCCCCCTCCTCCCCAGTCCTCTCCATTTTTTCTCCATCGCTCACAAGTTCATTTGCCAAAAAGGCTTCATGGCAGATGGGGAGGGGAGCGGGTGGGGGGGGGGAGAAGTGAGAAGAGGCTAAAATCTCCGGCAACTAACAGGGAGATGGAAGAAGCAAAAGAAGAAGAAAACATTTGGCTTTTGGAACTGACTCAGAATTAAAGACGCACAAGAAAGGGAGGTTTTCGCCCTCAGAAAGTCATGCTGTCCTTTAAAAGGATGTTAATGCGCCAGCTTGCTTGGGAACACATGACGTTATTAATGCTTTTATGATTTCAGGGGAATCTGCCTGATAAACAAGTCTTTTTTAGATCATTATTTAAGCTCCAATGACATACATTATAAGCACAAATAGAGAGCCGGGGAAGGAGGAAAATACTCTCTTTTTCTGCATCTCACTTAGACACAGAGGGACATGAGCAGCTGAAAGGGCTCTCCTGGAGAGATCAGGTGGCAGGATGTGCACAAGATGCATCACACAGGCTGGATGAACATTCTGGTGCCAACTTAAATTGGGTTTATGGCACAACTAGCAATGTCTATGTTCTACCTTCACTGTTGGAGGCAGAACACTGTTGAAGACCAGTTGCTGGATTCACAATTGGGGAGAGCACTGCTGTTGTGCCTGTTGTGCCCAGGTCCTGCTTGCCAGCTTTCTAGAACTTCTGGTTGGCCCCTGTGAGAACAGGAGGCTCGACTAGATGGGCCATTGACCTGTTCCAGCAGGCTCTTCTTATGTTCTTATGGTACAATTTGATTGGCAGCCGTACAAAGGATGGCCTGACCTCCTCCTCATTTGTTATCAGGTTGTTGGAAAATTCGTGGAGGTGAAGGCTGTTAGTGTCTACTAGCCATGATGACTATGTTCTACTTTCGCTGTCACAACACCAGTTGCTGGAATTGCAAGTCCCGGTTTCAGGAAACCCTTTCAGCACCTTGGATAGCTCCCAACAACTCCCCTCATTAGATAAAAGGAGATATTGTCCCAGCAAGGAGCTAGTTCCATCTGAAGCCTTCTTAAAGCAGATAAGGCCTGTTTGGCTGTAGGCTGGACCCTTTTGGAAAATTTTGCTATATTTCTTAAAGGGTCATTCCCTGATTTTGCATTGTCAAGCATCTGCAAAGCTAAGGAGAGGATTGGGTGCCTGAGGGCTCCTCCTCTGACTCTGCGGACGGGGATGAAGCTCTGGCTTCCATATCAGGCGGTCCCAAAGAGATACTCTCTTGCCCGAGTCACCCTCCATGTATTATGGGGTTGTGATGAGGGGAACGGATGCAACTGAAAACTGCAAGAGGACATTAAGACTGGGTGAAGTCCTAAATTAAACCTTTGAAGAATCAGAGTGGCATACTGGTTAGAGGGTTAGACTGGGAGACTAGGGCTCAAATCCCCTCTCAGCTATGAGGCTCACTGGGTGACCTTGGGCCATTCACTGCCTCTTTCAGCCTAACCTACCTCCCAGGATTGTTGTGATGTTTACATGAGGAGAGGGGAGAACCATGAGCGCCACCTTGAGCTCATTGAAGAAAAAGGTGGAATGTAAATGCAATTAATATAATTAATAATCAATAAAAGAAAGTGTTTATGCAATATTAGGATATGAGGCAGAAGAACAAAGGGGGAATAGAGGAAATATGCTTTCGGAAGGAGTAATTTGGTAGAGTAAGAGAAGGCCAGAGACCAGAAAGGAAGACTTCCTTTTCACCACCTTGTTCCTCAGGAAGAGGAGGAAGTTGTCTCACACCATTTCAGATATTTGCTTTTTCCATTCGAGGCTTCCAAATCCATCTGCCAAACAGACAGAGGGGATTTCATTTGCTTTCTTCTCCTGAACCATTTGAAAATGGATTTAGGGTCGTTTGGGTTTTGCTTCTGTTCTTCTCCCAGCAGTGAAATTGTTCTGACGTCTTCTTGGATGGACTATTGTAAGGTAAGGCGGCACGCTGGAAAGGAACCGAAAGGGACTTTGAGGCAGTTGAAGGGCATTAAAAGAGACAGTAAGCGATGTAAATTGTCAGACGGGAAAGATTGCTGTTTGTATGAGGTGTCTGGATTCATTGTTCTGCTTGGTTTTTAATTTGGGGCGAGCGGAATGTTCTGGTGGAAGGGAGTCAGCAGCGCAGGCCATGGGAGAAAGGAGGGAGGGAGGGAAGGAAGGAAGGAGGGAGGTATGGAGGGAAGAAGAACAGAGGATCTAGCTGCCTTAACAAATCAAGTATCCTTTCTGGAAGAGCCATAGCTCAGGGGAAGAGCACCTGCTATGCATGCAGAAAGTCCCAGGTTTTGTCACCATCATCTCCAGGTAGTTCCCCAAAACCCTGCTGCCAATGGAGGCAAAACTGCGAGAGATGGACCAGTGGTTCAACACACTGTAGCAGCTTCCCATGAACCTTTGTTGAAGTGAGGAGTCAAAAAGGCAAATTTATTTTCTCAATATATGATAATACTGAGGCCTGCATTAGAGATGGCAGAAAAATTCAATCCAGTTCTCATTTAAAGGCAAACCTACCCGAGTGGCACTGTGGGTTAAACCACAGAGCCAAGGACTTGCCGATCAGAAGGTCGGCGGTTCAAATCCCTGCGACGGGGTGAGCTCCCATAGCTCGGTCCCTGCTGCTGCCAACCTAGCAGTTCGAAAGCACGTCAAAGTGCAAGTAGATAAATAGGTACCGCTCCAGCGGGAAGGTAAACGGCGTTTCTGTGCGCTGCTCTGGTTCACCAGAAGCGGCTTAGTCATGCTGGCCACATGACCCAGAAGCTGTACGCCGGCTCCCTCAGCCAATAAAGCGAGATGAGCGCCGCAACCCCAGAGTTGGCCACGATTGGACCTAATGGTCAGGGGTCCCTTTACCTTTACCTTTACCTTTACCCAATTTTCACTTTCTGGAATGACAAGAAAGCCTAAACATATCCATCCTTTGAGATCTGCTCTTCTCCAAATTTTTCAATGTAGTACTACAGCCAAATAATGTGTCAAAAGGGAAAAATGTATACACTGGGACAAGGCATGCATTAAAAATACATATACTGTAGTCTGAAAACAGCAGAGTGTTTTCCTATTTGTGATAATGGCTTTGCGAAATGGGTGTGCGTTGGGAAAAATTGCATAGAAGCATGGGTGTAAGGGTAGATTGATGCTGAAGTGCTGGTGAATTTTCACGGGGACTTGAAAGAATTAAATAAATTGCAAACCGATGTGGAAAGGAGGGGAATTGAGCTTAGCTGTGATTCCTTCGTCGCTGGGGGTCAGACTCTATGACTATTTGGGTCCCTTCCAAGTCTCCAATTCTATGATTCTAAGATGTGGGGGGAAATGAGAAACTGAGAGAAACTGTAAGTGACAAGTTCACCCACCCCTAACCTACATATCATTTTGAAACCCAATAAAACCTTCGCTCTGTTTACCACAATGTTGATGGTTTCGATCGCCAGGTTCTATTCGATTCCTATTCTCCCGGTTGACAAGCGTGAATATGTACATAAGTACCATGAGAAGCAGTAACTCACAGCTCCACTCCCTACGCTGGATCTATATGCAAAATCATTGTTAAAAATAAAAGTAAGGTATTTAATACTTTGGGAAGTTATAAGTACACCGAACAGTGTGGGTTGAGTTATGTGCTAAAAGTTGCACGAGATCCTGAAGATTGCGTTCACAAAGGAGTTGGGCGTTGCATCCATTTCAGTCTCCTCCTCCATTCACACATCTTTCTCCTGCAAGAAAGAAAGAAAGGCAGGGGTTGAATCGCACTGCAGAGGGTTGGACTTGATAGCCCCCTTTTACCTCTACAAGCAAGGGTTTCCGAGCACAATTCAAAGTGTTGGTGCTGACCTTTAAAGACCTAAACGGCCTCGGTCCTGTATACCTGAAGCAGCGTCTCCACCCCCATCGTCCTACCCGGACACTGAGGTCCAGTGCCAAGGGCCTTCTGGTGGTTCCCTCACTGTGAGAAGCCAGATTACAGGGAACCAGGCAGAGGGCCTTCTTGGTAGTGGCACCTGCCCTGTGGAATGCCCTCCCACCAGATGTCAAAGAGAACAAAAACTACCAGACTTTTAGAAGACATCTGAAGGCAGCCCTGTTTAGGGAAGCTTTTAATGTTTGATGCATTACTGTATTTTAATATTTTGTTGGAAGACGCCCAGATAAATTATTATTATTGTTGTTATTATTATTATTATTATTATTATTATAAACCTCAGAGCATAGGAAGAGCTCATTGGGTCAGACCAGTGGCCAATCGAGTCCTGCATCCTGTTCTCACATTGGCCAACCAGATGCCTGTGGGAAACCCGAAAGCAGGACTAGAGTACAAGAGGCTTTTCTCCCCTCCTGCGATTTCCAGCAGCTAGTATTCAGAGCCATTGCTGCCTCCAGCTGTGAGGGGCAGAGCGTAGGAATCATGGTTAGTAACTGCCAATAGGCCTCTCTTCCATGAACTTGCCTAATCCTCTTTTAACACCACCCATGTTGGTGGGCATCACTGGCTCCTGTGGCAGTGAGTTCCATAGTTCAACTAACCTAGTTTTATCTGCCCTCAATCTTCCAACATTCATTCTATGTCCACCAGTTCTAGTGTTGTGTGTGTGAGAGAGAAACTTCTTCTCTATCTCTTTTCTCCTTGCAGGGCCATCTTTACCCGGGGGTTGTGCTGGTCCCAAGGGTTAACCGTGTGGCGAGGTCTGGATGGCTTTTATCTGCCCCAAGGCATAGGGCGGCCCTGGTCCACAGGTGACTCGCCTCTGCTGGCCTGGAGGCGAGCACTCCTCCTCTGGGAACTTAGTTCCCTCCGCCTCTCTGCCTTGAGCCTCTGCAGCTCAGGAGAGGCTGGAAGGCTCCCGGACCCAGAGGCAACTTCAGCCTCCCCTGACGGGGCTGAGAGTGGAGCACCTGCAGGCAATGGGTCCTCCATCACCTCAGGAGCCAGAGCAGACTCAGCTGGTGCCTGCACCTGAGGATCCAGCACAGGTGAGGACCCTTCAGGCTCAGGCCCCAGCCCTGGCTCAGCTGGTTCTGGAGGCGGGGACTCCTGTGCAGGCTGGGATTCCTCAGGTTCAGCCTCCGAGTCCAAATCCCAGGCCATCACAGGGGTGCAAGGGTTGCAGTGCACCCGGGCGCTGAATTCTGGGGGGCGCCAAATGTATCGGCGGCTGTGAAAAGCAATGGAGCAAATGTCCCCGCCCCCCATCTCTGTTGCTCTGTAACTCTGTAGCATCTAATATTCCCGACGAGTCAGCAAACAAAAGCAGCTATTTCCGCTGCGTCGTTGGCTCCCCCCCCAAAAAAAATACTCAAGAACTTTGAGTTCACCCCCCTAAAAAAGATGGGGGCGGCTAACTGAATTTGGGGGCGCTGGGCAATCTGCCCCCCAGTGGTGCATTTGCTAAAGACGGCCCTGTCTCCATGCCACCATCGTTTTATAAACTTCTACCTTGTTGCCTCTTACCTGTCTTTTCTCGCAGTGGCGTAGCGTGGGTTGTCAGCACCCAGGGCAAGGCAAGTAATTTGCACCCCCTAACCCGTGGATTTGCGCCCCCTAACCCGTGGATTTGTGCCCCCTAACCCATGGATTTGCGCCCCTAACACCCAGATGTTGCGCCCGGTGCGGTCGGCCCCCCCCTGCACCCCCCACGCTACGCCACTGTTTTCTCGAATCTAAAAAGTGCTGATTGCCACATCTTTTCTTCTTAAGGGAACTGCTCCATCCCTTCTGGATCATTTTGGCTTCCCGTTTCTGAGCCTTTTCCAACTCTACAGTATCCTTTGTAAGGGAAGGCGACCAGAACTAGAAAATGGGATTCCAAATGTGGTCACAACATAGATTTTCAGCATTAGTGTACTGGCAGTTTTACTCTCAATTCCTTTCCTAAAGATCTGCAGCATGGAATTTGCCTTTCCTGCTACAAAAGGTCCAGAGAGTTGAACCTTTACAGTGATTCCAGCCCACCCCCCAACTTCAGAGGCCAGTCCCTAGCATGGGGGGTCAGTCCCTAGCATGGAGGTCAGTCATGGCATAGGTACTGCAGGTCACACAAAACGTCTGCTCTTGCAGCCCAGAGCCAGGTCAAAAACAGTGGGAGAGAGAGAGATGTCCCCTCTAAACCACCACAAGATTTCACCCCCACCCCCACCCCTGCCGCCTCTTTCTTCCTCCTGGCCCATTTGCCTGAATCCTGTGCACTAATTAGCGGCATAATAAAGTAGCAAGGAATACGATTTCCTCATTAGCTGGAGAGAGATTCCCAGCTAACATGACTGATAGGCATCTACAAGAAAATTAACTTCAGCACCAGGGCTCTGTAATCAAGATTAATGAGGAAATGGAGAGAGGGAACAGACCACAGTTCTCCTTTGCTCCTGCCCATCTACATCCCTCCCTTTGCAGGAGACTAAGCGGCGACTGAAAGAGGGGGTTGGCAGGGCAGAAATAAATTGCCCTCCAAACTGCTTGGAATACTACCACCCCTGTAAAGGTAAAGGTAAAGGGACCCCTGACCATTAGGTCCAGTCGTGGCCGACTCTGGGGTTGCGGAGCTCATCTTGCTTTATCGGCTGAGGGAGCTGCCATACAGCTTCCGGGTCATGTGGCCAGCATGACTAAGCTGCTTCTGGCGAACCAGAGCAGCGCATGGAAACACCGTTTACCTTTGAAGGTGACCCAGAAACTACAACTAATCCAAAATGCAGCAGCTAGACTGGTGACTGGGGGCGGCCGCCGAGACCATATGACACCAGTCTTGAAAGACCTACACTGGCTCCCAGTATGTTTCCGGGCAGAATTCAAAGTGTTGGTGCTGACCTTTAAAGCCCTAAATGGCCTTGGTCCAGTATACCTGAAGGTGCGTCTCTACCTCCATCATTCTGCCCAGACACTGAGGTCCAACACCAAGGGCCTTCTGGCGGTTCCCTCACTACGAGAAGTCAAGTTACAGGCTTCAAAATAATCCATCCCACTGTCCAACAGCTCTTAGAAGGAACCTTTTTTCAGCCTCAAACTACTTGGGAGGCCACATGTCCATTGGTGGATGGGGGACCAAAGGCCCGAAGTGGGCCAGACCAGAAGTAAAAACGGAGCAAGTGAAACTCATAGGTTTTGCACAGTAAGCTACATTTTAGTCACGCAAGCAGAGACTACATAGAAACACCTGCCTTAAGTTGGGCACGGAGGAGGATGCTATGGTTCCCTAGCTTTGACAGTGAGGGGTTAAACCAGAATAATGGTTGCTAACCACAGTGGCTATGTTCTACTGCCCTCCAGTGCATCCCAGTTGCTGGAAACCACAGCAGGGAAGAGCTACTGGTGAGCTCAGGTCCTGCTTGCTGGTTTCATATCTGGGCATCTGGCTGGTCACTGTGAGGATGCTGGACTAGATGGGCTATTGGCCTGATCCAGTTTCTTACATCCTGAAGTGTTCGGACTGCTGTCCTGTTCCACCCACTTCTTCCCTATGGCTCAGTACAGTGGTTATTCGAGTTACAGAAGCTTCAGGTAACAGACTCCGCTAACCAGAAATATTACCTTGGGTTATAGTTGTCAACCTTCCCTTTCTTTGCGGGAAATTCCCTTATTCCAGCGCCATTTCCAGCTGCTTCCCGCTGCTATCCCGGATTGTTAGATATTCTGTAGACTGTCCCCAGGACAGGTGAGGCTGCTGATCCCTTATTTTCGAGGCTGCTGGTCACTTATTTTCAAATCTGAAAGTTGACAGCTATGCCTCGGGTTAAGAAGTTTGCTTCAGGATGAGAACAGAAATCGCGCAGCAGTGGCGCAGTGGCAGCGGGAGGCCCCATTAGCTAAAGTGGTACCTCTGGTTAAGAACAGACCTCCAGAACGAATTAAGTTCTTAACCTGAGGTCAGTGGCATAGCGTGGGTTGTCAGCACCCGGGGCAAGGCAAGTAATTTGCACCCCCTAACCCATGGATTTGCGCCCCCTAACCAGTGGATTTGCGCCCCCTAACCCTAACCCCCAGATGTTGCACGCGATGCGGCTGCCCCCCCTGCACCCCCCACGCTACGCCACTGCCTGAGGTACCACTGTATCCTGCTTAATAGGAGCTGTCCAGCGAATCAAACTTCAGAAGGTGCAGAATAGCAGATGAGCTGTCCAAGCAGATCAGCAGAGCAACATTAGATGTTGCTCCAGCACTGGTTCAGCTTGACCTGAGCAACGTTAGAGTTCGGTGTTGCTGCCCCAACTCTTTCTGGCTTGTGATCAGGGTTCCTATTTACATGGTGGTGGGGGGATGAAGTGCCAGAGACACCAACGAGCTAATTTAGATTGTTGCTAAGCATCCTTCTCACAAGTAGGAGTTGTGGTGGGTTGGCTACATCTTGCCACATGGGCACTGTCCCTCCAGCTCTGGGCTTCCATTCAAACCATATGGATTTATTCACAAAGCTCATCTGAGACCATGTGTCCTAGTGGTTTGAATGCTGGACTAGGAGCTAGGAGAGTAGAGTTAAAATCCCCACTCAGCCATGAGGCTCACTGGGCCAGTCAGTCTCAGCCTAACAAGCCTCACAAGGTTCTTGGGAGGAGGAGATGGGGAGAAAGAGAAACATGGACATCACCTTGAGCCCCTTGGAAGAAAGGTCACAAACAGATCCATAAACTACCAGTTGTGAAAAGTTGACCCATACCAGCCACACAGTATTTCTTCCACAAGATTTTGTACTTGATAGTCCCCTGTGCTAGACTGAGAAGATCACTTCCAACTTGCCTGCATGCGAACACAGCCGCAAGATTGAAAGCTCCTGTGTTAAATTAACCACAGTTTAGCATGTAAACGGGCTGACTTGTTCCAGCAAACCCTACCATCCTCTCCTGTATCTAGGATTATTTCATGTTGCTAAATAGCTGGGTCTTGCTCCTCAGGAAATAGACTTGGCAGTGGAACCTGCTCCTTTTCCATATGAAAATATAGTGTTCCCTTTGAAGAAGGGTTATCCAAGAACGGCAAAGAGCACATTTAATTCCATACACTTCAAAGATGGATATACATAAGATTATATTCTGCTTGTCCTGAGGAGCTTTAGAGTTTGGCGTTGCTGCCCCCAACTCTTTCTGGCTTGTGATCACACCTATTCCCATGGTTTGAAAAAAGAAGATACCAGAGACATCAATGAGATTGTTTAGAATGTGGTTCTCAACCTGTGGGTCCCCAGATGTTGTTGGACTACAACTCTCATCATCCCTGAGCTCTGGCCTTGCTAGCTAGGGGTGATGGGAGTTGTAGTTCAACAACATCTGGGGACCCACAGGTTGAGAAAGGCTGGTTTAGATAGTTGCTAGGCATCCTTCTCATGAGCAGGAGTTGCAGTGGGCTGGCCAATCTGTTGCAGTGGTAAGAGCATTGGACTAGGACCTGGGAGAACAGGGTTCAAATCTCCACTTGGCCATGAAACTCACTGGGTGACCTTAGGCCAGTCACTGGGTCTCAGCCCAATCTACCTCACAGGGCTGCTGTAGGAATTAAATGAGGTTGGGGAAAACAATGTGTACGGCCCTGAGCTCCTTGGAAGCTGTTGACCTTTAAAGGTGTTGACCTTTGAAGCCCTAAACGGCCTCGGCCCAGTATACCTGAAGGAACGTCTCCACCCCCATCGTCCTACCCAGACACTGAGGTCCAGCGCCGAGGGCCTTCTGGCGGTTCCCTCACTGTGAGAAGCCAAGTTACAGGGAACCAGGCAGAGAGCCTTCTCGGTAGTGGCACCCACCCTGTGGAATGCCCTCCCACCAGATGTCAAAGAGAAGAACAACTATCAAACTTTTAGAAGACATCTGAAGACAGCCCTGTTTTGGGAAGCTTTTAATGTTTGATCTATTACAGTATTTTAATATTTTGTTGGAAGCTGCCCAGAGAGGCTGGGGAAACCCAGGCAGTTGGGCGGGGTACATATAATAAATTATTATTTTTATTATTATTGGAAGAAAGGTGGGATATAAATGCATCAAATACATACATAAATGCAAAAAATAAAATGAAAAATGAAATAGAACAGTTTTGGTGGATCAGCCCCTAATTAGGCCCAGCTAACTGAGTGCACATGTCTGGTCGTTTGCCTCAAGGAAGCCCAGAAGTAGAACACAAAATCCTTCATTCATTCTGCCCCCTGCCCCCACCCCCCATCTTCCTGTTAAGCAGCCAAGACTAAATAAGGCTTTATTTCAGCTGTATATTTGAAAGATGTGCCGAAGATAAAATATATCTTTCGAATCCATTTTATAAGCATTATTTTTTATGGGGCACTATAAACACACGTTTTAATGCTGCAATAACATTCTGTGTTTTGAAGATTGTTGGATGCTAGGGGCTCTTTGGGTGAGAATGTCTTATGAGATGAAATCAGCTTACAGAAAGGAATCGGAGAATTGGAGAGCTGGAAGGGACTCCAAGGATTATCCAGTGCCACCCCCTGCGATGCAAGAATCACAGCTAAACAAAAATCCCTTACGGATGAACCTCTAGTCTCTGTCACACCACACCTGGGATACTGTGTCCAGCTATGGACACCACTGTTGAAGGAGGATATGTCCAGCCACCTTTGATTGATGGGGTCTGCGTGGAGAGGGTAACAACGTTCAGATTTTTGGGTATTGAATTACAAGAGGATCTGTCCTGGAGTGTCAACACAAGGGGGCTTGTGAAGAAGGCGCAGCAGAGACTGTACTTTTTGAGAATCCTAAGGAAAAACCATCTTCCGCAGAAACTGCTGCTTGCCTTCTATCACTGTGCCATTGAGAGCGTGCTCACTTATGGCTTATGTGTGTGGTACGGAAGCTGTACTACCCAGGACAGGATGGGGTTGTGCAGAGTTGTTAAGGCAGCAGAGAGCATTGCTGGCTGCCCACTCTCCACCTTAGAGCAGATTTATGCCACAAGGTGCCATAGGAAGGCACTGGACATAGTAAAAGATCCATCGCATCCTGGTCACTGTCTCTTCGAGCTCCTGCCGTCGGGACGGAGATACAGGACGATGAAGACAAGAACGAGCCGTCTTAAGAACAGCTTCTTCTCCAGAGCGATCTCGGCCCTAAATGGGAAACCTGGACTTTGAAAGTCATCTAATCTTCCTTGCTGTATTATACTGTATTGTTTTAATTAGTGTTTTTATAGTTGTTCTGATTTTGTGTGGAGTGCCCTACCTGGGTGGATGGAGCAGCCAAGTAATTTTCGTTGTCCCCGAGAGGGGGCAATGATAATAAAGATATTATTATTATTATTATTATTATTATTATTATTATTATTATATTGGGAAGTTGGTACATGTGCAGAGGAGGGCGACCAAGATGATCAAGGGTCTGGAAACCAAGCCGGATGAGGAATGGTTGAAGGATCTTGGTATGTTTAACCTGGAAAAGAGGAGACTGAGAGGTGATAGGAGAGCCACCTTCAAATATGTGAAGGGTTGTCACCAGTGGCGTCACAACGGGGGGCGGGAGGGTGGTGAGCTCCCGGTGCCACATCTGCGGGGGTGACAAGAAGGCGACCCGCAGTGGTGGCGCGAACAGCCATCGTGTCGCCACAGCCGCATGTGGAGGATCCTCCATTTGCGACTGCAGCCACGAACAGAGGGTCCCGGCACCGGCGGCAAACCGCTATGTACAGTGCATGTGCATTGTCACTACATATAGCGCATGCGCATACGTAGTGATGCCGCACATGCGCTGTACATAGTGGTTTGCCTCCAGTGCTGGGATCCTTTGCTGTATGTAGCGACGCCACACATGCACTGTAATTGCGTTTTGCCATTGGCACCACTACAGCACCGTACAAACGGTGCCAGGATCCTTTGCAGTGGCTGTAGAGGATCCTCCATTCACGGTTGCAGCCACAAGCAGAGGATCCCGGTAGCATCCATACAGTGCTGGAGCAGTGTCTCCGGCAAACCGCTATGTACAGCTCATGCGCGGTTGGAGGCGGTTGGAGGATGGATGGCGGTCAACGGATTGAGGTTGAATCCTGACAAGACAGAGGTACTGTTCTTGGGGGACAGGGGGCAGACTGGTGTGGGGGACTCCCTGATCCTGAATGGGGTAACTGTGCCCCTGAAGGACCAGGTGCGCAGCCTGGGAGTCATTTTGGACTCACAGCTGTCCATGGAGGCGCAGGTTAATTCTGTGTCCAGGGCAGCTGTTTACCAGCTCCACCTGGTACGCAGGCTAAGACCCTACTGGCCCGCGGACTGTCTCACCAGAGTGGTGCATGCTCTGGTTATCTGCCGCTTGGACTATTGCAACGCGCTGTACGTGGGGCTACTTTTGAAGGTGACTCAGAAATTACAACTAATCCAGAATGCGGCAGCTAGACTGGTGACTGGGGGCGGCCACCGAGACCACATAACACCAGTCTTGAAAGACCCACATTGGCTCCCAGTACGTTTCTGAGCACAATTCAAAGTCTTGGTGCTGACCTTTAAAGCCTTAAACGGCCTCAGTCCAGTATACCTAAAGGAATGTCGCCAGTCCCATCGTTCAGCCCGGATACTGAGGTCCAGGGCCGAGAGCCTTCTGGTGGTTCTCTCATTGCGAAAAGCAAAGCTACAGGGAACCAGGCAGAGGGTCTTCTTGGTAGTGGCACCCGCCCTGTGGAACGCCCTTCCATCAGATGTCAAAGAGATAAACAACTACCTGACATTCAGAAGACATCTGAAGGCAGCCCTGTTCAGGGTAGTTTTTAATGTGTGACATCTTAGTGTATTTTTGGTCTTTGTTGGAAGCCGCCCAGAGTGGCTGGGGAAACCCAGACAGATGGGCGGGGTACAAATAAATTATTATTATTATTATTATTATTATTATTATTGTCACATGGGAGATGGAGCAAGCTTGTTTCTTGTTGCTCTGGAGGGTAAGACCCAAACCAATGGATTCAAATGGATTTCTAAACCTTAGAAATAACTAGGGTAAGAGCTGTTGAACAGTGGAATGGGCTCCCTTAGAAGTTGATGGACTCTCTTTCACTGGAGGTTTTTAAGCATAGGATGGAGGCTCACCTGTCACGGATTCTTCAGCAGCGATTTCTGCATTGCAGGGTCTGGAGAAGTTTAGCCCTGGGGTCCCTTCCGGCTATATGATTCTATGCTAATTCTTTGGTGTGGAATTTCTGACTGCTAGTTTTAAACTTTCTTTCTAATCAGGCAGCTGAACTCTGGCAAAGTGAAGACATCAGGCAAGTTAAGGAGAGTCTTACTACTGCCCGTGGTCTTGACAAAGTCACTTTACATGATTGAAGATCCAGCACTCGGGGGTAATTAACCACAGATAACTCACCATTAGCATTAACGGGGATTTATCTCTGGCTCATTATCCCAATCTCCAGCCTTAAAAAAACACCCACACGCGAAGTTCAAAGTGCCCTTCCTACTTCTCTCCCAAACCTTAAGCTACAATGGGAAAGGACTGGTGCACTTCTGCAGCAAAACACACACCTGCTATATTCTGAATGGCAGAAGGTAGCTCTTCTTGTCTGTAGATCTAACAGCTGTGGTAGCTAAAGTGGAACCTCCTCAATCAGAGCAATGTACCTGTGGATACCAGTGAGGAACAATGAGCACGGGTTGGAGGTCACCTTCATCTCCTGATCCTAGGGTTTCTGGAGGGGCCTGACTGAACACCCATGGAGACAGAATGCTGGGGCAGGTGGTCCTTTGAACTGATCCAACAGGACACTATTTGAGAAGTTCAGGGTTGAATGGGGAAGGCCCCACTCGAGCTCAGAGTCCAGTGCTTTGCATGCAGCAGGTCCTGGGTTCAATCCCCAATGGCATATTCAGATAGAGCTCAAAGAGGATCCTGTGATACCATGGGGCGCTGCTGCCAGTCTGTGTAGGTAATACTGAGCAAGATGGACCAATAGTCTTATTGTTATTATTTATTTATTGCCATCACATAGGAACATTCAGAATACATTCAGAATAAACAGGCTAGTGCGATCTTGTCGCCATTTCAACAGTACAGTCATTTGCCAAAGGGAAGAAGAGGCAAGCAATCTGTTTCATCTCTGTGGGTCTCCAGCAAGGGCAGGATCCTGTAGTGTACTTCGGCAACAAAAAATCAAATAGAGGAACTTAGCTACTGTCTTGGTGAGCTCCTGGTCTCTCCCCTGTAATAAGAAGCGTCTAACCTCTGTCTCTGGTTTCCATGTTGCAATACATAGATGTCTAGAAATTGTTGGCGGAGATCATCATACATTTTACATTTAAGAGCCATGTGAGCTAGAGTTTCCACCAGATGGGCATCGCATGGGCAGATCCTATCTCCTTCTGCCATATACGGCAAACCTACCCCAAAGGAGGTTAGAAGGATTAGAATTGAACCTAGCCAGTGAAAAAGCCCTTCTTTCTTGCGGGTTAAACAAAAATTGTAAATAATTAAGGTTAAATTCCTGCTCCCAAGAGAGTCAAAAATAGAGGGGAACATGCTTTTTCCGCAGCTGAGATTAGTTCCTGGCGATCTATTTATTTATTGAATCAACTTACTTACTTGGGATAAGGCAGCCCTTAAGTCTTAACCCTGGAGAGCTGCTACCAGTCAGTGTAGGCAATGCTTAGCTAGATGAACCAGGGATCTGGCTCAGTATAAGGGAGCCTATTTCCTTATGGTCCTCATGCAGCCAAAATGGCACCACCCAAAGGCAACCAAGTGGTCTTCTGATACTGAATGGGCAAAACTGCCCTTTCCAAACAGCGGCTCTCATGGGACCTTCAGCTGCCACCATCTTGTATCTGAAGGCATCTGAACCAACCAACTCTAATTCCAAGAAAAGGCGGTTCCACTTAAACTTTAGGAAGAACTTTCTGGTGGTAAGAGCTGCTTGACAGTGGAATGGAAGACCATGAAGAGTGGTGGAGTCTCCTTCCTTGGAGGTTTTTAAGCAGAGTTTGGGTTGCCATCTCAAAGGGCTTCTTTCCTGCATTTCAGGGCCATATGAGTTAGGGTCCCTTCCATCTCTTTGACTCTATGAAGGCCACAGGCACATTCTGGCATGTGGTCTTGTCCTCTCTCTCTCTCTCTCTCTCTCTCTCTCTCTAGCAACTGATCTAATCTGAGGGCTCAAGCGTCGCTCCAGCTAAATTATAACTCATTGGTGACATTGTGAAATATGACTCTCCTCACAATTGCTGGCGAGAGTTATTTGCCATCTACATTATGCATATATAATAATATTCTATGCAAAAAAGGGGGACATTAGCAAAGCACCCAGGCAGAGGATTTCAGTCACGCAAGTGTCAGCATATTTAAAAAATGGGGGTTAAGATTATACCAGGTTCGATTTCCAACATATTGCTTAGAGCAATGGACTGACATCTCCACCTCCCTTGCTGTTTGCAATTATGGCAATAAGTAAAGTCAAGGGGGGTTGGTTTCCACAGCAACTCTAGGCCTCTTTCAACACACCCCAATCAGCATTATACCATTGTGATGCTCTTGAGTGCAACAAGGCATTCACATGCAGTTGAAGGGGGCTGGATTACTATAATGCGCTCTATCTGGGGCGGTCCTTGGGCCTGGTTCAGAAGCTCTGGCTGGTGCAGAATGCAGATGGGGGAATCTGGATGAGAACCTGTGACCCCATTTTTAGTACACTGGCTGCCCATCAACTACCGAGCCAGGTTCAAGGTTCTTATATTCATTTACAAAGCCCTGAACAGCTTAGGTCCATGGTACCTCGGGGAATCCCTTGAACCCTTATATCTCAGCTAGATTACTGAGATCATCTGCAGGAGCATTGTTGGCAGTGGTGGACCTACTGTACATTTTGGGGGCCCTGAATCTTGAAGTGTCATGGGGCTCCCTTCACAACCAACAGTGAGGTCTGGATAAAACTGAAGTCCCCTAAATGGCTGGTTCACACCTGAAGGAAAACCTTCTACTTGGACAATGATAGACGATGACTTCCATTCAACGTACTTTTCTTCAGCTTCACTTCAACAGCATGCTAAGCTTTCTCCAAAGGGCCTTCTTGGTGGTGGCTTCCAGACTTTGGAACTCCCTTCCTGGAGAGGCCAGACTGCCTCCCTCCATGCTGTTATTCCACTGGCAGGTGAAGATTTCCTTATTCCAACAGGCCCTTAAGGGATTAGCATTATTTTTTTTTTTTTAAAAAAAGAAATATATATTTTAATAGTGCTTGCTGTTTTGACTACCTGCATTTTAAGAAATTTGATTTTTATATATTGTTTTAATTCTATTAAGAGTTGCTTCTTTAACGCTTGTCTTTTATATGCCTTTAGCTTTTTGCATTTCATCTGTGTTGTTTTAATTTGTGCAAACCGCCTTGGGAAAGAGGTGGCTTACAAATAAATAAATACATAAATAAAGCTTCCCATACCAAGGCCACTTACAGAGGGTTTCGCCCAAGCTGATCAGCTGCTGCAAAATTATTTTTCAACACTGGGTGATTGAACATTTTCCCCATCACATTCAGTACAGGCCCCCTCTAATGAGGCCCTGAAACTACTACTACTACTATTACTACTACTACTTCTTCTACTACTACTTCTTCTACATCTACTACTACTTCTTCTCCTTCTGCTTCTACTACTACTTCTACTACTACTTCTACTGCTTCTACAACTTCTACTACTACTACTTCTACTGCTTCTACAACTTCTACTACTACTACTTCTACTGCTTCTACAACTTCTACTACTACTACTTCTACTACTACTTCTTCTCCTTCTGCTTCTACTACTACTTCTACTGCTTCTACAACTTCTACTACTACTACTTCTACATCTACTACTACTTCTTCTCCTTCTGCTTCTACTACTACTTCTACTACTACTTCTACTGCTTCTACAACTTCTACTACTACTACTTCTACTGCTTCTACAACTTCTACTACTACTACTACTACTTCTACTACTACTTCTTCTCCTTCTGCTTCTACTACTACTTCTACTGCTTCTACAACTTCTACTACTACTACTTCTACATCTACTACTACTTCTTCTCCTTCTGCTTCTACTACTACTTCTACTACTACTTCTACTACTACTTCTACTGCTTCTACAACTTCTACTACTACTACTTCTACTACTACTTCTTCTCCTTCTGCTTCTACTACTACTTCTACTGCTTCTACAACTTCTACTACTACTACTTCTACATCTACTACTACTTCTTCTCCTTCTGCTTCTACTACTACTTCTACTACTACTTCTACTACTACTTCTACTACTACTTCTACTGCTTCTACAACTTCTACTACTACTACTTCTACTTCTACTACTACTACTATTACTACTTCTATTTCTAC
Source organism: Podarcis gaigeae (assembly GCF_964106915.1). Lineage (NCBI taxonomy): Eukaryota > Metazoa > Chordata > Lepidosauria > Squamata > Lacertidae > Podarcis > Podarcis gaigeae. Next base: position 14,065,885 of record NC_139684.1, read on the forward strand.
TTTTTCTTCTTCTGCTGCTGCTTCTTTTGCAAAACCAGGTCCTAGTGGGTTAAATCACACATCCCTGTTGCCATTTATCCCCTTCCCAACATTTTCCTCCTCCTGACAGGGGTAGGATGCGGGGGACCAACTCTAATTCCAAAGCACCACCTGAACATGTAAATCCTTCAAAGAGGGAGCATTCCTATTTATGAGTCTCTTATTCCCTTCCAAAAAAAATAGTAGCGGAAACTGGAACTAGCAGACCCACCCCTTCTCGCTTGCCTGCTGTTCTACCTTTCATTTCCGACTCCTTCCCCATTGTCCCTCCAGCATCCTCTCCCTCCTTCTACCTAGCTGGAAACATGTGCTGTGTATTAGTGATAAGGAAGGAAGGCTTAAAAAAATAAATAAAATAAAATACGCCTCCATTGACACATGCAGGTGGTTCTGGATTCTGTGTGTTTTCCTCCATTCACTGCCTTCACTCTGATCCTTTCTTTCATTGCCTCTTGCTTAAGAGTACCTGTCTCTCTCCGCCTTCGCTAATGGTCCCCCTCTCACCCCCTTGCCTTTTCAGTTCGACAGAAGCCCGAAATGATGCCTTGAAATGATAGCCGAGGCAGATTAGTCAGCAAACCGTCCATTTCCAGAAAGATAATTAAACGCAATGAGTTCTCTTGCACCCTTGGAACGGCGGGATAATGGCACCCCTTCCTCCTCCAATGTTGCGGGGGAAAGGGTCTCCTTGACTTCAGATCCCAACTTGGAGCCCAGAGGATTTATTATGGCATGAGCTTTTGTGGACTGAGAGCTCTTGTGGATAAGTCCACAATAGCTTATGCTGCAATAAACCTGTTAACTTTTAAGGTGCAAACTCCTGGCTTTGTTGCTTTAGCAGCAAGAGACAAATGGTGTGGCAGTTTTCTTTGATTGGAAACCATAACGTCCACCCAAGTCAGTTTGTAGGAACTCAAGGACATCTCTCATCACCCCTGACCATGGCTGATGTGACTTGCAGTCAAACTGCCAGGGACTGGGCAGGTGGGGAGGAGTGGTGGAAGACCTCCATCTCAAGAGGCATCTGGGCAGGAGGAAGATGATGATAGTATGGACCCAGATTCATAGTGGGGGCAGGGGACAGGATGCATCCCAGAAGAAGAAGCAAAGAGCTTGGAAATAATGGAGGATTGGGAACAAGTTAGCAGATGCTTTAGAGTCCTGAACAGAGACAGGATTCAGAAGTGGGAGAAACAGTAGAGCATTCAGTGGACATTGTCACTTGAAAGCCTGGTAGAACCTCCTTTTCCAAGGCCCAGGTGATCTTAGAGCAGAAGGCCAAACAGAGACAGAAAGATTCCATTGTTGGCCACCATAGGCAGAAAGGAGGGGTTTGGAAGCGCCACAAGGGGGTGGAGCAGGCACTTTGAGCAATGTCTCAGGACTGAGGAGAACATAATCCATGGTCTTTCTGTGTTGACTTAAATAAAAGAACCAGCAGACGCTCTCTACATCTCTGATTTCATTAGGCAGCTAGCCTGGGAATCGTGACACTAACATTTCAAGGGCAATAGAGGTCCCTCATCCCTGAGCTAGACCTTCACTTGCCTTTACAGTGGTACCTCAGGTTAAGAACTTAATTCGTTCTGGAGGTCCGTTCTTAACCTGAAACTGTTCTTAACCCAAGGTACCACTTTAGCTAATGGGGCCTCCCTCTGCTGCCACCACCGCTGCACAATTTCTGTTCTCATCCTGAAGCAAATTTCTTAACCCGAGGTACTATTTCTGGGTTAGCGGAGTCTGTAACCTGAAGCATCTGTAACCTGAGGTACCACTCTACTGTCCCTGTCTACCTCCATCACAACTTTGCCTTCTTTTAATGCAGGGCTGAGGAACCTGTGGCCTTGCAGATGTTGTTGCACTCCAGCTCCCATCACATCTGACCGTTGGCCATGCAGACTGGAGCTGAATGGGAGTTGGAGTCCCACAACATGAGAGTGCCCACAATTGTCCCACCGCTCTCAGGGACTGGTTGGATCAGGAGGAGAAGTGCTGCTTCCTCTTTTCTCCATCCAAAACACTATTAGCTATTTTTCTTTGCCTCCATGTCTCTGGGGCTGGGGGCAGGGCAGTGACAGCCCAGCACATTTATTTATTTAGTTAGTTAGTTAGTTAGTTAGTTAGTTAGTTAGTTAGTTAGTTATTTGCCGCTCATCTGATTGGGATGCCCCAACCACTCTGGGTAGCTTTCAGCAAATTAAAACCTCAAAAAAGGAATATATTTTTTATTTTATTTTTTATTTATACCCCACTCATCTGGCTGGGTTTCCCCAGCCACTCTGGGTGGCTACCAACCGAATATGTTCCAACCGACAGTAAAACATCAACCTTTAAAAACTTCCTTGGACAGAGCTGCCTTCAGATGTCTTCTAAAAGTTGTTTATTTCCTTGACATCTGATGGGAGGGTGTTCCACAAGGAGGGCCTGACTACTGAAAAGGACATCTGCCTGGTTCCCTGTAATCTTACTTCTCACTGTGAGGGAACTGCCAGAAGGTCCTCGAAGCTGGACCTCAGTGTTCAGGCTGGACAATGGGATGGAGATGCTCCTTCAGGTATTGTTGTTGTTGTTTAGTCATTTAGTCGTGTCTGACTCTTCGTGACCCCATGGACCAGAGCAGGCCAGGCACTCCTGTCTTCCACTGCCTCCCGCAGTTTGGTCAAACTCATGCTGGTAGCTTCGAGAACACGGTCCAACCATCTCGTCCTCTGTTGTCCCCATCTCCCTGTGCCCTCCATCTTTCCCAACATCAGCCTCTTTTCCAGGGAGTCTTCTCTTCTCATGAGGTGACCAAAGTATTGGCGCCTCAGCTTCAGGATCTGTCCTTCCAGTGAGCACTCAGGGCTGATTTCCTTCAGAATGGATAGGTTTGATCTTCTTGCAGTCCATGGGACTCTCAAGAGTCTCCTCCAGCACCATAATTCAAAAGCATCAATTCTTCAGTGATCAGCCTTCTTTATGATCCAGCTCTCACTTCCATACATCACTACCTGGAAAAACCATAGCTTCAGGTATACAAGGATGAAACCATTTAGGGCTTTCAAGGTCAGCACCAGCACTTTGTATTGTACTCAGAAACGTACTGGGAGCTAATGCACTTCTTTGAGGACCAGTGTTGTATGCTCCCAGTGGCCTCTCCCAGTCACCAGTCTAGCTGCTGCTCCTCTCCATGTGGGGAGGTGGTTGTGGTTGTATGATATATACGAAGAGTGTGTGCGTGTTGTGGATAAAGGAAGCACTTAAGCAACGCTTATCAAGATGGATAAATCATGGTGTGGTATCAGATTGTTGGACAGGGGTGAGGTACAAGAGTGTGTTGGTCCGACAGTGATGGTTATTCCCAGTGGGAAGATAAGATTGAGAGAAAGATTAGGCTGGTGGCATTCGAAGTGAAGCCACTTCAGAGAGCATCATAACTCACCCATACAAAGCTGAGCATGAGATCTGTTTACTGTTGATTAACGGCAGATATGGCAGGTTCTCAGCCCATATTTTTGATGACTATCCAAGGTCCTTGCTTTGCTTTGCTTAGATTCCTAGAGTAATATGAAAGAACCAAGGCAGACTTCAGCTGCTGGAAAGGCAAATCAAAGTTCACATTGCAAGCAGCACTTTGGACAGCTCTGGGTGGAGATGGACAGAAATCAGCTCAGCTGAAGGTGACAGACCCAGACCCAAATAGGGCCAAAATAGGCAGTCAATCAACAGCTTGTCAAAAGGCGCTAGCGCTAACCCTACCTGGAGATGCTAGGTGCTGAAGGTGGGGCCTTCTGCAATCTGCATGCAAAGCAGGTGTGCTACCACTGGGCTACGGTCCTCCCCCCGCCCCCAGGTGAATGGGAATAATAATAATAATAATAATAATAATAATAATAATAATAATAATAATTTATACCCCGCCCATCTGGGTGGCTTCCAGCAAAATATTAAAATACAGTAATGCACCAAACATTAAAAGCTTTCCGAAACAGGGCTGCCTTCAGATGTCTTCTAAAACTCTGGTGATTGTTCTTCTCTTTGACATCTGGTGGGAGGGGGTTCCACAGGGCGGTCGCCACTACCAAGAAGGTGCTCTGCCTGGTTACCTGTAACTTGGCTTCTCGCAGCGAGGGAACCACCAGAAGGCCCTCGGCACTGGACCTCAGTGTCAGGGCAGAATGATGGGGGTGGAGACGCTCCTTCAGATATACTGGACAGAGGCCGTTTAGGACTTTAAAGGTCAGCACTCCAGTTAATAAAGCAAGAATAATAAAATTATACAGGTGGAAGCAAGCCAGCCAGCCAGACAACTAGCGAGCCACACCTTTCCCATGATACTCCATTCCGTTAAGCAGCCGTTTCCAGGCCATAAGAGTAGCACTTGGGGCATCTGAGAACTAGAGGATGAAATCAAAGAATCATAGAAGGGGACCCAAGGGTCATCTAGTCCAACCCCCTGCAGTGCAGGAATCTCAACTGAAGCACAAATGCAAATGCAGCCAAGCCTATTTTTCTTTATTTTAAATAGGTTGCGAATAATCCTAACAACTCCTGAGAAATGCAGTCAGAAAGTTCTTCCTGTATTTATCTGGAATCTCCTTTCTTGATGCTTGAATCCATTGGTTTGGGCCCTAGCCTCTGGAGCAGGAAAAAAACAAGCTTCCACGACGATCACATATCTCCATCGCTGTAGATTTTCCCCCAACTCATTTTGCCTGCTTTGCCCCAGTTTGCAGCTAGTTTGGCCTGCTATGCCCCTTTCTGCAAACAATTCTACCCATCATGCTAATGTTTGCAAGTCATTCCCCCTAATATAGTGCATTTCTTTTTGTTGCTTTCACTGACATAAGCACACACTCCTGCCAATATATATTTGTGTGCACATTTTTCAACAAGAGGCCACAATCACAAAACTGGGAAGAGTTTGAATTTCAAAGGATGGCTGTATTTTGGTGCATGTATCCCATCAGTGAAGTGTGAAGCCGGTAGGTTTGCATTACATGTGCATTAAAAACCAATAAGATTTGTATTAAAATGTGAATTGAAGCAAATTTCTGCCCCATCAGCAACATTAGGCCTTTAGATAGTGAAAGAAAATAAAAATCTTTCAGTCCAGCAAAAAAATTGGGGAGTGATAAGTCCCACAACCTAAGACCAAGACCATATTCTACAGCTCAAGAAAACTGAGTTTGATTAGCCCTTTGAATTATCTTTTTTTGGGAAATGTTTCTAAAATTGCTCTGCATGTGTTCCTTACCCTTAGTGACATCACTGTGCAGCCACATCCAATCACTTAATGTGGTGTAGCAACATCCTTCCTTTAGCCTCTTAACCAATTATCTCTCATTTTTAATCAGTTCTTCCATCTTGTTCGGTTTGTGAACCCTGATTGGCTGGGGTCACCCATCTGGCTAAACCAGAAAACAGGTCTCACCTGACTTCATGAGTACTCAGTGATGTCATCACAGAGCAGCACTGTGACATCACCATCCTCCGATCCGTGGAACTGGCATCATTATGGGTGTCAAAATGCTACCAGTCACATTTTGCCAGTTAAATCCTCCGGTGCGTGGGGGAGGTGAATATAAATATGGAGGTATGGATCCAGAGGGGAAGATAAAAAATATAGAATAATAGAATTGTGAAATTGGAATGGACCCCAAGAGTCATCGAGTCCAATGCAGGAATCTCAACTAAAGCATCCATGACAGATGGCCATCCAACCTCTGCTTAAAAACATCAAAGGAAGGAGAGTCCATCACCTCCTGAAGGAATCTGTTCCACTGACAAATAGCTCTTGGTATCAGAAAGCAATTCCTGATGTTTAGACAGAATCTCCTTTCTTATACCTTGAAGCCATTGGTTTTGGTCCTACCCTCCAGAGCAGCAGAAAACAGGTTTATTCCACCTTCCACATGACAGCCCTTTAGATATCTGAAGATGACTAACATACCGCCTCTCAGTCTCTTCTTCTTCAGGCTAAACATGCCCAGCTCCTTCAACTGTTCCTCGTAAGGCTTGGTTTCCAGACCCTTGATCATCTTGGTTGCCCTCCTCTGCACAATTTCCAGCTTGTCAACATCCTTCTTAAATTGTGGCACCCAGAACTGGACACAGGAGTGTAGGTTTGGTCTGACCAAGGCAGAATAGAGTGGAACTACTACATCCCTTGATTAGGATGCTATACTTTTGTTGATGGAGCCTAGAATAGCATCAACTCTTTCTTTGCTGCTGCATCACACTGTTGGCTCACGTTCGGCTTGTAGTCTACTAAGACCCCTAGATCCTTTTCACATGCAGGCTGTACCCCATCTTATATTTGTGCATCTGGTTTTCCTGCATAAGTACAGAACCTGACATTTATCCCTCTTGAAATTCATTTTGATAGTTTGGGCCCCATTCTCCCATCTGTTAAGGTCATCTTGTCTTCTGCAACATTAGCTATCCCTCCCAGTTTGCTGTCATCTGCAAATCTGATAAGCATCCTCTCAATTCCGTCATCCAGATCATTCATAAAGATGTTGAACAGCAACTGGCCCAGGACAGAACCCTACATCGCCTTACTTGTCACTTTTTTCCAGGATGACGAAGAACTATTAATGAGCATTATCTGAGTTTGGTCAGGCAACCAGCTACAATTCCCCTAACAGTAACCTCATCCAGACCACGTTTTACCATCGTCTTTGCAGGAATGTCATGGGGGATTTGGAGTTTATGCATTTTTAAAGTGAACAAAAAGGAGTGTTCGCACAAATAGGTTGGTGGAGAGAGACAGAGAAACACACAGAGAGAGAGAGATCTGCAAGGAATCAACTTTTCAGTGTGCCAGGACTGACACTTTGGAACTCTCTGCCACTTGACATCAGGCAAATGCCTCCATGAACTATTTCCTGTACCTACTTAAAAAGACTTCTGTTTCAGGAAGCTTATCCAAGTATGTAGAATGTTGCCACACACTTCATTCTGGTTTCTTTATATATATGTGTGTGTTTATATATGTCTGTGTGCATCACTTTCAACAATAATGAAACATACTTTTATATCTTATACAGTTTTTTAGACTTCCGTCAATCACATCTGAAAATTTTCCTATCTTTCCCACTTAGTTTACATTTCTTATTTTCACCATTACATTTAAGTATCGTAACTAATATCTTTCATCTTTATCTTCTTTGCAATATTTCGTATATTCCTCCTTACAAAACTTCTTGTAGTCCTACTAGTGTAATTCATTGATTACAATTGCTCTTCAAATAGTTCATATATTTGTTCCAGTCTTCTGTGAATCTCTGGTCCCGCAGGTTTTGAATCCTTCCTGTCATCTTGTCTAGGGCAGCCCTGTTTAGGGAAGCTTTTAATGTTTGATGTGTTACGGTATTTTAATATTTTGTTGGAAGCTGCCCAGAGTGGCTGGGGAAACCCAGCCAGATGGGTGGGGTATAAATAAATTATTATTATTATTATTATTATTATTAACTCTGCATTGTCCATTAATTTCATCTGCCATTCCTCTTTCGTCGGTATTTCTTCTTGCTTCCATTTCTGGGCACACTTCATTCTGGTTCCTAGTTTACTGTTGACTTCAGTTATGCTTTGAACATTCTAAATAGTTGTTTTCAATGGTGTGTTTTTTTTTTAAAAAAAAAACCTGATACAGCAATTTGTTTTGTTACTTTTGCAAACCACTTTGAGAAGGCTTCCTCCACCACCTCCAATCGAGTGGTATACAAGTTTTATGAAATAAAACAAATGTGGTCCCTGATTGGCATGTTATGAACACAGGTTGGATAGGGAAATAGCAGCCACAAGGGCAGAAAACATTATTCTCTCCCCCCCCCCCCAGTTTGTCTATCAAACTGGGAAGCTGTTCAGCACACCCCCTAATTCCGAAACTCTCTGAATGGTGAAAGGGGGGAGTCTTCCGCTCTGAGCATTGCATACCCGGCACGTGCTGAAAAGTTCTTCAGTGTTCTCGCCTGAGAGTCATCTGTCGAAATGTCACCAGTCAAACTTTGCTAGATGAATCTGCCGGGTGGGCGGGCGGGAGGGGGGCAGGTTTAAATATAAATATGGAGGTGTGGATCCAGAGAGGAAGATAAAGATATGTATTTTTAACACAGAGGAAAAGGAGCATCTGTATAAATAGGTTGATGACATCGTGAAAGGAGGCTATAAATAAAAAGACAGACAGGGAGAGTTAAGATGTTATCGCTGGCTTTCTGGGCTGCTTGGGGGGGGTGCCTGCCTGCCGTGCTCTTGCACCCTTGGGTGTCAGTCAGAGAGCCCCATCGCAGAAGTGAAGAGCAGCTCTCCGCAGTACAAAGAGGAGGAGGAAATGTCTGATTGGCTGATGTGCTAAAAATAAGGACCGCCCCCACTCACGTTTGCTCACGGTGTGAAGACAAATAGCCACACTACAGATACCTTCCTGGCTACTCCCAGGAAAGTTAGCACAATCACACAGTGTACAACTTTGCTCCTTTAAAAAAAAAATAATAATCATCAGAGATGCATATTAAATAAAAGGATACATTCTACTCATGTCAAAACATGCTGATTCCTGGACCATCTGCGGGCCGGATTTAGAAAGCAATTGCGCCGGATCCGGCCCTTGGGCCTTAGTTTGTCTATCCCTGCTCCAGAAGGATACCATGGTCAATGGTATCAAAAGCTGCTGAGAGTTCAAGGAGAATTAACAGGGACATGTTTCCCTTTTCTCTCTCTCGACAGAGGTCATCGCACAGGGTGACCAAAGCAGCTTCTGTGCCAAAACTGAGCCTAAGTCCCGATTGAAATGCATCCAGGAAATCAGTTTCTTCCAAAAGCACCTGGATCTGGTCTGCGACCACTCGTTGTTGTTGCTGTTTAGTCGTGTCCGACTCTTCGTGACCCCATGGACCAGAGCATGCCAGGCACTCCTGTCTTCCACTACCTCCCGCAGTTTGGTCAAACTCATGCTGGTACATACGACCACTCATATGTTTAGAGAAATTCATGGCTACTAACCATCAAGGCTGTGCTCTGCCTCCACCTTTGGAGGCAACAATGCTTCTAAATAACAGTTGTTGGAAACTCCTATTGCATCAATAGGAGCATAGCATCTAGATCAAGGGAAGTAATAGTGCCACTGTATTCTGCTCTGGTCAGACCTCACCTGGAGTACTGTGTCCAGTTCTGGGCACCACAGTTCAAGGACACTGACAAACTGGATCTTGTCCAGAGGAGGGCAACCAAAATGGTCAAAGGCCTGGAAACGATGCCCTATGAGGAACGGCTAAGGGAGCTGGGCATGTTTAGCCTGGAGAAGAGGAGGTTAAGGGGTGATATGATAGCCATGTTCAAATATATAAAAGGATGTCACATAGAGGAGGGAGAAAGGTTGTTTTCTGCTGCTCCAGAGAAGCGGACACGGAGCAATGGATCCAAACTACAAGAAAGAAGATTCCACCTAAAGATTAGGAAGAACTTCCTGACAGTAAGAGCTGTTCGACAGTGGAATTTGCTGCCAAGGAGTGTGGTGGAGTCTCCTTCTTTGGAGGTCTTTAAGCAGAGGTTTGACAACCATATGTCAGGAGTGCTCTGGTGGTGTTTCCTGCTTGGCAGGGGGTTGGACTCGATGGCCCTTGTGGTCTCTTCCAACTCTATGATTCTATGATCTATGATTCTATGATTCTACAACAGGAGGGGAGAGGGCTCTTGTGCTCAGGTCCTGCTGCAGGGGTCCCATTTTAGGTCTCTAGACTGTCTCACCAGTGTGCTGGGCCCGGGGGTAACCTGTGAAAAGCGGTCCAGGACCAGTCCAGAATGCAAAGGTTCCACTAGCAGTCAGTCCGACAGGTCCAAGGCAGGAAACCAGGCAAGGACAGGTGCAGGATCTAGCATACAACAATGTTGCTCCTGCAGGGTCCAACAGCTTTTTATCTTTGTTGGGGTAGTGGCCAGTCCTGATCCTCTGGCGACTCCCCTCCCTGTTTCGCCCGAAGGTGAGCTCTCCTCCTGCGAGTATTCAGGTCTCTCCTTCTCTCAGACCTTAGTCTCTGCAGCTCGGGAGACGTCGATGGGTTACTAGACCCAGGAGCCGCCTCAGCCTCCCCTGACCCAACCAGTAGTGGAGCAGCTGTAGGCGATGGCCCAACTGAAGGCAACGAGGTAATCCCCGCATCTGGAGCCAGGGCAGGCTCAGGCCCCTGACTCGGCCCAGCTGGTGTTTGTTGCAGGGGAGCCTGTGCAGACTGGGACTCTTCAGGATCAGGCCTCAGACTTGGTTCAGATGATGCCTGAGGCAAAGGATCTGGTGCAGACTGAGTCTCCTTTGGTTCCAAGTCTGAGCCTGAGTCCCAGGTCATCACAGCCAGAGTTGTGAATGCTCTAGTTATCTCCCGCTTGGACTACTGCAATGCGCTCTATGTGGGGCTTTCCTTAGAAGGGGGTTCTAAAACTAATCCAGAATGCGGCAGCTAGACTGGTGACTGGGAGTGGCCGCCGCGACCACAAAACACCGGTCCTGAACGTTGGCTCCCAGTACGTTTCTGAGCACAATTCAAAGTGTTGGTGCTGACCTTGAAAGCCCTAAACTGACTTGGCCCAATATACCTGTGAGAACAAGAGACTGAATAGGAGACTGACCCAGCAGGCTGTTCTCCTGTTCTTTTGAACCTGGGATCTTCTGCATTCAAAGCAGGTGCTCTATGACCGAAGTCGTCGCTCCCTTTATCTGCTTTCGCGTGGCTCTTACAAACCTCTCTTTGTGTTTTGTAATTTGATTGTTTTATTCGTAGCTTCAAATGTGGTTTTCTTGTTTCACCCATTATCTTTTAAGAGCCACCTTGGAAGAATCCGACCCCCATCCCACCGCCCCTGAAAAGGCAGCATATAAATATTTTAGATGTGTGTGCCTTTCTAGCGCTTATTAGTTTTTTTCTTCAATTCAACTGCTTTTGAAATGTGTCTGAGAAGGTGGCGCAGAGAGACTTCTGAAATAAATACACACGTTAAAAGATCAAAGAAGAGGAGGACTCTCCATCATAGCCTCTCCGAGTGATTTATGAACCACAGATATATATATATATATACACACACACACACACACACCGTATTTTTCGCTCTATAAGACGCACCAGACCACAAGACGCACCTAATTTTTGGAGGAGGAAAACAAGAAAAAAATATTCTGAATCTCAGAAGCCAGAACAGCAAGAGGGATCGCTGCGCAGCGAAAGCAGTGATCCCTCTTGCTGTTCTGGCTTCTGGGATAGCTGCGCAGCCTGCATTCGCTTCATAAGATGCACACACATTTCCCCTTACTTTTTAGGAGGGAAAAAGTGAGTCTTATAGAGCAAAAAAAACGGTATATATTTAAAAAACTAGAAGTGTTCACACAGTTTCCCACGGAATTAAACTGGGCTTCCAGATCCACTCACACACTGGTGACCCCTAGATGGAGATAGCTGGGTTGATGGACAGACAGACAGATAAGATAAGGAGATCCCTGCTGGATCAGACAAATTTTCCACCTAGTTCAGCATCCTCTTCTCACAGTGGTCAACCAGCAGTGGCATAGCATGGTGGGCAGGGGGCTGTGGCGCCGGGCACAAAATTAATAAGGAGGCACAACCAGGCGTCCCCATTATGGGGGGATGGAGCTCGCGGGAGGCAAACTGTCCCCGGGCCAGGCCTTCAGAGGCTGGGGTGGTGGCAAGGGAAGGGACAGCTGGAAGGAGGGAAGGGGCCATCACTGCCTACCAAGGAGGGAGGGAGGAAGAGGAAGGTGGGAAAGCACTGCTAGAGACCAGTGTGCCTCGCTGCAAGGACAGGAGGACCAGGCGACACAGCAGCGCTCCTGGCTTTGCGTTTCTTCGCCTTATCTCTGCTCCCAGGTTGGGGCCAGTTTGCAAGGAGGCACTCCCTTGGTTAGATGCTGGCTGCAGAAGGGGCAGAGCAGTCCACCAGAGCAGGCACAACACTTGCCCTGCCCCGGGCAACGGCAACCCATGCTACGCCCCTGCCAACCAGATGCCCCAAGCAGGATCCGAGCACAAGAGCATTCTCCCCTCTTGTGGTTTCCAGAAACTAGTATTGAGAAGCAACGCTGCTTCCGATTGCGGAGGGCAGAGCGCAGCCATTGTGGTTAATAGCTATCGATAGCCCCCTCTGCTCCCCGTGAATTTGTCCAGTCCTCTTTTGCAGCTGTCCAAGTTTGTGGCCCTCCTTGCCTCCTGCGGGAGCAACTTCCGCAGTTCAGATCTTGCGCTGCATGGAGAAGGGCTTTTTCTTTTATGAGTCCTGTCTCATGCAAAAAGAGACAGAGCGAGTATTTCGGGTTCCCGCCCCTCGTCATCGAACCCTCTTTGGTGGCAGTGGGGAAGCTGAGCAGACATTCCCCTCAAAGCCAGAGGATGAGCTGCGACTATAAAAGGAGTCGCTTTGGGACTGTCTGCCTGCACGCTGAATTCGGGGAGGCTGGGCATGGATGTGTGGAAAGCGTGCGAGGAAAGGAGAGCGGGCGGGGGTTGCGATTTGCATTAGGTCGTTATGGCAACGGGAGGACGTAATGTTTTTTAAAAAAGCACTACAGGTTTGCTAGTTAATGCAGTTTTGTATCGGAGAGATGGAGAGGCACAGGAATTGCCAGTGTGGAAAGAGAGTAGGGAGAGAAAGAGCTGGAGGGGTTCCAGGAATGTATGGGAGGTGGAGACACAGATCAGCAGAGGGACAGCTGCTGGGCATGCAGAAGGCCTCACGTTCGACCCAGGCACCTCCAGTTTCAAAAGGGTGGGTGGTGGGCAGAACCACTTCCTGCATGTGTTCCCAGAGTCTGCGGGAGTCTGTGACCCTCCAGGTGTTGCTGTGACTCCCAGCTCTCAGCGGCAAGCAGGACCAGTGGTTAGGGATGCTGGGAGTTGGAGTGCAGCAGCATCTTAGAGCCGCCATTGCCTTATATCCCTAAGACTAATGGCTGTTGGGAACAAGGAAGCACAAACCAGAAAGGAGGTTCACTGCTGTGTCCCTGCATGAGTTGCTGCTCTGGTTTTTCTCAAGATTGGTTGAAACAGGGAGAGGGACCCTGTGGCCCTCCAGATGCAGTTGACCAGTGGTCAGGGAAGTGAGTCCAGCAGCATTGGGAAGGTCGTGTTGTATGACATGAGAGCCAGTGTGGCGTAGTGCTTCAAGTGCTGGACTAGGAGGCCATGGGTTCGAATCCCGACTTGGTTATGAATCTCACTGGGTGACCTTGGACAAGACTGCCTCTCAGCCTAACCCACCTCACAGGGTTGTTGTGGGGATTAAATGAAGAGGGGGAGAACCATGTACATCGCCTTGAGCTTCTTGGTGGGCTATAAACACAATCAATTAAAAATAAAATGACCCGTTGGATCCTAATGTCATGGGAGAAGGAGAAGAAAAAAATCTCTATCTGTTTTCTCCATGTCATGGAGAAGTTTTCACACACATCCTTTGCTCTGAACTAAAAAGGTCCAAATTTTGTGATCTTTCTTCATCAAGAAGTCACTCCAGTACCCCTGCTTATGTTAGTTGTCTTATCTGGAACCTTTTCCCAGCTCTACAATATCCTTTTTGCTCTGAGGCAACCTATCCATTCTTAAGGAAATCAGCCCTGAGTGCTCACTGGAAGGACAGATCCTGAAGCTGAGACTCCAATACTTTGGTTACCTCATGAGAAGAGAAGACTCCCTGGGAAAGACCTTGATGTTGGGAAAGATGGAGGGCACAAGGAGAAGGAGATGACAGAGGACGAGATGGTTGGACAGTGTTCTGGAAGCTACCAGCATGAGTTTGACCAAACTGCAGGAGGCAGTGGAAGACAGGAGTGCCTGGCGTGCTCTGGTCCTCGGGGTCACAAAGAGTTGGACACGACTAAACAACAACAACAACAACCCTACGCTTTACAGCCACATTGCTCTACTTCCCCTCTCTGTCAAAGGCAGACAACTGGGCAGGACACAGAGAGAAAAAACTATATCAAGGTGGGGCAGAGAGGAGAGTGAGGAAAGCCCATCTGCTGAGAGTTCCACTTACCCACCCCACCCTCCTCTGCCAGGTTTATAAAATTATCCATGGCATTGAGAAAATGGATAGAGAAAAGTCCCCCCCCCCACATAATTCTCCCTCTCTCATAACTCATGAACATCCAATGATTCTGAATATTGGATTATTCAAGAGAGATCAAATAAAGTCCTTCTCTATGCAGCACACTGTTAACCTGTGAAACTCACCCCCACAGGAGACAATGACGCCCATCAACTTGGATGGCTTTAAAAGAAGATCAGACAAATTCATGGTTATCGACTGGCTGCCTGCCATGATGGCTAGGCTCTGCCTCCATACTCAAATGCAGGGGTCAGCAAACGTTTTTGGGAGGGGGCCAGTTCACCATCCCCCAGTCCTTTTGGTGGGCTGGACTGTGAGTGCACTCATGTACAGGGCGGAGGGGGCTTCTCTCTCCCCCCTCTCTCCTCCAGCCCTCTCCTCCACCTGCCTACCTTCTCCGCCGCTATGCCAGCGGTTGGGAGCCGGCAGTTATGGCGGCACCTCTCTGTTCTGTGCCAGCTTTCTTTTTTTTATAAATTTTTTATTAAATTTTCCATCTTTAAAAGACAAAATAACAACAACAAACAAACAAACACATAAAATCATATTTTCGTAACCTCATTTTCATAAACCTCTTTTCTCAGACTTCCCCGTACCTTCCCCTTTTTGCATCCTTATTTTACAATTGTTCAGCAACCCTTTTAATCAATTAAATTTTAAATTTGTTCTCCTTTTCAATTTCACCCTAAATCATAAAAAAAAAATTGCCGCTGCAATTATACCTCTTCCTTTCCCTTAACATTTTAGCACTCTTCAATTTTATAGCAGTTCTTAAGATATATTTTAAACTTCTTCCAATCTTCCTCCACAGTCTCTTTCTCTTGGTCGCGGATTCTGCCGGTCATTTCTGCCAGTCCCATGAAGTCAATCACTTTCGCCTGCCACTCCTCCAGCGTGGGTAGCTCTTGTGTCTTCCAATGCTTTGCTAGAAGGATCCTTGCTGCCGTAGTAGCATACAAAAAGAAATTCTTGTCCTTCCTCGGCACCAATTGGCCGACCATACCCAAGAGAAAAGCCTCTGGTTTTTTATGAAAAGTGCATCTAAGTACTTTCTTAATCTCGTTATAAATCATTTCCCAGAAGGCCTTAATCTTTGGGCAGGTCCACCAAAGGTGGAAGAAGGTGCCTTCAGTCTCTTTACATTTCCAACATTTATTATTGGGCAGATGATAAATCTTCGCAAGCTTGACTGGGGTCATGTACCACCTATAAATCATTTTCATAATGTTTTCTCTTAAGGCATTACATGCCGTAAATTTAATGTCTGTGGTCCATAACTGCTCCCAGTCAGCAAACATAATGTCATGACCTATGTCCTGTGCCCATCTAATCATGGCAGATTTCACTGTCTCATCTATTGTGCTCCACTTCAGCAGCAAGTTATACATCCTTGATAAATTCTTAGTATTGGGTTCTAACAATTCTGTTTCTAATTTCGATTTTTCCACCTGGAAACCAATTTTCCTGTCTTGTTTATAAACCTCCATTATTTGAAAATAATGGAGCCAATCTCGTACCTTGGACTTTATTTTCTCAAATCTTTGTAATTTAAGTTCACCACTTTCTTGTTCTAAAATTTCCCAATATTTTGGCCAATTAGCTTTCATATTAAGTTTCTTCACCTCCTTAGCCTCCATTGGTGAGAGCCACCTGGGAGTTTTATTTTCCAATAAGTCCTTATACCGAATCCAAACATTAAACAGTGCTTTCCTGACAATATGATTTTTAAAACCCTTGTGCGCTTTGACCTTGTCATACCAAATATATGCATGCCAACCGAACCTATTATCAAATCCTTCCAAATCTAAAATGTCTGCATTTTCAAGAAGTAGCCAGTCTTTCAACCAGCAGAAAGCTGTCGCTTCATAGTACAGTTTCAAGTCTGGCAGGGCAAACCCCCCTCGTTCTTTAGAGTCAGTAAGTATCTTAAAATTTATTCTGGGCTTTTTGCCCTGCCAGACAAATTTGGATATATCTTTCTGCCACTTCTTGAAACAGTCCAGTTTGTCCACAATTTGTAATGTCTGAAACAAAAATAACATTCTAGGCAATACATTCATTTTAATCACTGCAATTCGACCTAACAAGGAAAGCTTCAGGTTCGACCATATTTCTAGATCTTTCTTTATCTCTGTCCAGCACTTGTCATAGTTGTCTTTAAATAAGTTTACATTCTTAGATGTCATATCAACCCCCAGGTATTTTACTTTTTTAGCCACTTTTAACCCAGTTTCCTCTTGGAATCTCTCTCTTTCACCATCTGTTAGATTTTTTACCAGTACCTTAGTTTTTTGTTTATTCAGCTTGAATCCTGCGACCTGACCAAAGGTTCGAATTAATTCTAGGACTCTTTTTGTACTAGTGTCTGGCTCTTGCAAAGTCAGTACTAAATCATCTGCAAAAGCCTTCAGTTTATAATGTCTGGCTCCGACCTCTGTGCCAGCTTTCTCTGGGCAAGTGGCAAGGCCTCCTATTAAAGCTCAGCCCTCTTCCTCCACTGGGTGGGGAGAAGCCAGGAAGAGGGAGGGAGGAGGGAGGACATGCCACTGCAGTGTGTGTGAGGGATAAAAAGGTAAAGGGACCCCTGACCATTAGGTCCAGTCGTGGCCGACTCTGGGGTTGCAGCACTCATCTCGCTTTATTGGCCGAGGGAGCCAGCGTACAGCTTCCGGGTCATGTGGCCAGCATGACAAAGCCACTTCTGGTGAACCAGAGCAGCGCACAGAAATGCCGTTTACCTTCCCGCCGGAGCAGTACCTATTTATCTACTTGCACTTTGACGTGCTTTCGAACTGGGGACCGAGCAACAGGAGCTCACCCCATCGCGGGGATTCAAACCGCCGACCTTCTGATTGGCAAGTCCTAGGCTCTGTGGTTTAACCCACAGCACCACCCGTGTCCCTCTGTGTGAGGTATGGAGGGGGGAAATAGCATAAAAAATGGTGCCCAAATTTTGTTTTTTCAAAAGTGGCGTTTGCGCTGATCCGAGCAGCGACTCCAGAACTGTCTGCGGGCCGGATCTAGAGGGCAATTGGGCCTGATCCGGTCCGCAGACATTAGTTTGCTGACCCCTGCTCAAAAGCAAGCGTAATAATCTAACATTATTTTAAAACTAAAAAATAGGACCAGGCAAATTCATGGAGGAGAATTTCAGACTCTGCCTGTCTTGTTTCGATGGACTGCATGCAAGCCACTCTGGCAGCCCTTTTTGGCTGAAGAGCAGAGTGCAATCCTTTGCAAACAAATAAACAGAGCAAGAACACAGAAGATGTGCCCAAGGTCTGCGCTCATGCGCAAATACACACCTGGCTGCTGCTTCCTCCTATCTCTCTCTCCCCCCACCTGCCATTCCATTGTTCTCAGCTTCCAAACAGGTGAGACAACAGTCGCATCTGACCCCGTTCGCTTCCCTCGTGGCACTGGAGCGGCGGCTGCCGTTAATTATATAGCAACACCGAGACACAAATAGTTTCTGCCGCTGCAGGGATCGAACAGGAAGCTAAGGGATCGCGAACGGAGCAGCAGAAGCACAATGAGCAGAGGAGCGACGACAAAAAAATGCAGTGACAATGAAAGGATGGCAGAATAACGGGATGTTAGGTTAAGGCAGAATCAGATCCTACGACCCACCTCTCTATTCTCCTAGGGCGTCAATAAGGCCAGTTGAGAAAAGGGACAGAGAGAAAGAAAGAGAGAGAGAAAGAGAGACTTTGCAGGGAGGGCAAAGTTTCCTGCTCTCTCTTCGGCACCAGAAACCAGCACCCCATAATACCATGATGTTTCTTCATGGGGAAGGGCCATAACTCAGTGGCAGCATGTCTGCCTTGCAAGCAGAAGGACCCAGATTCAGTTCTCTCCCTGAAAGGCTGGGGAGCTGTTGCCAATCAGTGCAGACAATACACAGAGCTTCAGACAACTTACTTTGAACCAGCCCCTTGCCAGAAACACGAGCGCTAGATTCTGGCGGCTAGAATCTGATTTTATTTTCAGCATGAATATTCATATCCAGTCTTGCATTTTACAAAATCACAGATTTAAATGCATGTTTTATCTCAGCTTGTACATTTCTAATTGTATTTTATCCTAAAATAGGCGTACTCAAGGCACATTGTAATGGGCTTTGGGTTTTTTTTTTAAGCTGAGAATGCAAAGTTGAGAAAAAGTGCAAAATCCAAAAGGTAATTAAAGTTCCATCTGCATATTCAGGACAGGGGAGAGGCCTAGTGGTTAGAGCAGTGGCTCTACAGGCAGAAGGTGCCATGTTTAATCCCCAACATCTTCATGTAGGGTTGAGAGAGATTCCTGCCTCTGAAACCCTCGAGAGCTACTGCCAGCCAGTGCCGACCTGACTGAATATACAGTAGATTCCTATGTCTTGAGCCGAAGATCTTAAGTAAGGGGTAGACAGGGATGGAAGAATCTGTTCATTTTAGTTTCTCTTATTCTCTATTTTCCCCAGTCTGAAATTCAGATCTCCACATTTCCACAGCAACTTAAAATAAAATAAAACCACCACAGAAATTCATCAACCTTTTAGTGTGATTTGCACAGCAATTTGCAAACTGTTGAAAGGAAACCTCCCCCAAATTCGCCATGCATTTTAGGGCAAATTTCTCCTAATAAACACATTTTAAGCAAGGTTTTGACTAATAGGCACATTACTCATTTCCCTATTAAAGCATTTTTGTGTTTGATTTTGCCTAAAATAGGCATTGATGTACACATTTGTTTGGTTGGAGGACAGCTTTCTCAGAAGTGTGGTTTTCAAAGGGATGCTGTGTTTCGGGTCAGGTATTGGGTTCAAGGTGTGTGAATTGGGTCATTTATCATGAAAAAGCAAAGCAAATCAAATTACTCCCTGCAAACCTGCGGTGACCGTGACCCAGTTTTGCATGCTGAAGGTCCCAAGTCAATCCTTAGCATCTCCTGGTAAGTGAATTCTGAAATTCTGGAAAGTTGTTGCCTTGTCAGTGTAGACAATTCTCAGATAGAATGATCCATGCTCCAGCTATTTATTGCTTATTTATTGCATTGATATCTCACGCATTTCCCCCCCAGTATAGAAAAGGCCACACATTTGGGAAGTTAAAAATGGTTTACTTACAAACCCTCCAAAGGTCAGATTCATGTGCTTTTCCACACAGCATTCGGAAAAGGTTGAATAGGCAGTAAAAGTTGGCTTAGTTACGGTGGTGAAAGTTCCTCACATGGTTCTCCCCCTCCTTATTTAATCCTCACAACAATCCTGTAGGGTAGGATAGACTGAGAGGCTGTGATTAGTGTCCACGGTGCGCTTAATGGCCAAGTGGGGGATTCAAACCCTGGACTCTCAGATCCTAGTCCGACACTCTAACCACTGCACCACACAGCTAGTCCTGGCCTTTTGTGCAAACACGTGCCCTTTAAGCTGTCATCTGACAGCTGGCCTTTCCCCATTCAGCCTGGCCTTTAATAAAAATATTGTGATTTAAAATCTCGCATCCCAAAGATTTATGAAGCTCGGAAGTTAAAGAGCTGTCTGCATGTCAGGAGGGCGGCAGCGAAGAGGGAACTGGTGCCCAGCTTTGTCTTTAATGGATGAGAGGGAGAGGGGGAGAGGGGGAGAGAAAATCTGGGTTGCTGAGTTCATATCTCTGCTTTCCTCGAGAGCTGTCAGAATCACTTAAAAGAATGCGAGTGGGCAGGCGGATGGCAGGACTAATTGGCAGGGGCAACCCTACAGGGTGGCACGATTCATGCTCTGTCCTCCTTCTCACGCAGCGGCGGCTGCAGTGCCACCCAAGCACACATGCAGGGGAAAGGGCACCGCGGGGTCATTTGTGTTGGTGGCAAGGGGAAAAAAATAGGTATCAAAGTAGAATTTGTGGGTGCCAAGTTTGGAGTAAGTACTGTTTGGTGAGAGAATCTCAGCAGAGATTCAAAATCATACAACATGCAGCAAAGTAAGGCGTGGAAATATAGGCTATTAGACCTTTAAAACAGCCCCTGTGAGCTCCAAAACTTGCATTTCCCACTCACTATAAAGGCCACACATTTGGGAAGTTAAAAATGGTTTACTTACAAACCCTCCAAAGGTCAGATTCATGTGCTTTTCCATACAGCATTCGGAAAAGGTTGAATAGGCAGTAAAAGTTGGCTTAGTTACAGTGGTGAAAGTTCCTAAATTATTGGTATAGGAACTCAAGAATCATAGAATTGAAGAGGTGGATGCTACCCCAAGAGTCTTCTAGTTAACTCCCTGCAATGTAGGAATCTCAGCTAAGATGACAGGTGGCCATTCAACCTCTGTTTAAATTCCTCCAAGGAAGGAGAGTCCACAACCTCCTGAGACCATTCCACTGTTGAACAGCTTGTTCTCTCTTCCATGTGACATATTTGAAGATGACTATCATCTCTTCTCAGTCTCCTCTTTTCCAGGCTGAACTTAACCAGCTCCTTCAACTGTTCCTCCTAAGGCTTGGTTTCCAGACTCTTGATAATCTTAATTGCCCTGCTCTGTACAATTTCCAGCTTGCCAATATCCTTCTTAAATTATGGTGCCCAGAATTGGACACAGTATTCAAAAGGCTTGTTAGGGCCATGTGGTCTGAGCTTAGAGCAACTAGCTCAAACCTCTTTACACACTGAACTTCTTAGGTAGACTGAGAGAGAACAATAGACTCATAATCTTCCTCCCAAGTTGTGAGGGAGTGACCTAGCTAAGCCTGACAGGACAGCTTACTCTATGGCATTAACCCCTTCATGCATTAAGTAGACTTAAGCTTGTTGGCTATATAAGGCTGGTCATCCCACAATTACTGGGACGTGGGTGGTGCTGTGGGTTAAACCACAGAGCCTAGGACTTGCTGATCGGAAGGTCGGTGGTTTGAATCCCCACGACGGGGTGAACTCCCATTGCTCGGTCCCTGCTCCTGCCAACCTAGCAGTTTGAAAGCACGTCAAAGTGCAAGTGGATAAATAGGTACCGCTCTGGGAAGGTAAACGGCGTTTCCATGCACTGCTCTGGTTCGCCAGAAGCGGCTTAGTCATGCTGGCCACATGACCCGGAAGCTGTACGCTGGCTCCCTTGGCCAATAAAGCAAGATGAGTGCTGCAACCTCAGAATCGGTCATGACTGGACCTAATGGTCAGGGGTCCCTTTATCCCACAACTTGCTGAGCAGCTGAGACTGCCAGCATCCGCTCCCAATCAGAGGGTTTAAATTAGGTGGAAGGCCACAGCTGAGTTGGTATACATCTGGTTGGAATGCAAAAGATCCCATGTTCGATGTGGAACAGCATTTCCAGATAGGACTGGAAAAGGCTAATTGTCTGAAATCCCGGAAAAGCCACTTCCGATCTGTGTGGACAATACCATACCTCCCCCTCTCTGAGCTAAATGGGCCATCCCAGTGGTGCAGTAATAAAACTGCTAGCAAATTTGCAAAGCTAAGCAGGGTCTGGTATGGTTTCAAATTGGATGGGGAACTGCCTGATGAGATAAGACCCTTGTGGTCTCTTACAATTCTATGATTCTATGGCCTGACTCACTTTAAGGCAGCTTCCTATATTCTGATTGAAACCAGTCCTTTATTCAGAAACATGAGGACTAGTATCTCACTTTATTTTAATTTTTTAAGGGGGAGAGAGATGCAGCTTAGTGGGTAGAGCAGCTACCTGGCATGCAAAAGACTCCGGGTTCAATCTGGGTAGGCTGGGAAAGGCCCCCTACCTGAATTCCTGGAGAGCCGCTGCCAGTCTGCGCAGACAGTACTGAGTTAGATGGACCAATAGTCCGACTCAGGGTAACACAGCTTTTTATTCCAAACCATGAGGACTAGGAACTTAGCTTTCTGCTGCTCCAGTGGGTAGGTTCTGAAGGAATGGATTCAAGTTACAGTGCTACCTCAGGTTAAGTACGTAATTCATTCCGGAGGTCCGTACTTAACCTGAAGCACCACTTTAGCTAATGGGGCCTCCTGCTGCCACCGTGCCGCCGGAGAATGATTTCTGTTCTCATCCTGAAGCAAAGTTCTTAACCTGAAGCACTATTTCTGGGTTAGCAGAGTCTGTAACCTGAAGCGTATGTAACCCGAGGTCCCCATTAGCTAAAGTGGTGCTTCAGGTTAAGAACAGTTTCAGGTTAAGAATGGACCTCCGGAACGAATTAAGTACGTAACCCAAGGTACCACTGTATGTTTATTCAAAACCTACCAAGGAGTCCAATTCATTTTGCTGTCTTTTTAGATCATTTGTAAAAAGTTCCCATTCTTCCTTAAAGTCACAGTTGTCCTTATCCCGCAGTTTGTATGTCAGTTTAGCCAACTCTACATAGCTCATCAATTTTTCTTGCCACTGTTCTTTCGTTGGGATTTCCTCATTTGGATGAAGGCGTAGTTTCAATATTGTCTGAAGGTATAAATACCTGTTAGTCCTGCTCAAGAGCAGGCTAAGGCCCAGTGATTTCAACAGGTCTAAGTATGAATTTGTTGGATAACTTCATTTGGACTGCGTTTGACATTAGCGATGCTCAGATCCGACCTATTGACATTGAAGGCTGGGCTGAACTTAGGTCCATTGATTCCAGCGGATCTCCTTTGAGTCAGTCTTCGTTAGAAGACAAACCCTTTGGGGTACTTTAAAAAGAATCAAACTGTAATAACATTTTCTTAAAAAGCAGATAAAACCTCTCATATAACAGAGGGCGAAGAGAATTCAGATTCTCAGCCCCAACACACACAAACATACACCCACACTGCTCTGTGTTTCACTTGCTAATGTGTTTCAGCGAATGTTGATTGGAAGTTTGGAGCCAATAACTCAAAACACAAAGGGTGGGTGGGAAGAATAAAATGTGTGTGGAGGGGGTCGCCACCCGGCCTTTGCAACAGAACGACACTGGTAGGTAAACACAGAGGAAATCAAGGACAAAAGTCCAAGTGACTCAGCCCATACACAGATGATACTGAACCCTGAAGGCATCTTTGGCAAGGTTCGGCAGACAGGAGCCCGCTCTGATCATTCAAAAAATAATGAGTGACATGATTAGAAGAGATGGATGGATGGATGGATGGATGGATGGATGGATGGATGGATGGATTGGAAGCCAGCCCTCTCACTTTGGGGCTCAGCAGAAATCGCACCCCCACCCGTTCACCTCTTGGTGTTTCAGGTTACTCTGCCCGATGTCTTCAAGCTAATAAGGACCTGGGAGAGAAAACCATAATGAGGCCCTCAAGGTATGGATTTTCCAGCCTGTCAGAGATGATTTGAAGAGAGGTTCAATGGTGACATGTGTAGGAGACTCACACACACACACACACACACACACACACCTGGGCAGATGTGTAACTCAAGCAAAGTCCTCGGACTGGGGAGAGAAAATAAGGAAGCTTTTTCAGCAAGACGTTCCTTCTACAGCTCTTGGACATCAGGAGTCATAGACTTGTAGAGTTGCAAGGGACCTCTCCAAGGGTGATCTTGTTCTTGCCACAATTCAGGAACCGCAGCTCAAGAACCCGTGATGGATGCTCATCTGACCGACATTTAAGAACCTCCAACAAAGGAGAGTTCACCACCTTCTGAGGGAGTCTGTTCCCCTGTCAAATGGCTCCCACAAGGAGAAAGTTCTTCTGTCTAAGAGAACCAGCATGGCGCAGTGGTTAGAGCACCAGACAAAGACCTTGGAGAGACCAGGGGTTATATCCCTGCTTGGCTATGAAACTCACTGGGGGCAGTGGCGGAGCTTCAACTCAGGCAGGGGGTGGGTGGAAAGCAGGCGTGGCATGGCTGGCGCGTATCCTGGGGGCGTGGTGCCCAGTGCGCGGGGGGAAGCCGCGATGGCACCCCGTCAGGATTGTGCCGCCGGGGGCAGTGCGCTCCCCCCGCATGCCTGTTTCTCCACCAGTCCCTGGGGAACCAGTTACTGCCTTCTCTCAGCCTAACCTACCTCACAGTGGAGAGTGCTCTTGTGTTCGAATCCTGCTCACTAGTTTCCCATAAGTATCTGGTGAGCCACTGTGAGAGCAGGATGCTGGACCAAATGTGCCAGTGTCCTGATCCAGAGAAAGGCTCTTTTTATGTTCTTAGGGTCTTCTCGGTGGTAGCCCCCAAGCTGCGGAATGAACTGCCCACTGAGACACGGTGGTCAACTTCTGCTAGCATCTATCAGGCTTCCCTGGACCTCTGGTACCAGCTGCGTGATGTAGTCACCTTGTTTTTATTGCATATAGGGTTTTTCTTTTGCAAAAGCTTGTTTTTTGATATGCCACCTTGTTGCTATTTTAGCGAGAGAGATAGGCATGCTTTCAATCAATGAACTCCCCCAGATGCTTTGGGGGGTATGCAGGTGTCAGACTGGCTCACGGCCCAGGACTCCTTTACTCCCTGCTGTAAGCCCTCCGCCAGCTGCAGAGCATTGTGGGATTCCCCCGCTCGCAGCCAGCGGGAGAGAGTAAGAGCTGCATTAGAGAGCCCCGCCCGGCCGCCCCCCATTCGTCCCCGCCTGCTCCCCTTGCCTCACTCCACCCCATTAGTCATGCTGTCTCATTTTCTATTAGTTCCCTTCAATATTTTATGGGGCCTGTTTCCCTTCAGGTAGCAACAATGCAGGGGTCAGCAGAATCTAGTGCTGCGCTCTCAAGTGCCGGCGCTGTGACTGCTGTATATTATTTACCAGAGCATTATTATGGCCCGCCAGCCTCGCTCAAAGTGAAAAGGCCTGTCAGGACCTCTCCTCGTCCAGGCGGAGAGAGGCACGGGAAAAGGTGGAAGGTGTCACGTGCGGATCCTGCCCGCCTGGTGAAACGCAGGCAGTCGCAGTGCTCCACTTGACCCTCAGCTCCTTCCCCCTCCTCCTTTCTCCATGCCAATCGGTTTCCTGAATTGAGTGCCAATTCAACACACATGCAAACACAAGCACACACACACATACCCCAAATGCCTGGAAATGTGAATTGCACCAGTGTGGATGGATATTATTATTGTTGTTGTAAGAAAAAGCTGCTCCCTTTCCCTTATGGGGTATATAAGAGCCTGCAGAGAGTCCTTAAGTGGGTTCCCTATCGGTGGAAGAAAATAACAGAGGCCAACCAGAGTATATTCAGAAGTAAAGTGGCTAGTAAGCCTGATCTTAATTGAAGGAACTGTTGCGACAGGGTCCCCACTCGCCACATGCAGGAGGGAGGAGAACATGGGTGGCACTGTGGTCTAAACTACTGCGCCTCTTGGGCTTGCTGATCGGAAGGTCGGCGGTTCAAATTCCCATGGTGGAGTGAGCAGTGGCGTAGCGTGGGTTGTCAGCACCCGGGGCAAGGCAAGTAATTTGCGCCCCTAACCCGTGGATTTGCGCCCCCTAACCCTAACCCCCAGATGTTGCGCCCGGTGCGGCCGGCCTCCCCTGCACCCCCCACGCTACGCCACTGGGAGTGAGCCCCCGTTTTTCTGCCCCAGCTCCTGCCAACCTAGCAGTTCGAAAGCATGCCAGTGCAAGTAGATGAATAGGTACCACTCCAGTGGGAAGGTAAACAGCATTTCCATGAGCTCTGGCTTCCATCACGGTGTCCCGTTGCACCAGAAGCGGTTTAGTCATGCCGGCCACGTGACCCGGAAAGCTGTCTGTGGACAAACGCCGGCTCCCTCGGCCTGAAAGTGAGATGAGCGCCGCAACCCCATAGTCACCTCTGACTGGACTTAACCATCCAGGGAGTCCTTGACCTTTTTACCTTTATGCTGGAGAAAGGTTGGAGGGTATGTTAGTGATCACCACTGCCTCCTGTGGCAATGAGTTCCACAGTTTAACTATGCGCAGGAGGCTAATGGCTTCTGCATGCCTTCTGAATAAACACACTTTTGTTTCCCAACACAGCGCAACGTTCCTGAGTTTCCTAGCTCCGCCTGGTGTGCCTCCTTCCAGTTCAGTCTGCACAAGATTGGCGCTGTCCCAAAGCATGCATCTCTCCCCCCTCTTTTAAAGCCTCGCAGCCAAGGGAACACACAGACACATATACACCCAGGAGCAAAGGGCAGGCTGCAAGCCAAGTCAGCGCTCTTTTTTTCCATCACTCTGCTGGCTGGTTTGGCAAAAGAACAAGGGCAGACTGTTCTCTGCTAATCCCTCCTCTGGGCTGGGAGCAGGGGAGAGGCATGAACTCAGCCGGGAGCAAGAGAGAGCGGATCTGTGTGCCGCGCACACGCATGCGTTGGTGCATACCGGCTTTTGAGAGCATCCCGGCTAATACCTGCTGAGTCACATCTGCATGAGTCCAGCGGTGTCACCACCGCAAAGCAATTTGTCTCTCGCTCAGGCAAGAGGCATCCATGGTGGATCAAGCCGAGCGAGGCAGGGAGAACAATGTCCCTTTCTCTTTGCTGAATTGCCGCATGGCTGAGCTCGCCTCTTCCTCGAGAAAGGGCAGTGGGCAAAGAGTTTGAGCCTGATCTTCGCATCTAGACAACTGTCTGCCAGCAAGGTGGGGTGTTTTGAATGAAGCGGGGGTGCAGGTCTGGGGCCCTTTGCATGCAGAAGGTCCCAGGTTCACTCCTGGAAACCTGGAGAATGTCTTCCAGTCAGTGCAGTCAACAGCATAGCCTCCAAAATTTATCCAATGAAAATAGGGATGTCTGTTGTTGTTGTTGTTTTATACCCTGCCCATCTGGATGGGTTTCCCCAGACACTCTGGGTGGCTTCCAACAAATATTTAAACATAATAACATCTAACCAACAAACTGAAACTAGCACAGGGACAAATAAAAGGGGATACCTTCACCCATTGTGCCTCCCCTTTATTACACGGTGTTATGTACTAAGCTTGGATCCTAGAACAATAGGCAGGTAGGATCCTAGAATGCAATAACTGATTGGCCTGCAGGAAAAGACCAATCAGGCTCCAGGAGGGAAGGAGAATCAGCCCATCAGACGGGACTCATTGTGTAAATAATGTATATAAAAGCCTGAGGTTTGGAGGGCAATTCAATCACTGTTTTACAAGCTGCAATGAAGAGCGTGAAATCACTACAGGACTCCGAGTATATTTCACACATACAGCCCAACATGACAAAAAAACCCAACAGCATACGAATCGATATGGCTAAGCTGACCGACCCAACAACCCCTTCCGCCTTCTCACATGCAAACAAAACTTAATGCAGTCAACTATAGACAACCAGCCATGTCCTGCCCCCCCCCAATCTCTCTCACCACCAATGAAAACGAATAAATGCATAGAAAGAGAACCTGCCTACATGATGCTTACACTAAAACCTTGCACATATGCTACATAAAAGAATGAAAGTTTTCTTCTTCTTCTTCTTCTTCTTCTTCTTCTTCTTCTTCTTCTTCTTCTTCTTCTTCTTCTTCTTCTGCGATCCCTCATAGCCAAGTAAGATTGTCTTCCATGAACACAGTCTTAACAGTGCATCCGTAAGTACTGTGGAGGCCAGTTATGGATCCACACATCCTTCCACAGTGGGGACATAGGTTTCCGGGCGGGAGTTGATCACGGTGAGGGCTTGCCAAGCGTCCCTTCCTCCTAGTATGTTTCTCCCTTTCATCCTGAGTTCGAGTGTCTTCAAAGCCCATGACACCTTTGGTAAAGGCTGTTCTCCAACTGGAGAGCTCGCAGGCCAGTATTTCCCATTCGTCAGTGTTTATACTACATTTTTAAAGATTTGCCTTGAGAGAGTCTTTAAACCTCTTTTGTTGACCACCGGCATTACACTCTCAATTTTAAAGTTTGAAATAGAGCAGTTGCTTTGGAAGATTCTCCCTCCCTCCCCACCTCCCTTCTCTCCCAACTTTATACTATATACAATATCAACATCCCACATCAAATAGAACTGATTGGTAGAAAGGACATTATGATCTGAAAAATAAGACAATGTATGCACTTTTGTAAACCAAGAAAATCTTTAATAAAAACCATAACACACACACAATTTTCATTACAATTTAAAATACTCATTTTACATCCTTGAGACATCAAGGACTTCCCTTCTTTTCGTGGTTCATTTCACATATCATAAATCCCTGCATATTTTACAAAAACGATAACAATCGGTATTCCATTATTACATCCATCCAACTTATTTACACTGTTGAATTTATCTTAACGCTGCCAGTGTTTCCAGCTGTACACAATTCTTTCCCATATATTCAATGAACACTTTCCAATCTTCTCTAAACATATGTTCTTCTTGTTCTCTTATTCTATACATGAAGTCTGCAGGTTGTGCATATTCCGTTGGCTTAAGTTGCCATTCTTCTTTGGTTGGGACCTCGCTCGTTTTCCATTTGGGGGCTAACAAAACATGGGCCACTGTAGCAGCATACATAAATAACCTTTTTTGACACCTGGGAATTTCAATCTGAATTATTCCCAACAGAAAGGACTTGGGGGGGGGGGAGGAAAGTACTTTTAAACATTTTTTTCCATTCATTATGGATCATTTCCTAACACTCTTTTTCCCTTTTAGAAGTACTGGCATGAAGCATTTTCTATCTGTCTTTATTCAAAACCAAATGGACTGGAGTCTTACTTTATTTCAAGGGGAAGTGTCATAGGTCGGTGGCAGAGTAGCTGCTTAGCATGTAGAAGGTCCCTGGCAGCACCTCTACAGGAGGGGAGGGGACTCTAGTGCTCAGGTGCTGCTTGCGAGTTTCCCACAAGCCTCTGCTTGGCCACTATCTTAGGTTCTTAGGTGAGGCATCCTGTCTGCCTTCTTTTTCAACAATAAAAAGAAACCCAAAAACAGAGATCTGAAGCAGGAGAAGAGAAAGTTTGGAGGAGAAAAGTTCCTGTCGGGTAGAGGGGAAAACGAACCCAGGAGTCCTGCCCTCTAACATCTCCACCTTCACCACAGCAGCCTGGGGAGCTTTGAAAGTACACAATCAATGGATTCCTCGGTACCTGTCAGTTTGCATTTAAACTGAGCAGGATGTGTTCTGGATGTTTGAGGCTGAGGAGGAAATCTATCCAAGTGTTTGGGAGAAACACACCGAATGGTTCTTTAAGAAAAGAAAAGGAATTAGCTCCCAAGCCTACCTTCAGACTTGCAAAAGCAGCTCTAGGTTTTTGTCTGTAACCTTCAGCTGCAACCTCTTATAGGTACATCCATCAGCCTCAAATCTAGATTTGGGGCATCCAAAGGACATGGTGGGGGGGGGGGTCTCTGTCTCCCAGAGAGTTGTAAGAACACAAGAAAAGCCTGCCAGATCAGACCAATCAACTCCAGCATCTCAGTGGCAACCTCCCAACTGGAAACCCTCAAGCAGAATGCAAGTACAAGAGGACTCTGCCCTCCCGTGACTTTCGGCAACTGGTACTTATTTTATTATTTATGCCTTGCCCATCTGTCTTGGTTGCCCCAGGCAATGTAGGCAACTTTCAGCATATATAGAAACATAATCCTTCTCTTTGTCTTCCATAAACACAGTCTTAACAGTGGGTCCATAAGTGACTGTGGAGGCCAGTTCTGGATCCACACATCCTTCCACAGTGGGGACATATCCTGGTGGTAGCTGATCACAAAGAGGGTTTGCCACATGTGCCTTCCTCTTAGCAGGTTTCTTCCTTTCATCCTGAGTTTGAGTGTCTTCAAAACCCACGACACCTTTGGTAAAGGCTGTTCTCCAATTGGAGCACTCGCAGAATAGTGTTTCCCAGTTGTCAGTGTTTATATTCCATTTTTTTTAGATTTGCCTTGAGAGAGTCTTTAAACCTCTTTTGTTGACCACTGGCATTACGCTTTCCATTTTTAAGTTTGGAATAGAGCAGTTGCTTTGGAAGACGATAATCAGGCATCTGCACATGACCAGTCCAACAAAATTGATGTTGAAGAATCATCGCTTCAACTTGGGTGATCTTTGCTTCTTTCCAGTACACTGACATTAGTTTGCCTGTCTTCCCAAGTATTGTGTAAAAATTTTTGGCGACACCGTTGGTAGAATCTTTCAAAGAGTTTTAGATGGCATTTATAAGTGACGAATGTTTCACAAGCATACCGTAACACTGGTAGTGCAATAGCTTTGTAAACAAGCATTTTTGTTTCCCTGCAAATGTCCCAGTCCTCAAACACTCTGCACTTCAATTGGGAGAAAGCTGCACTCGCAGAGCTCAGGCGATGCTGGATTTCACATCAATGAACAGGGGTACCTCTGGTTAAGAACTTAATTCGTTCTGGAGGTCCGTTCTTAACCTGAAACTGTTCTTAACCTGAAGCGCCACTTTAGCTATTGGGGCATCCCACTGTTGTCATGCCGCCGAAGCACGATTTCTGTTCTCATCCTGAAGCAAAGTTCTTAACCCAAGGTACTATTTCTGGGTTAGTGGAGTCTGTAACTTAAAGCGTCTGTAACCTGAAGCGTCTGTAACCCGAGGTACCACTGTATAAAAATATAATAGCTCCATACTCTCTGACATTTCTCCAATGAAAATAGGGACATCCTAAGGAAAATAGGGACATTCCAGGATCAAATCTGAAACCAGGACATCTTCTGTAAATCCAAGACTGTTCCCTGGAAAATAGGTACACTTGGAGGGTCTGCATTAGATATCCATGAGTTATGATAGCGTTTTGAGAAAAGGAGAAAGCTCCCAAGACAGACCCTTTGACTACCCTTCCTGGCAGAGATTCCCCAGAGACTCTCCAAGTCCTTCCTGGAGCACCAGGATTAAAACTGGGACCTTTGACATGCTCCATAACTGAGCTATGGCCCTTCCATTGAAAAAGAGGGTGGGGATTCTCCTGGGCATGGTCGGCCAATTGGTGCCAAAGAAGGACAGAACTTTCTTCATGCAACAACAGCAACAAGAATACTCATCGCGAAGTATTGGAAGACACAAGATTTACCCACCCGGGAAGAATGGCAGATGAAGTTGATGGACTATATGGAACTGGCGGAAATGACTGGCAGAATCCGAGACCAGGGAGAAGAGTCGGTGGAAGAAGATTGGAAAAAAATTAAAGATTATTTACAGAAATACTGTAAAATTAATGAGCTTTAGAAAAATGGTGGAATGAAGTTATATGGCTTTGGCAGAAATGTTATAAGGAACTAGGTACAGATAGATTGTTAATGTATTAAAGGGAAAAAACAAGCTTAGAATATGTTAAGATTAATTACAGGACAGAAAACAGAAGAAGATGGAAAGGAATTGCTGAAACAGTTAATTGAAGTGGAATACAAAAAGGGAGGCGTGAGGAAGTCAATGAAACAAGTGAATGAAAGATAAGATTGAAAATATTGGAAGTGTTTTTAATTGTTCTTGTTTTGTTTTGTTAATTCAATGTTTTATGTAGTGTTTTTGTTTTTGTTTTTGTATTGTATTATATTGATTCATTTAATTCTTTTTCTTTCTTTTTGTAATCTTTAAACTCTTAATAAATATTATTTTTTAAAAAAATAAAAAATAAAAAGAGGGTGGGGAAATATTTTGGCTGAAAGGGCCTGGTTCTTATCTTCCCCCACCCTGTTCCTTGCAAGGAGCATAGGACTTCATGTATCAGTGTGGCTGGAGGAAGATCAAATGGGGAGGCCAAATTGACTCTGCAGGCTCTGCAGGTTGAAGGTTTCTCATCCCTGCCTGAAGGCACAGAAACAAACTGTCTTGTTACAGAGTCAGACCACTGACTACCAGAGACTCTCCAAGGTTTCAGTCAGGAGGCTCCCCTTGAGCTGCCTGGAAATTCCTGGGATTGAACATGGATCACCTGTATGCCAAGCAGGTGCTCTAACTACTGAGCTATGGTCACACAATTAAAAATATTACAGTGGTACCTCAGGTTAAGAACTTAATTCATTCTGGAGGTCCGTTCTTAACCTGAAACTGTTCTTAACCTGAGGTACCATTTTAGCTAATGGGGCCTCCTGCTGTCACCACGCAATTTCTGTTCTCATCCTGAAGTAAAGTTCTTAACCCGAGGTACTATTTCTGCGTTAGCGGAGTCTGTAACCTGAAGTGTATGTAACCTGAAGCGTCTGTAACTCGAGGTACCACTGTAGAAGAAGAAGAAGAAGAAGAAGAAGAAGAAGAAGAAGAAGAAGAAGAAGAAGAAGAAGAAGAGTAGTAGTAGTAGTTTGGATTTGATACTACCCGAAGGAGTCTCAAAGCGGCTAACATTCTCCTTTCCCTTCCTCCCCCACAACACACACTCTGTGAGGTCAGTGGGGCTGAGAGATTTCAGAGAAGTGTGACTAGCCCAAGGTCACCCAGCAGCTGCATGTGGAGGAGTGGAAACACAAACCCGGTTCACCAGAATACAAATCTACTACTCTGCTAAGCAGTTGGCCCCTTATCTCTCTCGCCCTGACCTAGCCACTGTGATCCATGCGACGGTCACCTCCAGACTGGATTATTGTAACTCGCTCTACATGGGGCTGCCCTTAAGACTGACCCAGAAACTCCAGCGGGTGCAGAATGCCGCGGCGAGACTCCTTATGGGGTCTTCACTGCGAGATCACATTCATCCGGTACTATACCAGCTGCACTGGCTCCCGGTGGAGTACAGGATCAGGTTTAAGGTGCTGGTTTTAACCTTTAAAGCCCTATACGGCCTAGGACCTTCGTACCTACGGGACTGCCTCTCCTGGTATGCCCCACAGAGAAACCTACGGTCTGCAAATAATAACATCCTCAAGGTCCCAGGCCTCAGAGAGGTTAGGCTGGCTCAACTAGAGCCAGGGCCTTTTCGGCTGCGGCTCCAATCTGGTGGAACGCTCTGTCACAAGAGACTAGGGCCCTGCGGGACCTGACATCCTTCCGCAGGGCCTGCAAGACAGAGTTGTTCCACCAGGCCTTTGGCCAGGGCGCAGCCTGACTCCCTCCTCTGGCAACCTGCTTAGAATCTTGCTTAATTAATTGCCATTAATTTGATTTTAATTGATTTTTATAATGAAATATTTTTAGAATGTGTTTTTTAGAATCTGATTGTTTGATTGTTGATTGTTGTTAGCCGCCCTGAGCCCGGCTTCGGCTGGGGAGGGCGGGATATAAATAAAATTTATTATTATTATTATTATTATTATTATTATTATTATTAACCACTACACCACACTGACTCTCAAGCTTCTAGTCTTCATAATTCTGACTTAAGTACTGTAGCTGCCTTATCCTGAGTCAGGCTGGTGGTCCAGTATTGCCTACCCTGAGTTGCAGTCACACTCCAGCAGTTTCGCCAGACCTACCTGGCGATGTCACTGGGGATGGAACCTGGGACCTTCTGCATGCAAAGCAGGTGGTCTGCCCCTGAACTGTGGGCAAGGAAAGAAGAATGGAAACAGGACACCTGGACCAGAGGTTCACAGCGAGGGGGGAGGGCGTGGCAGTGACATCCAAGATGTTCTTGAAACTATTGCTCAGCTGTTGGAAGAGCACCAGGGGAACCTCTTAAGAGTGTCTATTTTGGCTAATAGCAGGGGGAGGAAAGCCACTCGGTCTTGTTTGCAGGAGAGTCCTCCATGCAAGACAAGGTGCCTGTTTTGCAATATTCTTAGGCAGGGAAGGGAAGCATGGAGTGTTTTCACTGCAAGAGAGGTTAGAGAGGGGTGTCACGATGGCAATCTGTAAGCACCATCACAAGGAGAAGGAGTGGGCGGGCGTCAGGAAAATAGCAGTTTCTTCTGAAGAGTGCTTAATGCTGGCAACTTAAACCTGGGAACACAGCAACAGTCTCTCTCACATATACAAAGCAGGGGAACTGGTATCCGAAAGCAGGGACAAGCAGATATTCCTCTTTGTTGGCTCTTGAAGCAACCCCCAAATGTGGGATCCCTTGTACCCATGTCATAATTTTGCAGTTGTTCTGCAGTATAAACCCTGCATTTGCAAATCATACAACACACTGGGATTCCTACTTGTGAGTCGAGGACCCACCACCCACATAGGAGTATAATAAGACACAAGGACACATGATTTTAGGTTAATGGGCAAAATTAGGCCACAATTTTTATTGGTTACAGCATGTGAGTAGTACTGGCTTAGGCATTGGATGAAACAGCAATAGAAGACTCCACCCCGCACAGCTGGGAGTCATATCAGGGTTAACAACCAATGGGAAGAGCTTGTTGATGCAAATACAACTGGAAGCTCCCCCATGACATCACTGGGGATTGTGCCATGGCCCTAGCCACCAGCAAGGCATTGGACAGGATCCATGACTGCCAGATTCCTTTAACGGAATACCCAAAAGAGGAGGGGTAGATGATGGTGCATACCCAATCCTCCAACACAGCACACATATTCCAATGCCCAACCATGCAGGCGAGAATTAGGCACTCTGCTGTGGTCTCGATCTGAAGATGGTCTTGATCGAAGAGGGTCTTGATCTGAAGAGGCTTGATCTGACAAGATCCGAAGAAAGCAGGAACAGACTGGGAGCAGAGCATTGCCGCGGCTGTTTAAATGCAGCTAGCCCTGCCCACCAGCCAGCCCTATTGGTCGGCTGGAAGGCTTGGCTGTGGCAGCAGAAGCAATCAGGAGCAGGGAACCGAGTACACCTCCCTGCCCCAGCGGGAAGCTGCTCCCGCTCACAACCCCCCCCTCTGGAGGCCTCATTGTTGTTGTTGTTTAGTCATTTAGTCGTGGTCCGACTCTTCGTGACCCCATGGACCAGAGCACGCCAGGCACTCCTGTCTTCCACTGCCTCCTGCAGTTTGGTCAAACTCATGCTGGTAGCTTCGAGAACACTGTCCAACCATCTCATCCTCTGTCGTCCCCTTCTCCTTCTGCCCCCCATCTTTCCCAACATCAGGTTCTTTTCCAGGGAGTCTTCTCTTCTCACGAGGTGGCCAAAGTATTGGAGCCTCAGCTTCACGATCTGTCCTTCCCCCTTCGTGGATCACTGCCTTGCCGTGGCGAAGGGGCTTGAATAACTCAGAGAAGCTATGAACTATGTTGTGCAGGAGAGGCCTTAACAGCGCTCAAATCCAGGACACTGCAAAATGATGTCAAAACTTTGGCAAAGGTTTGGAGGCGCCCAAATTCTGAGGTTCGTAGCTCACACAACTCTGGTGTGGGCAGCTACGACAGATTAGTGGCACCCTTAGGGAATTTGTTAAAGGACAGCAGAATTTCAATAGAATCATAGGGTCAGTGAGTCCAGCCCCCTTCAATGCAGGAGTTAAAACTAAAGAACCCATTCAAACCCTGCTTAAAAACTCAGCCCACCAGCTTCCGAGGGAGTCCATTCCGCTGTCAAACAGCTCTTATTCTCAGAAAGTTCTTTGTAATGTTTCATGTTTTCTTGTGGCCTGTTGTGGGAGGGACCCTCGGCAAGCCAAAATGACTCTGGAGTCCTGAACTAGAAGGTTGCAAGGCAAGCCAAGTGAGGCCTGAAGGGGAAGCCAAGAGGCAGGATCGCCTATCAAGCCAGAAGTCAGGAGCAAAGGGCAAGTCAGGACAACAGGACAAGAGTCGGAGGAAATATCATGGAACAAGGCAGAGGTCGAGGCTGGAGGGCAAGTCACAGCTATGGGACATACCAGAGCAAGGAGCAAGCTAAAAACCTGGACTGGAGTGTGATCAAAGGCTCAGGGACACACGAAAGAGCTCAAGATGCCCAAGACAGAGGGAACTATGCAGAGCATAGTTAAACTATAGAACTCCTTGCCACAGGAAGCAGGCAGAGATTGCCATCAGCTTGGATGGCTGTAAAAAAACGGATTAGGCCAATCCATGGGGAAGGATGAGGTGATCAATGGATGCAGGACACAATGGCTTTTGGCCGAAACATCTGCAATATAAACACAAAGCAGGGCTGCAGCAGTCTAGCATGAGTCAGGAGATGAGAACCGGACCCCTGGGAATGATTGCCACCATCTGCTTGGTCACTGTGGGATGCAGGATGCTTGAACTTAGGCCCTATCTGCATGATACATTTAAGGAAGTACAGGAGCAGGGTTAAGAACTTAACCTCGGATTAAGAACTTAATTCGTTCCAGATCTTAACCTGATTTCCGTTCCGTTCTTAACCTGAAATTGTTCTTAATTTCGGGTGGTGCTGTGGGTTAAACCACAGAGCCTAGGGCTTGCCGAGCAGAAGGTCGGTGGTTCGAATCCCCACAACGGGGTGAGCTCCCATTGTTTGGTCCCTGCTCCTGCCCACCTAGCAGTTTGAAAGCACGTCAAAGTGCAAGTAGATAAATAGGTACCACTCCAGCGGGAAGGTAAACGGCATTTCCGTGCGCTGCTGTGGTTCGCCAGAAGCGGCTCAGTCATGCTGGCCACATGACCCAGGAGCTGTACACTGGCTCCCTCGGCCAATAAAGCGAGGTGAGTGCCGCAACCCCAGAGTCGGTCATGACTGGACCTAATGGTCAGGGGTCCCTTTACCTTTAAGGGCTCTCAGCTGGGGCCAACAAACTACACTTCCCAAGATCCTTTGGGGGGAGGCAGGACAGTTTAAATTGCTTTGAGACTGCTTAATACTATTTGCTGGGAATCACACGTGGAGCTGTTGTCATGCTTAGTTGCTGCTTGTGGGATCCTCACTTTTGGGCCATTGTGAGATCAGGACACTGGACCAGATTTTCTTTTGTTTTGATCCTGCTGTGGGGCAATTGTTACTTTCTTAACCTACTTCGCAGGGTTGTTGTGGGGAGGAATGGAAAGTTGGGATATAGACGCAATGTGTGCTGTTGTTGTTTTAAATATAGCAGCCTCAGATTCTTGATTGTGTAAGTGTCCGCAGTGTTATCACCCAGACACAAAGAAATGTACAGGGTTCCACTAGATGACTCTTTGAGACCTTTTCAATTCTATGATTCTATGACCTTGCTCCATAATCCACCACCTTCTCTCTCTCCCCCCCTGCTTTATTCTGTTTTCTTTCCCAGGCTCTTTGCCAGCAAATAGATTTAATACTTAACTACAGTCCTCCCTCCCTCTCTTTCTCTCTCTCTCACACACTCCACACCTGCCTGAGGAGACACGGAGAGCGATTTGCATATTTATTAAATATCTTTTAGTAGGATACACAAACCGCATTGCTACATCTTGCTCACAGTGTGCAGACCTGCTGGCGGTGAAGCAGGGGGGAAAGGTGATGAGAAAGAAGAAGACACGGGAAAGGAATGTTTCAAGATATCGGCTTTCACACCTACGACCGTGCAGTGAGCAGGAAAGGGGAGGGAAGAGAGAAAGCCTGCAAATATATGAAATTCGGGCCTAATCCTGAAATTAATGCATTTGTCTATGTACTGAACCACTTTGGATAGCAGAAAGAGGGCCCATGTGCTGACAAATTCACCGATGCATCTGTTATCCTTGCATCTAGAAAGCTAGTGCGTCAGGGATCACTTCTCCCTGTCTTGCTAGATTTCTGCATTCGGATTTATTTATTTATTTTTAATAGCATGCATCAGGGAAGGGGAGTAGCTCAGTGGCGGAGCAGCTGCACTGCATGCAGAAGACAACAGATTCAATCCTTGGCATATCTAGTTAGGGCAAGGAATGTCCCCTGCCTGAAACCCTGGAGAGCTGCGGTCGGTCAGTGGAGACAACACTGAGCTAGATGGGCCAATGGTTTAGTTCAATATAAAGTAGCTTCCCATATTCCTGCCATACAAACACTCACTTGTTAAAAAGTAATGAAACTGCAATCGAATTGAAGTGATGGGGAAACAAATCTATTAAAAGGAAGATGGTAAAAACTGCAAAGCCCTTTCCTTAAATAAAAAAATAAAATAAAAAGCTGTACTCAAAGGCCTCTTTGAAAAGAGGTCTCTTTAAAACAGTTTTCACCTGCTAGTGAAGTCTTCACTCTTCCGCAACCCCACCAAATGGGGGGCAGGGGTGAGAGAATGGCCTTCCCTGAAGATTTCGGAGTTCAGGCAGCTTTCTGTGGGAGAATACATAGCTTTAGCCTAAGCCGTTTAGGGCTGTGTTTTTCAACAGCAGTCAAAAACGATGTCAGAAATCCTCAAGAGGAGTGAGTTGGCCGTAGTTCACATCCCTCCCCTTTCCCCCCCCCACATCGGTTGGGGGTGGTTATGATTCCCCTCCCATGTGATTTGGTGGAATTATGATTCTTTGTAGGTCATTATGGTGCAACAAAATGATAATCCAAGATTTAGAAGGACACCTGTTTTCTGTCTAGGCACCAGGCTCTCATTTTCATCCTTAATTGACAATTCTTCTAAGCAGGAACTTGCTTTCTTTTCTTTTCTTTTTTTTCAAGAGAAGGAAGAATTGTCCAGCAATAACAGGATCACGCTAATCCATTTAGCTGCCTCGCTCCCTTGGCGAGAGTCGATTTCAGTGGGCTCGGCTGATGCCCTGGTGAAGCTGTGTTCTGCTTGGCCTAGACAGTGCCAACCAAAGATTGCCAGCTCCCATGCTAGGTGCAAAACAAAAAAGCCATAAACCTTTTTGCTGGGCGCTTAATTGCAACCACCCAGGTATAATGCAAGCAGCAGGGATAAGAAGGATGGAGAAGGGATTATTGACTGACAAAGCCCACAAGGTTAGTGGCAAAGAGGCGAGAGAGGGCAGATCAAGAAAATCAGAGCAGAAAAAGATCTGGCAGATAAGATGGAAGGGGTTCAGGGGATTAAACGCAGGTCTGAACCCAGAGAAAGAGAGTGGGGGAGTTCAATTCCTGTCTCAGGTCAGAGTCACAGAACAGCAGTAGTTCGATTTTCTGGGGTGTGAAATGTTGCTATTGCAAGTTATGGGCATAGAGAGCAAGTGAAAAAGCAGGGCAGAGGAAATTGTTCATTGTAGGAGTCGCATTTCCCAGCTTGGGAAATTATCTTATTCTATAATTCTATAATGATCACCACAAATACAAAGCAAATCCTGTGAATCTTCTGGGTTCTTCTCTGGCTCAGGTTGAAATCTGAGCCAGAGAAGAATCCAGCTTCTTTCCCCTCCTCCCATCTTTCATGCTGGGAACTGGTGTGTTCACTGGGGAAGTCCTAGCAGCTATTAGGAGATTCTTGAGGCAATTCAGTTCAGCACCCTGGAGAGCTCCTAGTGGCACCTGCTAGAAGAATTTTTGAAGATGTTCATCATCATCATTTTATTATTTATACCCGGCCCTTCTGGCTGGGTTTCCCCAGACAGTCTTTGTTGGCTTAAGAAGGCTGGCAGGGTTTTTCCACTTCTATGGGCTACTGCCTGCTCCACCCCCCAAAATTGGCTGCTATCCTTAAAAGATCCATATTTAATTCTGAAGCATGGTGGAGGAAAAGCAATAGGTGAGTCTGTGTCAAGGCCAGGAGATGATAGGAGAGCTGCATCCTCAGGTGCAGTGGAGAAAGGGGTCGTTGGTGCCCCTGCCCCAAAGCTTTTGAATCCTCTGAAGCTAAGCCCTCAAGCTCTTTTCTCCCACCCAACTAAATCAGCTCCTTTTAGCCATTGGGAAAGCTAAATTAGACATGGTGTGCCACATAGCTAGAACCAGACCCTTGGTCAGCCTGGATAAATCTGTTAGTTAAAGCATGGTGCTGATAATGCCAAGGTTGAGTGTGTATGCATGTATGTGTGTATGTTTGTGTGTGTGTAAGGGAATGGGGAGGTAAAATATATTTTTTTTATAAAATATTTATTAAATTTTTTAAAAAATAAAGCATAAACAATAAACAGCATTACTTGTGTCGTAACAAAATTTCATAACTTCTTTGGACTCCCTCATGTCTCCCGCTCCCACTTACATCGTTAAAGAGAATTTTTTTCAAACAAATCATCATCTTCTTTACATTCTTGTATCCGCTCATTTAAATATAATCTAACACTTCTCCAATAAGTTTATATTATCCTTAATCTCACTTAACATCAAATTTAAATCTAATTTAGTGGTGGTCAATTATTTATGATCTAGCATCCTTCTTAACATTCAACCAAATTACAGTATTTTTGTAGATAAATCTTAAATTTCTTCCAGTCTTCTTCCACCCTCTCTTCTCCCAGGTCTCGGATTCTGCCAGTCATCTCGGCCAATTGCATGTAGTCCATCAGCTGCATCTGCCACTCTTCCAGTGTGGGTAAATCTTGAGTTTTCCAGTTCTTAGCGATGAGTATCCTTGCTGCCGCTGTTGCATACATAAAAATGTTCGGTCCTTCTTTAACACCTTCTGGCCGACAATACCCAAAAGGAAGGCCTCTGGTTTCTTAGTAAAGGTATACTTAAATACCTTTTTCAGCTCGTTATATATCATTTCCCAGAAGACCTTCACTTTAGGGCAAGTCCACCAGAGGTGAAAGAATGTTCCTTCATTTTCTTTACATTTCCAACATTTATTATCAGACACATGGTATATTTTGGCAAGTTTAACTGGGGTCATGTACCATCTATATATCATTTTCATTACATTTTCCTTCAGAGCATTACATGCAGTGAAGTTCAGCCCAGTGGTCCACAACCTTTCCCAGTCCTCAAACATAATGTTATGCCCAATATCCTGTGCCCATTTTATCATGGCCGATTTAACCATTTCGTCTTGTGTGTTCCATTTCAACAGCAAGTTATACATTCTTGAAAGTACCTTAGTCTTAGGTTCTAACAGTTCTGTTTCCAACTTCGATTTTTCCACCTGGAACCCTAGCTTTTTGTCATTTTTAAAGACTTCTTTAATCTGAGCGTAATGTAACCAGTCTCGCACTTTATCCTTCATTTTCTCCAAACTCTGCAATTTCCAATTGTCTCCATCTTTTTCTAGTATTTCCCAATACTTTGGCCATTTGGCCTCCATATTGGGTCTTTTTCGGGCCTTAGCCTCCAGAGGCGAAAGCCACCTTGGAGTTTTATTTTCCAATAAGTCTTTGTATTTTGTCCAGACATTGAATACTGCTTTTCTGACAATGTGGTTCTTAAAGGCCTTGTTGATCTTAACCTTATCATACCATAGATATGCGTGCCAACCAAAAGAGTTATTAAAACCTTTCAAATCCAAAACATCAGTGTCCTCGAGAAGTAGCCAGTCTTTTAGCCAGCAGAAAGCTGCCTGCTTCATAGTACAACTTTAAGTCTGGCAGGGCAAAGCCCCCTCTTTCTTTCACATCAGTTAATATCTTAAACTTAATTCTGGGCTAATCTTTATTAAATGGGATCTATTAAAAGGGTGTGGGTGAAATCAATCTCTATGATTTCTTTCGAACCCATTACAAATAATGTCCCAGACTTGAGGATTGAACTGCTGTCTCACCAGTGAAGCTGAATTGTATCCCAACTGCTCTTTATACACTAACAATCTCATTTTGCATTCCTATGCAGAGATTGTGATAGTCAAAATGCATCAAAGTTTTGACCTGTTTGGGGCCTTATAGAGCAAATAAACAGTTGATCCCAAACAGTTTCTTCTCTTTGCACTAAGCTTGGAATTTTAGGACCCGACAGAAACCTCCTTCTCAGGGAGAAACCCAGGTACTAGAATATGTGAATAACACAGAATTATGACATAAAATAACCCCTAGTGATGCATCTGTGCAGCACTTTAGAGGGTAGTTTTCTTTTCTAGTGCTTCACATAAATTACCTTGATAGTCCTTCCATCCTTGACCATAACCAGACAAACTGGTGTGAGTTTAGAGCCCAAGTTCTGGTTCCAGGTTCTCTGTCCCAGAGCTAGCCTTCAGCCTGCAAAGGTTTGCAGGAGAAAGAAATCTTAAGATCTACCTAGAAACATTTCAGTATTGTTTGGGGGATCATTCTGGATGATGCCCAGAGTCCCTTCCTATTCTTGAGGTTCTGTACCCAGTGAGTGATAAAATCTAAAAGATTAGGTTGCTGAACTAATCAGACAAGGGTTTCTTTTGATAAGACAATGACCATGGCTGGCCATTTAAGTGTCCTCATCAGCATCCCAAATGAATGAGCCAGGATGCAAGAGCTTCACCTAAGTGAGGATGCCCTCCAGGCTCACCCCACCCTACTCAACGAGCTGCTAGGTAGGAGAACAATAGCCAGAGTTTTGGGTATGAACTGAGCTGGAAGCTGGATACCCAGAGACCTGCTTGCTCTGTGACCAATGGAGATGCAAGATCTGTTGGGGTGTCAGTGCCATGAGCTCCTCATGTTGTGTATATGCATGAATAAAGCTCTCCACTGACCTTCATCCCAAGGGTGGTGTGTAACATTATTCATTAAATTGAGAGAAGGAGGGAGAGGGAGAGAAGGAGAGGGAGAAGGAAATGAATCAGCCAAGGAAGAAGGAAATGGATAGGATGCTAGGAGTGAAAGCCACTCTTACACAAAGGCGTCACCTCCTAGAGAGATCAAACACTGGGCAAGATAATGGTGAAAGTCTTCCGGAGTAGGTTGGAGAAGAGGAGGTGACAACCCAATTGAGTCAGGTGCTTAATCAAACCAGGAACCTTGACTTCTCTCTATTTACGGGGTCTATTACTCCATTATGCTGAGTGCTTTGCTTTCCACGGGCACCCAGACTTCCAGTCGTTAGAGGTAGTTATCTCTACGCAATTTAATTAAAGTCTAGTGTTTAATGACACAATGTGCGGCTAATTATTTCTCGTGGCTTGCCGGGAAATTTCTTTTTTTGTTCATTCCCTTTATTTTATCCTCTCTTCTTTTTTGCAACAAAGCAAGGGGGTCGAGAGAGAGAGAGAGATCTAATTATGTTGATCTTCAAATGAAAAGGTGAGGCATAGGAATGAGCAACAGGGAACAATGCGAGCGAGGAGCTAAAGGCCTGTGAGATGCAAGGAGAACTTAACATTCACAGATGTACTGCGACCTTTCGATGCTGTTGCACTCCAGCTCCCATCATCCCTTACCATTGACCATGTCGGCTGGGGCTGATGGGAGTTGGAGTCCAAAAACATTTGATGGGCCACATATTCCCTATCCCTGAACTAGACCATCACTTGCCTCTATTGCCCCTGGCTACCTCCATCACAGCATCTTAAAAAGCAGAGACATCACCTTGCCGACAAAGGTCCGTATAGTTAAAGATATGGTTTTCCCAGTAGTGATGTATGGAAGTGAGAGCTGGACAATCAAGAAGGCTGATCACCAAAGAATTGATGCTTTTGAATTATGGTGTTGGAGGAGACTCTTGAGAGTCCCATGGACTGCAAGAAGATCAAACCTCTCCATTCTGAAGGAAATCAGCCCTGAGTGCTCACTGGAAGGACAGGTCCTGAAGCTGAGGCTCCAATACTTTGGCCCCCTCATGAGAAGAGAAGACTCCCTGGAAAAGACCCTGATGTTGGGAAAGATGGAGGGCACAAGGAGAAGGGGACGACAGAGGATGAGATGGTTGGACAGTGTTCTTGAAGCTATCAACATGAGTTTGACCAAACTGCAGGAGGCAGTGGAAGACAGGAGTGCCTGACGTGCTCTGGTCCATGGGGTCACGAAGAGTCGGACACGAGTAAACAATTAAACAGCAGCTACAACCTCAATCACAACTCTGCCT
The DNA here is from genome assembly GCF_964106915.1 of Podarcis gaigeae. Taxonomy (NCBI): domain Eukaryota; kingdom Metazoa; phylum Chordata; class Lepidosauria; order Squamata; family Lacertidae; genus Podarcis; species Podarcis gaigeae. Next base: position 14,109,363 of record NC_139684.1, read on the forward strand.
TCAGGAAATTGTGAATAGAGTAGAAATAAATAATACAGTGGAACCTCTATTTACAACCATAATCTATTCCGGAGGTCCGGTCATAACTAGAAACGTACATAAGTAGAGGCCCACTTTTGCATAGAAAGTAATGGAAAAGTGAATTGATCCCTTCTAGGCGATGAAAAACACCCCCTAAAACAGCAATTTAGCATGGATTTTACTGTCTAACGAGACCATAGAGCCATAAAATGAAGGCAATAATCAATATAAAAGGTAAAGGTACCCCTGACCGTCAGGTCCAGGAGCAGATGCCTCTGGGGTTGTGGCGCTCATCTCGCTCTATAGGCCGAGGGAGCCGGCGTTTGTCCGCAGACAGCTTCCGGGTCATGTGGCCAGCATGACTAAGCCGCTTCTGGTAAACCAGAGCAGCGCACGGAAATGCCGTTTACCTTCCCGCCAGAGCGGTACCTATTTATCTACTTGCACTTGACGTGCTTCTGAACTGCTAGGTTGGTAGGAGCAGGGACCAAGCAACTGGAGCTCACCCCGTCACGGGGATTCAAACCGCCAACCTTCTGATTGGCAAGCCCCAGGCTCTGTGGTTTAGACCACAGCGCCACCTGCGTCCCTGTCAATAATCAATGTACTGTATTATAAAATAAATAAGACAGTATTGTAGATGAAAAAAAATAACATTTTTTTTTCTTACGTGTACTGAGGCTGGGTGGGCATACCTGGCTACAAGCTGGGGGCAAGGGTCAGTAAAGAGCTGATTCACTTTGGCCAGGGTCACTTTTTTTCCTTGCCAGGCCAGGTTCTTCTCTGGACTTCCTCAGGTTAGTTCTTCGGCAGGGTTTGGGGCTGCAGTGCGCCCTGCTGTGTCTCTTGCAGATGGCACCTTTTCCACAGCTTTGGGGGTGGGCCCCAGTGCTGCCCTGCAGCTGGCCGGATGAGCTCTGGGCTGCTGGCAAGGCCTCTGTTCATATCTAGAGGAAAGTTCATAAGGCCCCCTCCCTAGTCTCACGTCCATAACTTGAAGTTGCACCACTTTCTCACCTTTTCCAAGGCCTCTGGTTAATGGGTTGGTTACCCTCGTACCCTTGCTCATAGCATAACGGGTTTTCCTGGCAGCTGGTATCTTTTATTTCTCTTTCCCTTCAGACCACATCTCAAGTGCTCCTACCAATCCGATTTCTAGCCTGAAGGTCTAATGAAGGTCATAACTGGACCTTCAGTGACGGAGGTCGTAACTGGAATCATACGTAAGTAGAGTCGTACATAAGTCAAGGTTCCACTGTACATGATCGGGAGATAAAAGATCTTGCTGAAAGACAATGTGTGGAGATCTGCATTGATTGTTACAATTACTGTACAACTAAAAGGTTGGGACATGGGTGGTGCTGTGGGTTAAACCACAGAGCCTAGGGCTTGCCGATCGGAAGGTTGGCGGTTTGACGGTTCGAATCCCCACAACGGGGTGAGCTCCCGTTGCTCAGTCCCTGCTCCTGCCAACCTAGCAGTTCGAAAGCACGTCAAAGTGCAAGTAGATAAATAGGTACCACTCCAGCGGGAAGGTAAACAGCGTTTCTGTGCGCTGCTCTGGTTCGCTAGAAGCGGCTTAGTCATGCTGTACGCCAGCTCCCTCAGCCAATAAAGCGAGATGAGCACCGCAACCCCAGAGTCGGTCACGACTGGACCTAATGGTCAGGCGTCCCTTTACCTTTACCTAAAAGGTTACTGTAAAATCTTAGAAGGGTCTAATCCTCTTAGAAGAAGGTGTGACTATGACCATCACGATGGGACCCTGTGTTTCTGAATTTGCCATTACACTACTGCCTGGCAGACAGAACACTTGTAGATTGTCTCAACACCTTGGGGAGGCCAAGCTAACATGACAAAACACTGTTCCAGTGAGTCACTGTCAGGATGCAGAAGCACAACGCCAGCATGCAGCTCGGTTGCGCTGCATTGCACTCAGGCTCATTCCTGGCATGCTTCGATGTCCGCAGAACAAGCAAAAGCAGTTGTTTTGCCACAGGAGAGTACCGCCGGCTGCTAACGCAGTGTCATGTTGAGCGTGGCTGTTTATTAGCTTCCTCTCCTGTGAAAATTGGCGTGCAGAGTGCCGTGAATGACATCACCCTTGGGCGAAGGAGGGGGGGTGCATATTCCACATTCATTACAGTGGAGGCAGATGAATGCAGGCAGAGTTGGGACGAATGGGGATTGGTCAGGCTCAGGAGGAGGAAGAGGGACAGAATCATAGAATTGCGGAGTCGGAAGATGATCCACAAGGATCATCTAGTCCAACCCCCCAACGTAGGACTCAAACCCAAGACCCTGAGATTAAGGAGTCTCGTGCTCTATCAGTTGAGCTATCTGTATGGTTGGGTTGGGGAAGGGAAGTCTGGAGAAGGGTCTTGAAGGAGGATAAGGTAGGTAAAGGTAAAGGGACCCCTAACAATTAGGTCCAGTCACGGACGGATCTGGGGTTGCGGTGCTCATCTCGCTTTACTGGCCGAGGGAGCCGGCGTACAGCTTCCGGGTCATGTGGCCAGCATGACTAAGCCACTTCTGGCAAACCAGAGCAGCACACGGAAACGCCGTTTACCTTCCCGCCAGAGCGGTACCTATTTATCTACTTGCACTTTGATGTGTTTTCGAACTGCTAGGTTGGCAGGAGCAGGGACCAAGCAATGGGAGCTCACCCCATCGCGGGGATTCGAACCACCGACCTTCTGATCAGCAAGCCCTAGACTCTGTGGTTTAACCCACAGTGCCACCCGCGTCCCCTGTCAAAACAGCTATCAATGACTATGCTCTGCCTCTGTGGTCGCAGGCAAGAGTGCTCTGGAATCCCAGTTGCTGGAAACCACAGGAATGGTGAGTTTGTCTTCTGCTGAGGCCCTGCTTGAAGGTTTCCCATTGGGGCAACTAAATGACCACTGTGAGAACAGCAGACTGGACTAGATGGAACACTTGCCCAATCCAGCAGGCTCTTCTTATGTTCTTATCTTGGACTTGACCATGTATACCTGAAGGAGCGTCTCCATCCCCATCGTTCAGCCCGGACACTGAGGTCCAGCTCCGAGGACCTTCTGGGGGATTTCCTCACTGCGAGAAGTGAGGTTACAGGGAACCAGGCAGAGGGCCTTCTTCCAAGAACATAGATGACAAGGAGCTCACCTGCAAAGTTAGTACTGGGTATGAAAGGGTTGTGATGGTCCTTCATATAACTTGGTTGCAAACTGTATAGGCCTTTATACACCAGAATCAGCCCACTGAGCTTAGCCAAGTAGCTAAGTGGCAGCCAGTGTCTTCCGAAAGATCTTTGGAGACATTTCAGCTCAGCTCTAAGCTAACCTCCCTCACATCACTTCCCTGCCTGTTGTTCTCCCACTGGCACTATTGTTTCATTAATTTATGAATCCCTTCCTGTGAAGCATATCAAAGCGATTTGACAACGCAATGGAAGCATATGTAATGTGACTGCATATATACAAACCCTTTCAAATCCAGCACAGATGCAGAATGGGATTAAAAATTCTTCACTTAGAAGGCATGCGGAAAGAGGAAAGTCTCCAGCATGTGCCAAATGGGGCACCAGAGACAGCATGTCTCTGATATGCAGTGGCAGGGAGTTCCAAAGGACTGCTGCTATCCACAATGGCTCCCCAGTTGGGGACAGTAATGCTTCTGAATACAGTGGACGCTCAGGTTGCAAACATGATCCATGCGGTAGGAATGTTCGCAACCCGTGGCTTTCGCAACTCACAGTGCCGCGTCTGCGCATGAGCGGGTTGTGATTTGGCGCTTCTGAGCATGTGCGACCGCCAAAACCTGGAAGCGACCCGTTCTGGTACTTCCAGGTTTCGGCGCATCCGTAACCCGAAAAAATACAACCTGAAGCATCTGTAACCCGAGGTATGACTGTATTTCTTTCTTTCTTTCTTTCTTTCTTTCTTTCTTTCTTTCTTTCTTTCTTTCTTTCTTTTTTCCAAATTTTGTAATGGATTTTCCACATTTATGACAAATATAACTTATAATACACACAAAAGAAAACACATTACAATACTGAAATAAAAATAAAAAATATAAACACTTATTATTTCTTGAACCCATTTTAACTTTCATTGTTGTCTGACTTCCTCAAATCCTCCCTAACTGAATTTCATTGTAATACCTTGTAACAGTTTTCCAAAATCCTCTTTCTAAAAATTAACTCCTTCAATTTACTATCTGGTATGACTGTGTTTGTTTGTTTGCTGCCCATCTGACTGTGTTCCCCCAGCCACTCAATCACCTTGCCCAGGAATGGAATATTTGAGGCCAGCCAATAATTGCCCATAGTGGCCAGGTCCAAAGATTTTATTTTTAAGAAGCGGTTTGATGATGGCTTCTTTAAGGGGGCCCGGGAAGACTCCCTCACAGAGGGAAGCATTCACCACCCTGCAGAGCCAATTGGAGAGCTCTGCCTGGCTCGCTTTCATGAGCCAGGATGGGCAAAGATCAAGGAGACAGGTGGTCAGTTTCACTCGTCCAAGCAGCCTGTCCACATCCTCGCTGGGAACAGGTTGCGATTGATCCCACACAACGTGACTAGACAGAGCTCTGGCACTCTCCTGCCCCGGCCCTGCTTCCCCAGTGGAGTCTACCTCTTTCCAAATACCAGTGTGTGGCTTTAAATGAGGATAAGACAAATTTATGAAGGATAAGATGAATAATGATGACTATGCTCTGCCTCCATGGTTACAGGTGATGATGCTTCTGAATGTGCTGTTGCACTCAGGTTCTGCTTTGGGGTTTCCCATTGGTAAAGGTAAAGGGACCCCTGACCATTAGGTCCAGTCGTGGCCGACTCTGGGGTTGCAGAGCTCATCTCGCTTTATTGGCTGAGGGAGCTGGCGTACAGCTTCCAGGTCATGTGGTCAGCACGACTAGGCCACTTCTGGCGAACCAGAGCAGCGCACAGAAATGCCATTTACCTTCCTGCCAGAGCGGTACCTATTTATCTACTTGCACTTTGACGTGCTTTCGAACTGCTAGGTTGGCAGGAGCAGGGATAGAGCAACGGGAGCTCACCCCGTGGCGGGGATTCGAACCGCCAACCTTCTGATTGGCAAGTCCTAGGCTCTGTGGTTTAAGCCACAGCACTACCCACGTCCCTTAGAAGTTTATGTAGATTGACAATATTTAAAGACCGGCAGCCACACATGTGGTGGCGGTGGATGAGGGGACATCTGAGCAGCTGAAAAGGTTTTCTGCAGAGACCCGCCACTCATGGCTGAGAGAGCAGTTCTGGAAAAAAATATGGAAATTCCACCTCTGGCTTTTGCACATGCCCGAGTGCAATTGGACCACTGCAAGAACCCAGGAGCCCCATCCGTGAGCATCTGCGTGCCCATCTTTTGCCTGCAAAGGTTCTGTTCGGAAATAAAAGCATGCCGCTCTGCTGACAATAACGACGCCAAAACATTTCACGCAAATTGCTCCTCGGAAGCAGAGCATATTGCTCCCGAAATCTGTTGTTGCCTGTATTTTTTTTTCCGAGACGCCTCTTTGGAGCTTTGAGCTTTTGCCTACTGTTTACATTCGCTAAAAGCAAATAAACTTTTTGTATGGCACGCGCGCACACACGCACACACACAAACACACACAGAGAGAGCTCCCCCCTCCCGGCGCGCGCAGCAACCTCTCCAGCTTGTAACATTGCAGAACGATAAATGCGTCGCATCTATGGGAGGCGTGCGGGGGCTGGAGCAAGTCTTTTGTGGCCAGCCGTTGTCTGAAAGTGCCAGATTTGCAGATTTAATCTCTCCCTTTCGAAAATAAATAAATAACATCCCTTTAAAGTGTTTTCCCGACTTCAGCACATGACCTTATTCTGTAAAAGATTTCATATACTCAAATAAATCCGCCGCAGCCAACCTCGTTTCTGCCCTCTGTTTATTAAATGTGAAGAGGGCTAGCAAACATTTTAACTGGGATTTCCTTGAGAATGTTTTGCCCCACACAGAGACTGGGGGTGGGGTGCTGGAGAAGGAGGAGGAATATTTTTTCCCCAATTATATTTAATTTAATTTTAAAAAAGAAAAAGAAAAAACCCACATATACACTCTGATGCATAATACATTTTTCTTCTGTTTTATCAACTTCCCAATCTGTTTTCAGTGGTGTGTTTTTTTTTATTCATCCCCCTTGCTGCACCCTATCCATGGGTGTAGCCAAGGGAGGGGGCAGGGGGGGCAGCTGCCCCCATCAATAAAAATCAATAAAAATATATAGCAAACTGAGGTTCTGCCCTCTCTAACAAAAATCCTGGCTATGCCCATGACCCTGTCTTCCCTCTTTTATACCATAATGACAATGAGTAATCTCTCATTCCTTCTGTTGCTCAGAGTTCAAATCCTGCTTCTGAATTCCCCATACTATAAAGGTAAAGGTAAAGGAACCCCTGACCGTTAGGTCCAGTCGTGGACGACTCTGGAGTTGCGGCGCTCATCTCGCTTTACTGGCTGAGGGAGCCGGCGTACAGCTTCCAGGTCACGTGGCCAGCATGATTAAGCCACTTCTGGCAAACCAGAGCAGTGCACAGAAACACCATTTACCTTCCCGCTGGAGTGGTACCTATTTATCTACTTGCACTTCATGCTTTTGAACTGCTAGGTTGGCAGGAGCAGGGACTGAGCAACAGGAGCTCACCCCGTTGTGCTCTTCTTTTATCTATGAGCTTTGCCAATTTTGCATAGTCCAACTCTTGACTTATCCATTCATCTTTGGTGGGAACTTCCTCTTCCTTCCATTTTTGTGCATACCAATTCCTAGCTGCTGTCGTTACATACATAAACAGCTCAATTGTCTTTTGGGGAAAGGGGGTGGGAGGAGGAAAGTAAGAATATAAGAGGAGCCGAATTGGGCCAATGGCCCACCTAGTTCGGTATCCTGTTTTCTCAGTGGCCTACGGGAAACCCAGGGACGCGGGTGGCGCTGTAGGTTAAACCTCAGAGCCTAGGACATGCCAATCAGAAGGTCGGTGGTTCGAATCCCCACGACGGGATGATCTCCTGTTGCTCGGTCCCTGCTCCTGCCAACCTAGCAGTTCGAAAGCACGTCAAAGTGCAAGCAGATAAATAGGTACCGCTCTGGTGGGAAGGTAAATGGCGTTTCCGTGTGCTGCTCTGGTTCGCCAGAAGTGGCTTTGTCATGCCGGCCACATGGCCTGGAAGCTGTACGTCAGCTCCCTTGGCCAATAAAGTGAGATGAGCGCCACAACCCCAGAGTCGGCCATGACTGGACCTAATGCTCAGGGGTCCCTTTACCTTTACATAGACTTCTAGAGCTGGAGGAAGACGACCATCGATGGCTATTAGCCAGGAAGGTGATGCTCTGTGACCACAATTGGAGGTAGCAATGATTCTTAATCCCAGTTCCTGCCAACCACAGGAGGGGGAGAAGGCCCTTGGGCTTGGGTCCTGCTTGCAGGCTTCCCATTTGGGTACCTGGGTTGGTCACTGTGAGAACAGGATGCTGGTCTAGGTGGGCCCAATCCAGCAGGGATCTTCTTAGGTTCTTACATACCCTCCAACATTTTTCTCTTGAAAATAGGGGTGCCCAGAAGAAGGAGGAGGAGGAGGAGGAGGAGGAGGAGGAGATACTATTTACACCCTGCCCATCTGACTGGGTTGCCCCAGCCACTCCGTGCCAGGCAGCAGAGGAACCAACCCCCACAGCAGCTTGCCAGGAACGGCCTCAGCCTCGTATACCTGAAGGAGCATCTCCACCCCCATCGTTCTGCCCGGACACTGAGGTCCAGCTCCAAGGGCCTTCTGGCAGTTCCCTCCCTGTGAGAAGTGAAGTTACAGGGAACCAGGCAGAGGGCCTTCTCGGTAGTGGCACCCACCCTGTGGAACGTCCTCCCATCAGACGTTGACCAGATAAGCAACTACAGTGGTGCCTCAGTTTTCAAGCATCTTGGAAGCCGAACATTTCAGAACCTGAACGCTGAAAACCCAGAAGTGAATGCTTCCATTCATTTCTTCCATTCACTTACGGACTCACTGTTAAAACCATGTTCATGGAAGACAATCTTACTTGGCTAGGAGTGATCGCCAAAGAAGAAAGAAGAAGAAGGGTAGTATTCAAATTTATTAAACAATAATAATAATCTGCTGAAGGAATTGAGGCCCCATAGGCATTGTATTTGGTTTCTCTGGATTCAGCTTCAGTCTGTGGAACATCATCATTTTTTTAAGGGTGGTGCCTTAAAAAAGCCAGACCATTGGTCAATCCAGTTCAGTGTTTCTCAAACTTGGTTCTCCAGCTGATTTTGGACTACAACTTCCATCATCCCTAGCTAGCAAGACCAGTGGTCAAGGATGATGGGAATTGTAGTCCAAAAGCAGCTGTGCTAAACCAAGAACAGCCAATGGAAGCCCTGCTGCATGGGAGGGGATTCATGAGTTGGCCAGAAGTCATGCTCCTGATTTAAGTCTCACTGCCCAGAGTCCCAAAGGTTTACGGAGGAAAGTCAGGCATTTATGCACAACAATGGGAAGACAAGAGGTGAGCTTGCAACCTTCCAAATGATTTAGCGAGAGGAGAGAGAGCGAGAGGCTTTGAGAAGCACTTTGCGTTCCTTTGTGGATCTTTAATGAACCTTTAAACGTGCTTTTAAAAAAATGGAAAGTGGAAATAAAAAGCCCTCATTAAGGGTTTTGGCAGATTTGATTAGTGACTCTGAAGACATCTAAACAGCCATTTAATTGGCAAATCCTTTGGCAGCCTGGAGGAAACACAGTAAAGGGAGGACTGTCCTGTAGAAGGCGGGGAAAAGTTTTTAATTCTTTCAGGCAGCTTTCAGAAGTCACACGTTGCGAGGGGAAGGTTTCTGAATACAAGACCAATCGTCCCAGTGGCACCGTCACAATGGCCTACAGAAAGCCAGATTGCTGCAAACTCGTGTACTTTGCAAGGGCAATCGTGTGACCTGAGGATAGGACCCGGCTGAGCTGGTGGCCTGGTATTGTGTGTGTCTGAGTCTCAGCACCCTCTTCAGGCCCAGGAGGCGCTAGTGGTGCACAACTTTGCCCCCCTGTGATCAGAAGGCAGCATGATGCCTCCAGGTGGGTCAAACTAGTTGTGAATCCTGAGAGGTTGCCCTTCTCAGCTGGTCTACCCACTTCATATAAACTATGGAACTCCCGCCCACATGAGTGAACGGAGCGAAGTTTTCATCCCTCTCTCATAACGCTAGAACCAATAAAGCTGAATGTTGGGAGACTGATTGATTGATTTTGCCCCACCTTCCCTGATAGGTAACAATAAAAAACAGCTAGAAATATAGGGAACCAATCGCAAAAAAAAAACAATTAAACATTGTGCTCTCTCTCTATATATATTTCATACTGTTATAAATTTTAAGGGGGGGGGGACCGCCTAAACCTTAGAAAATAATAAATGGTAGGATTTTGATTATTCAGGATGTGAAGGGAGAAATACAATGTGCAGAGAAATTCCTTGACTAGCCTATGCAAAAATGACCTCGACAAGCTAGGGCCGTTAAGAAACAATACAGGACCACTGAGAGCCACTGGCAATGTAAGAGAACTGTCCTACCCGCTTGCCCCAAGGTGTGGACAGAGACTGGGGGTTTTGACGTTTGCTGGGGTAACTGGGTGTGAGGTGACAGGAAAAGAGTTTTTAGCAGGGTGTACTGGGAGGTTAAACCACTGAGCCTAGGACTTGCCAATCAGAAGGTCAGCGGTTCGAATCCCCGTGATGGGGATTCCCCGTAACAGGTCCCTGCTCCTGCCAACCTAGCAGTTTGAAAGCATGTCAAAGTGCAAGTACAGAGGTACCTCGGGTTACATACGCTTCAGGTTACAGACTCCGCTAACCCAGAAATATTACCTCGGGTTAAGAACTTTGCTTCAGGATGAGAACAGAAATCGTGCACCGGCAGTGCAGTGGCAGCAGGAGGCCCCATTAGCTAAAGTGGTGCTTCAGGTTAAGAACAGTTTCAGGTTAAGAACGGACCTTCGGAACGAATTAAGTACGTAACCAGAGATACCAATGTAGATAAATAGGTTCCACTCTGGCAGGAAGGTAAACGGTGTTTCCGTGCGCTGCTCTGGTTTGCCAGAAGCGGCTTAGTCATGCTGGCCACATGACCCGGAAGCTGTATGCTGGCTCCCTCGGCCAATAAAGCGACATGAGCGCCGCAACCCCAGAGTCGGCCACGACTGGACCTAATGGTCAGGGGTCCCTTTACCTTTACCTTTTACTGGGAGGAAGAAGGAAGAAGAAAAGACTGGGATCCATCTTGGGCAGGTTGGCTGAAGGCTGGCTGGCAGAGAGGCACTGCTGTGATGGACAAGCCCCTCTTGAAATGACCATGCTGTAGGATCTGGACTCCCTCCATGCAGACTGAAGGTGCAAATAGGTGAATCAACCACATTTCTCAGTCCTCCAAAGGAACACAGAGGGTCTGGAGCCCCCTGGATTCTTGCTACCACTCGGCAGAGAGTGGGGATGTGGGCACCCAACTTTTGTAACAATACAGATTAATTACAGGGGGTTTTTTTGAAAAAAAAACACAGCATGGCACCAGCCCTTTCATTAAAAGCAATACAAAAGAAGGTCATAAGTTGAAGTGTCCACAGGCCTGAACCAGCGAGCTCATCTTATGTGCTTGGGATTTTGCAGGTAAGGGAGTTGCTTTCTGCACTACAGCCTATGTAACAGCCAGTGGCGTAGCGTGGAGGGTGCAGGGGGGGCGGCCACACCACACGCAACATCTGGGGGTTAGGGTTAGGGGGTGTAAATCCATGGGTTAGGGGGCGCAAATTACTTGCCTTGCCCTGGGTGCTGACAACCCATGCTACGCCACTGGTAACAGCCCCAAAGACGGCAGTCACCATGCCTTTTAAATCAGCTCTTGTCCAGGCTGAACACCTTCAGACCACATTGAATCACTGCCTCTCAGCCTAGCCTACCTCACAGGGTTGTTGTGGGGGTTAAATGAGGAGGGGGAGACCACCTTGAGCTCAGTAGAGGAAAAGAAGGGATACAGTCCATCACCCGTTGCTTCACATTGACGGCAACTGAAAATGCTGATAATAATGATCAGGTAGGAATTCTTCCCTTCCTTCGTCAGCGTTACCCCAGACTTGGATGTCCTTTGTGCTCTTGTACATTGAGAAAGAGATTGATTAACGCAACATGACTTGGAAGTCCTATTCACTCTGCTTTTGATGCAGCGGTGACTGGAAAGGGGCGGGAGGAGAGGACGGCCGCATGCGAGCGAAAATGCTTAGCAAATTAACTCCCTTGCAAGATATTGTTTCTGATATCGAGTGTGCGTGTAAGAGCGGGGGCGGGGCGGTGGGGAGGAAACGCGACGCATTTCGCACGTCGGCTGTGCGATTCACACACACAGCATTGCTCACGCCAGAGGGAGACAATGCATTTTCCTAGAAATTAACACTGGGAGGGGCAGCCGCTGTTGGAATAATGAATTTACTCTCTCACGGTGCACGGATTGAGAAAAGCAGAGAGAGAAGAGGGGGGGAAGAAGGGATCTGTGTGGGAAATGGGAGAGTGACTTAGGGGGAGGGGCTGGGGGGAGGACAGAGAGATGTATCCAACGGCAAAGGAAAAATCCTTCCCCTCCCCGGTCTGGATACCCCATGGAGTCACCTGCAGGATCCGACCTTCCCTCCCCCAACCTTCCCATAAGGACGTTTCTTTAAAATTCTCTTTCATTCCAGATGACTTCATGCTTGCTGACTCTCCTGGATTGAGCTAAAGGCAACTGAATTTGGAAAGGCAGATATCCACACAACCCTCCAACCACCTGAAAACGAGAAGAGCTTGCTGGATCAGGCCACAAAACTTCTTAGTCCAACAATCTGTTCTCATGTGATGCTCCCGGGAAGCCCCACAATCACAAGAGGTCTTATGCATCCCAGAGGAAAGAGTATCCTATAGATGGCATATTATCAGGACTTCTGTGCAATGTCAGAATCAGGTCTTTGGCTAAGAGAGAGCCTGGTGGATCGGACAAATCCAAGTGTCCCTATGTTCCAGGGACAGTCCCAGATTCACAGAAGCCATCCCAATTTGTGATTTGATCCCAAAATGTCCCACTTTTCCTTAAAGGGACCCCTGACCATTAGGTCCAGTCGTGACCGACTCTGGGGTTGCAGCGCTCATCTCGCTTTATTGGCCGAGGGAGCCGGCGTACATCTTCCAGGTCATGTGGCCAGCATGACTAAGCCGCTTCTGGTGAACCAGAGGAGCGCACAGAAACGCCATTTACCTTCCCGCCAGAGTGGTACCTATTTATCTACTTGCACTTTGATGTGCTTTCAAACTGCTAGGTTGGCAGGAGCAGGGACCGAGCAATGGGAGCTCACCCAGTCGCAGGGCTTCGAACCACCGACCTTCTGATCAGCAAGCCCTAGGCTCTGTGGTTTAACCCACAGCGCCATCCGCATCCCTATCACTTTTTCTTAGGACATGCCCATTTCCAATTGAGAAATGTTGGAGGGTATGGAGTTATTATGTTTTTATGAATTGATGCCAAAATCCAGCATTGCCTGAGCTCTGCAAGTGCAGCTTTCTCCTGATTGAAGTGCAGAGTGTTTAAGGACTGGGACATTTGCAGAGAAACCAAAATGCTTTTTTACAAAGCTCTTGTACTACCAACGTTATTATATGCTTGTGAAACATGGACCACTTATAAATGCCATCTAAAATTCCTCAAAAGTTTCCATCAATGGAGAAATGTTGGAGGGTGTGGAGTTATGTGACTCCCCCAAGCCAAAGAGATAAGTTACTATACAACCTTTAGAAGACATCTGAAGGCAACCCCAGGCAGTAGAGTCATCTCCCCTCCTGCAATTCCTAACAACTGATATTCAGAAGCATCTTATGTATAGCAGTTGAGAACATGAACATCATGGCTGGTGCCTATTGATAACCTTTCCCTCTTCGATGGATTTGTCCTTTTTCAAACTCTCTGCCTGTCTCTCTTTCTCACACACCTTATGTGCCTAATCCTCTAAGTTCCTAGCAACCCCCCTGTTCCTCAATCTGCCATTGCCAAGAGTGAGGGGTGTCAGGATGCTGTCAGTGGCTCCAGGCTGGTTGCCCAGGGAAGTATAAAGACAAGGGAGAGTTTCTTACTATCCTTTTTCATTTCAATATTACAGAGAGAGGCTATAGGATAATGGCAGTGTCCCGAGTGAATCTCCACCCACCCTGTCTCTCCCACTTCCGCATTCATCATTCTCATCATCTCCTCTATGGGTGCCCCTAAGCACTCTCTGTCTTTGAGCTTTTTGCTCTCCTACTTTTAAGGCTTGCCAGGTTCTGGAATGCTTTCTAAAGACATTGTGTCTGCCCTTTCCTCTTCCTCTCCCATGATTTCCCAACTTCTCCCCTCTGAGCGGTGACCTCCCTCAAACCCCTTTTGTATATCTACAGTGTCTTCCTCTTCCTCCTCCCTGGAAGTGTCAGGAAGAGGGGGGCAGTCTCCACCATACCTCCTCTGCTCAGTCCCTGACATGGGGAACCATTGCCATGAGATGCTCCCACCAGGGTTCCTTCAAACCTGGAGCCCAAACCCTGTTCCTTGGAGATCTCTTGCAGACGCCAGATTGTACTGATGGCTGTCTCCCATGGGGCTGCAAGACTCACCCTCCCCTGCAAACAAATAACTAAAAGTCCTTCATCAGTGGTTCAGCAAGGTAGACCATCCCCCCAAAAGGGCAGCTGATAATTTAAGAGCTCTCTACCGCTGGCATGGCACCAGCAGCCCATCAGGAAATAAATGTCATTAGGCAGCCGTCTGTTCACACTGGACTTCGAGGGAGGAGCTGCTGCTAATGCATTAAAAGGACCACTCAGGATCAGAGCCCATGCATCTTTCATCTCCTTGTATAAATTAAAACGGCAACGACGTGATTGGCTAATGAAGTTTCTTGGAAGTCACTCAGAGTGTTCTGCCATCCTCTGAGGGCTTCCTGCTGATTCCCCTTCAGTTAACAATTCACTGTGCGTTATGCTCCCGTAATGAGTCCCCACTTTGTTCAAATCATAGAAATGTAGAGTTGGAAAGGAACCCCAAGGGTCATCTAGTCCAACCCCCTGCCATGTCGGCATCACAGATAAAAGAGGCCCCAACAGATGGCCATCGGACTTCTGCTTAAAAACCTCCAAGGAAGGAGAGTCCACCACCTTCCAACAGAGTGTTCCACTGTCAAACAGCTCTTACCACCAGAAAGTTCATGCTGATCTTTAGTTGGAATCTCCTTTCTTGCCATTTGAAATCATTCATTTGGGTCCTGTCCTCTGGAGCTGCAAAAAACAAGCTTGCTCCATTTAGATGGAATGATTAGGGATGTGCAGAACTGTCCATTTCTGTTTCTTATCCCCCCTCTCCACAACCTATGTTTGAAAGTCCTTGTGGAAATTCTTCAGCATTTGTTTTCATTTTAAAATATTTTTTATTGCTCAATTTCCACATAACAAATTATCAAACCATATAATCACCGACATAATTTCCCCCCTTATTTCCTCCTCCCTCCCCCCACCCAAGACTTCCCTCAGCTCCCTCTCCTTGATTTCGCTGCACATATTTTCTCTGCATATTATAAAATTGTATATATCCTTACATATCTGTCCATCATGTTATCAACAATAAATTTGTGGTGTGTTTATTCAAAACCTGCCAGTTCATTTTGTTGTTGTTTTTAAATAATTTGTGAAAAGTTCCCATTCCTCCTTGAAGTCACAGTTGTCCTTGTCTCGCAATTTGTATGTCAATTTAGCCAATTGTTCAACCTCCTGTTCTCACAGTGGACAACCAGATGCCCATGAAAGCAGGACCAGAGCAACACTCATCTCTTGTGGTTTCCAGCTTTCTGGGTCTTGTGGCCGGCATGACTAAATCGCTTCTGGTGCAACGGGACACCATGACAGAAGCCAGAGTGCATGGAAACACCATTTACCGTGGTGGCTAGTAGCTAGTGATAGCTTTCTCCACTGGGAATAGCCTTTTGGTCTGTGACGTAAGAAGAACCTGCTGGACCAGACCATTGGCCCATCTAGTCCACCATCCTGTTTTCACAGTGGTCAACCAGATCCTCACGCGAGCACCACCCAAAAGGTAGAGCAACAATCTCCCCTCCTGAAGTTTCCATTCAGAAGTATCATTGCCTCCTGTGATGGACTTCCAGAACGCCCAGTTAGAAATGACCTCCACTTCTGGATTCCAGAACAACCACCCCTAGTCCCAGCTTGGGCCTCGCTCCAGCTCACAAGCACAGGCCACGTTCTTGGTGTCCAAATCCCATCACGCCGGAATCGTCACCTGTCGCTGTGGATTAGTTTTCCAGCCCAGCGATGATTGTATTTTCACTGGTGGCTGGAGCCATTCCCTGATACACACGGCTTATAATAAAGTGCTCTGGTGCGCGAGGCCGCTCTATAATTGTAAGATATTATTATGATATTTTCGTTGGCGCCTATCAGCTGTGTACATAAGGAATGAGAGGGCAAAAAAACTGAAATGAAATCAACCACTCTCCATCCAAACCCATAGCATTCCCATCTGTCGAGGGATAATATGCTTTGCTTTGATTAAGGGATGAAAAGCAAAGCATTCAAGCAGACGGGAGAAGATCGGGGATCAAAGTTTGACGTGGCAATCTATGCATTGCCTCCACTATCTATTGCAGTTTGTGACATTGTTTCCCAGAGCTTCTACTGCTTCTTCATCTCCAGTTCTCCCCACCCCAGGGAGAAATCTGCCAATTGCTTGATAGTCATGCAGAAGACAGTCCCACTCAATCAGGGATCAGGCAGAAAACAGGACAGGGTAGCCAATCAGGGATGGCAGTGTGATAAGATCATTGAGGGCAAATGAAGGCAGAAAGAAGGCAAGAGAGGGTTATGTCTATAAGCAGGCAAATGCTTGCTTTGCAGAATTGTAGGGTTGGCCAGGACCTTGATCATTACAAAACCTGCAAGAAGGAACTTGTCTTTCACTTCCATGCTGTTTCCAACCACCTTTGTTCCAAAGCAAAGATTACTTGGGGTTCACGGACTGGGGACCACCAGTGAAAATTAATTCTCCAAAACAGAGCTTCTCATTGAGGAAATAAAGGGAGGAGTGGAGGGGGAAGGCTTCAATGGAGACGCGTGGAGGAACCGGTTACACTTCAAAACCTGATTTTGCACCAATTCAGAGCTGAAATGAAACCATCTCTTCTGGGAAC
Organism: Podarcis gaigeae; assembly: GCF_964106915.1. NCBI lineage: Eukaryota > Metazoa > Chordata > Lepidosauria > Squamata > Lacertidae > Podarcis > Podarcis gaigeae. Next base: position 14,125,628 of record NC_139684.1, read on the forward strand.
GGATTTAATATCGTAGCAGCACTTCTGTCTTCATTTAGGTCCACCGAAATGCATTTTGTTCAGCTTTCCTTGGGAGTCTTCTCTTTAAATTTGCTTTGAGTTTATTCATTTATCTGGGGCGGGGGGCAATGACACACACCACAAAGAACCAGGATGGCTGGGCATGTGTGGAAATAAGCAAAATGCCTTTTCATCCTGTTTTTATTTCCCTGTTCCTTGGTTCTCAAATGAGATTTATCGAGTCCCTTTTGGCTCCTGCCTAGACCTGCTTCTCTCCCCCCCCCTTCTTTTTTTTTAAAGAAATAAAGTAAAATAAATCGAACTCACTGAGGAATCAGTAGCAGTGAGAATTTCTTAAACTCCCTGGGTTTATTATGACACAAGCAGAGCTGTAAAAGGGGGAAAGTGGTTATTAAGGCTGGGATTTTTCGAGGCTCAAAGTATTCAGGTGTTCAGCAACCTGCCCATGTCAAGGATTTAATGTTTGAAAGAAGAACTGGGGGTGGAAAGAAGGAGGTCAACAGTTTGGCCCTGAGAGGGCATTGCCACAGAGAGAGAAAGAGAAATCATGTGCTTTTTTTAAAAAAAAAAGTGTATACTGCCATTCACACAGGCATCCCATGTGATAATTATAAGTATTAGTATTACAGTCATACCTTGGATCTTGAACGCCTTGCGACGCGAACATTTTGGCTCCCCAACGCCACAGACCCAGAATTGAGTGTTCCGGTTTGCAAACATTTTTTGGAACCCGAACATCCGATGCAGCTTCTGTGGCTTCTGATTGTGTGCAGGAAACTCCTGCAACCAATCAAAAGCTGTGCCTTGGTTGTCAAATGTTTTCGGAAGTTGAACAGACTTCCGGAACAGATTCCATTTGACAACCAAGGTACGACTGTAATATTAGTATTAGTATTAGTATTAGTATTAGTATTAGTATTGTTGTTGTTTAGTCGTTTAGTTGTGTCCGACTCTTCGTGACCCCATGGACCAGAGCATGCCAGGCACTCCTGTCTTCCACTGCCTCCCGCAGTTTGGTCAAACTCATGCTGGTAGCTTTGAGAACACTGCCCAACCATCTCATCCTCTGTCGTCCCCTTCTCCTTGTGCCCTCCATCTTTCCCAACATCAGGGTCTTTTCCAGGGAGTCTTCTCTTCTCACGAGGTGGCCAAAGTATTGGAGCCTCAGCTTCAGGATCTGTCCTTCCAGTGAGCACTCAGGGCTGATTTCCTTCAGAATGGAGAGGTTTGATCTTCTTGCAGACCATGGGACTCTCAAGAGTCTCCTCCAGCACCTTAATTCAAAAGCATCAATTCTTCAGCGACCAGCCTTCTTTATGGTCCAGCTCTCACTTCCATACATCACTACTGGGAAAACCATAGCTTTAACTATACGGGCCTTTGTTGGCAAGGTGATGTATTAGTATTAGTATTAGTATTACTCTGCCCATCTGATTAGGTTGCCCCAGCCACTCTGGGTGGCTTCCAGCACATACAAAAACATAATAAAAGAAATCAAATGTTAAAAACTTCCTGACACACGGCTGCCTTCAGATGCCTTCTGAAAGGTATGTCATTCTTTATCTCCTTGACATATGATGGGAGGATGTTCCACTGCATCTCCATGGATAGCTGTGAGTCCAAAATGACCCCCTAGGCTCAAAATGCCTCTGAGAAGGACTGGCATTACTACAGCCCCTTCTCTCCCCCTTCCCCATCCATTCCAGAACCTTGTTGATCTTGCATTCTGGACATTTTCTATGCATCATTTCCCAGCTCACTTCTTTCCATCCCTCCCTGCTGGTCCGTGTCACCCACCTGCCTGAGACGTTTCCCACCTGCATCCATTATCAATATCTAATTAAAAAATAAAATTGAAAAAAGAGAAAGAGATGGGAGGAAAATAATTATTAGGTTATAACCGTTATCGACTCACCTCCGAGCATACTGGGAGGATGCAGAGCGAAGAGCCAGTTGCAGTCCAAGAAATCTCTCGGGTGCAAATTTGGGAGAGAAAATTCTCAGGGTGAGATGGGGTGAAGCTTCTCTCGCGTAGGCAGCGTTCCTACTGATGGATTGCCTGGCACCTGGTCTTACAGGATTAGATGAATTTATGGAGGAGAATAAGGCTATCAGGGACCACTAGTGTGATGGCCTGGGATTCGGACTCAGAGGCTGAACCTGAGGAATCCCAGCCTGCACAGGAGTCCCCGCCTCCAGGGCCGGCTGAGCCGGGGCTGGGGCCTGAGCCTGAAGGGTCCTCACCTGTGCTGGATCCTTAGGTGCAGGCACCAGCTGAGTCTGCTCTGGCTCCTGAGGTGATGGAGGACCCATTGCCTGCAGGTGCTCCACTCTCAGCCCCGCCAGAGGAAGAGGAGGTTGCCTCTGGGTCCGGTAACCTTCCAGCCTCTCCTGAGCTGCAAAGGCTCAGGGCAGAGAGGCGGAGCGAACTAAGTTCCCGCAGGAGGACTGCTTGCCTCCAGGCCAGGAGAGGTGAGTCACTTGTGGACTGAAGCCGCCCTATGCCTCGGGGCAGGTAAAAGCCAGCCAGCCCCAGTCCCAAGTTTCGGGAGCAACGTTGTTGGTAGCCAATTCCTGCCTGCACCCTGTCCTGCCGGAGCTCCTAATCTCCCCTGACTCCCTGCCTTGGACCCAGCTTCAGCTTTGACAGACTGCCTCCATACTGCACCTTGGACCTCGGACTGGACTCGGACCACGCCTCATGGATAACCCACGGGGCCAGCACAACTAGCCAGAATGGCTTTGGCCTTCACTGTTGGTAGCAGTGATGCTTTGAATACCAGTTTCTGGAAATTGTGGGAGGGGAGAATGCTCTCATGCTTGGGCCCTGCTTGTGGCCTTCTTCCTACCAGAGTGGCCAGTGTGAGAAGAGGATGCTGGACTGGATGGGTATGTTCTGGACTGGATCATGTTCTTATATGATACAGTAGTGACCACCAACTAAAGGTAAATGGACCCCTGATCCTTAAGTCCAGTCGCGGACAACTCTGGGGTTGCGGCGCTCATCTCGCTTTACTGGCCAAGGGAGCCGGCATTTGTCCACAGACAGCTTCCAGGTCATGTGGGCAGCATGACTAACCAGAGCAGCACACGGAAACACCATTTACCTTCCCTCCAGAGTGGTACCTATTTATCTACTTGCACTTTGACGTGCTTTCGAACTGCTAGGTTGGCAGGAGCTGGGACCAAACAATGGGAGCTCACCCCGTCACGGGGATTCGAACTACCGACCTTCTGATTGGCAATCCCTAGGCTCTGTGGATTAGACCACAGTGCCACCCGCATCCCTTGACCACCAACTAGAATTAGGCAAATTCTTGGAGGGTAGGCTATTGTTGGCTATGTTCTAACTCCACTGCAGGGAAGCAGAAGTGGGGAGTGTGCTACTGCTTTCTCAGGTCCTGCTTGCAGACTTCCCAGAAGAGCTGTCTGCTTGGCAACCCTGAGAAAAGGATGCCAGACCAAAAGGGCTGTTAGCCAAGGCTCTTCCTTCAGTCTCCTTCTCAGATGCCAAATGAAGCTCCCTGGTTCCCTCTGAACACCAGTGGCTTGGAATCACAAGTAGGGAGAGAGGGCACTTCTTGGGAGAAAAGCAATGACAAACCTAGACAGCATCTTAAAAAGCAAAGACATCACCTTGCTAACAAAGGTCCGTATAGTTAAAGCTATGGTTTTCCCAGTAGTGATGCATGGAAGTGAGAGCTGGACCATAAAGAAGGCTGATCACTGAAGAATGGATCCTTTTGAATTCTGGTGCTGGAGGAGACTCTTGAGAGTCCCGTGGACTGCAAGAAGATCAAACCTGTCCATTCTGAAGGAAATCAGCCCAGAGTGCTCACTGGAAGGACAGATCGTGAAGCTGAGGCTCCAATACTTTGGCCACCTCATGAGAAGAGAAGACTCCCTGGAAAAGACCCTGATGTTGGGAAAGATGGAGGGCACAAGGAGAAGGGGATGACAGAGGACGAGATGGTTGGATAGTGTTCTCGAAGCTACCAGCATGAGTTTGATCAAACTGCGGGAGGCAGTGGAAGACAGGAGTGCCTGGCGTGCTCTGGTCCAGGGGGTCACGAAGAGTCAGACAGAACTAAACAACAACAACAATTGATAGCTAGAACCAATATGCCACCAAGTACAAGATATTGAGATCAAGCACAGGACAACTCTTGTCTTCATATCCTACTTGCAGATATCTAAGTAGCCCCTATGCTGGAGTAATTGGCTTCATCTTAGTCTGACCAAGTCTGATTCTTAATTTCTTATTTGCAATGGAAGTTATGGTGGAACCTCCTTCTTTAGCCATAGTCTACCTCTGAATGGCAAAATCAGGGATGCCTTAAAGACTTTCTTGTGGGCTTGTCTAGTCTTGTGAGACTGGGGCTAAATGGACCCCTCTTGACTCAGCCCCCCAACAAGTAATCCTTTAATAGGCATAGGGTGCTGCTCCTTCCTTTGCTGCTTTCATATAATCATAAAATAATAGAATTGTAGAATTGGAAGGGACCCCAAGAGTCATCTATACCTTAGAAAGCAACCTTATTTATTTCCCGCTGCAATGTACATCTGACATAATTTTATCCCCAAAGTTTTGCATTGATTTTGCCATTTAAAAAAAGTTATGATTTTGGCATAGTTAAAAAATAACATTGATCTCTCTCTTTCTCCACCCACCCCCTCTTAAATTGTCCCTTAATGGCTTGCATCAAGATTTACAATATGATGGAGCAACAGCTCCGAGTAAGAGCCCCAGAATTTATACCGCTGTCTGGCTCCACCTCAGAGTGAAGGTCAGTCAGCTGAGTTGGGTTGGGTGGTAACCCACAAGGCTACTGCCTTCTGAACTGTTTCAACTAAAGTTGAAACCTGCTTGCCATCCACATCTGGAGGTGCTTTCAATGCCTTCAGGCATGAAGGAGTGCTTCCTCACTGGCGCGCCCACTTGCTTGTCCAGGTCAATGGTTCAGGGGGGAATCCTCACAAAGGACTGTGCTCACCCGCGATTCAAAAGCTGAGTTCAGGTTGCATCTCAAGTATTGGGACAATGTATTAGCCTCACCATGGACCTTACAGTGCTGACAGAACACAATAAGAGCCCCAAAGATGGATCAGGCCAATGGCCCATCCAGTTAAGCCTGCTGTTCTCACAGTTGCCAACCAGATGTCTCAAAGGGAAACCTGCATAAGAGCCTTCTCCCCAATGGGTCAGGTGGCAGAGGAACCAACCCCCATAGCCAGGTGCCAAGAATGGACAAGACAAGGAAAAGTCCTTATCATCTGTTTTTCTTCAATATTCACAGAGAATATGCTCAGAGGCAGTGATGCTGCACTGAAGCAGTGAAATACAACATTTCCTGTTGCCTAGAGTGAACACACAGGGGAATGTTGCCCCAGACAAGGAGGACTTCCTGTCATACTTTCTCTGGAGCATCCTCCCCAGTGTGGGACCAGGAAATAGACATGACCCTAGCAGACCCTATAAAAGGGCTAGTCACATAGCCATCTTCCTCTTTTTGCCTCTCTTTTGCCATCTTCCTCTCTGCTGGCTCTTAGCCAGCAGCACATGGCTTATCCTTACAGAGGACGGAAGCCACAAGGCAGAAGGTCTGAGGCCTAGCTCAGGCTTCTTTTCTCTACAAATGTAACTGTAACCACAAGACAAAGCCTGCCTTCAGAATACAGTCATACCTCAGGTTACAGCCCCTTCAGGTTCCGTTTTTTCGGGTTACGGACAGCCAAAACTCGGAAGTACCGGAATGAGTTTCTTCCAGGTTTCAGCGGTCGCGCATGCACAGAAATGCTAAATTGCACTTTGCACATGCGCAGAAGCACCGAATCGCAACCTGCGTGTGTGCAGATGCGGCGCTGCGGGTTGTGAACGTGCATCCCGCACGGATCATGTTCACAACCCGAGCATCCACTGTACTACTGTGAACTGAATGTAAGTAAACTTTGCTCTTATTTTTAAATGAGACTGTCGTCTTATTCTTATTTTAAGAGGGGAATAAAAGGGGAAACTTACCAGGAACAATCCAGACGGGACAAGCCAGAATGGATTGCTCAACGTAAATGATTCTAACGAATCCATCAACTTGCTTCCAGCTACCTGCAAGGGAATGTGCTCTGCTGCTTGCTCACTAGCGTGAGTGAGGAGGGATAATATTTAATCAATATATCCTCTCCTACTTTCCTCAACATTCCCACAGAAACTGCAGGAGGGGGTGGGGCTCTTGTGCTCAGACCCTCTTAACGTGAATTCCCCCATCAGCACAACTGGTTGACCACCGGATCTTCTTACGTTCTGATGTTAACTGCCAGTCTGGCTAGCTTCTGTGCCTGGAATGGGGGTAGCGGTGAAGGTGCCATATTGTCCTTGGCCTCCGGCAGAAAAATGGCTCAGCCCAGTGGACCAGAGACTTAGATCTTTAGGCAAGGAAGAACAAAATTAAAAATTGCAAAAGAAAATACTTGCCCTGAGGTTTGGAATAAGGCTCAGGGGGCCAACAGAGAACTCTCCCCCCTCCCATCGGCCATCGCAAGATGAATTTCCCCGCTAATAATCTGACACGCTTAGCAGGCAAATCGATCAACTCCTGGGATGTCGAACATCTGTGAACACAGGCTCTGCAGCAACGGACACCTTTGCAGAGGGGAAGAAATTAATTAATAGGGGCTAAGAGGGACTGTACCCCCTGCAGACCTGAGGAACATAAAAAGGTGGCTTATAGCAGATCAGACAACATGTCCCTGTAGCCTGGTGTTTATCTGCTCGGACTGGCAACTGATTATTCAAAGTCTCAGGCAGAGGCACATCTTTGCCTTTACCTGCTATGTGACCCTTGAAATAGGGGGTTCTGGGGATTGAACCTGCGACCTTCTGCATGCAAGGCAGGGTTCTACCAGGGAGTTGCAAACCTTACTTTAAGATGTAAGAACATAGGGAGCAGCTTTGTGCCACATCAGACCACTGCTACATCTACATACTAGCCCCAGAGTTTCCGGTAGGGAAGATTCCCAGTCCTAACTAGAGATACGCTGCAGGCAACAGAATCTGTGAAATTCAAGGCAGGGACTCTACCACTGAGTTACGGCCTGTCACTTAAGACGTGGGGATATTGGAATTATTATTATTATTATTATTATTATTATTATTATTATTATTAATTTATACCCTGCCCATCTGGCTGAGTTTCCCCAGCCACTCTGGGTGGCTCCCAATCAAATGTTAAAAACAGTATGGCATTAAATATTAAAAACTTCCCTGAACAGGGCTGCCTTCAGATGTCTTTTAAAGATAGGATAGCTGCTTATTTCCTTCACATCTGAAGGGAGGGTGTTCCACAGGGCAGATGCCACTACCGAGAAGGCCCTCTGTCTGGTTCCCTGTAACCACACTTCTCGCTATGAGGGAACCGCCAGAAGGCCCTCGGCGCTGGATTTCAGTGTCCGGGCAGAACAATGGAGGTGGAGACGCTCTTTCAAGTATACAGGGCTGAGGCCGTTTAGGGCTTTAAAGGTCAGCCCCAACACTTTGAATTGTGCTCAGAAACGTACTGGGAGTCAATGCAGATCTCTCAGGACCGGTGTTATGTGGTCCCGGCGGCCCCTCCCAGGCACCAGTCTAGCTGCCACATTCTGGATTAATTGCAGTTTCTGGGTCACCTTCAAAGGTAGTCCCACATACAGCGCATTGCAGTAGCCTAAGCGGGAGATACCATAAGTAGAGCATGCACCACTCTGGTGAGACGGTCCGTGGGCAGGTAGGTTCTTAGCCTGCATACCAAGTGGAGCTTGGAAGTTGCCTGCTCTCATAGTGGCTACCCAGATGCTCATGGGAAGACTAAAAGCAGGACCTGAGCTCAACAGCGCTCTCCCCTCTTGTGGTTTCTGGCAACTGGTGCTCAAAATCACTGCTTTTGGTAGTAGAGGTAAAACACGGTCATTAGGGTTGGTAGCCACTGATAATCTCAGTTCTCACCCACTGCAGCAAACGCTTCGGTGACATTTGAAAAGAAGAGATTTTCCACCTTGCTGGCTATATCCAGTTTGTGTTTTCCTGCTGGATGAGGCCAATGTCCCACCCACTTGTCAGGGACTGTGCAGAGGAGGAATGGTGGAAACCACCACCCCATCTAGACCCTTCCAAGGAGGAGGAAGAGGGAAACAGTATCGATTTACAACAGGGGTTTGAGGGAGGTCACAACTCAGAGGCAGATGTGGGGAAAAGTTGGGAAATTGTGAGAGAGCCAGAGCAGCTGGCTGAGACATTGTTTAGGGAAGCTTTTAATGTTTAACACACTATTGTATTTTAATATTTTGTTGGAAGCCACCCAGAGTGGCTGAGGAAACCAAGCCAGGTGGGCAGGGTATAAATAATAAATTATTATTATTATTATTATTATTATTAGGCATCTCAGACCCACCATCTCCCAGAACTTGGCGGGCCTTAAAAGCAGGAAAGCAAAGAGCTCAAAGACAGAGGGCGCTCAGCAGCACCCATAGAGGAGGTGATGATGATGACGAGTGAGGAAGTGGGAGAGACAGGGTGAAGATTCACTCGGGCCAACGCCATTATCCAAGAGGCTGGGTTCCAAAGCCTCTCTCTGTAAAGTTTGAAATAAAAAAGGACTGTAAGAAACTTTTCCTTGTCTTTATACTATCCTGGGTGACCAGCCAGGAGCCACTGACATCATCCTGACACCAGCTTTATCCAATTATATTTGTCTAGAAAAAGGAGTGCTGGAACTCACTATGAACTTCTCCCTTGTTCTCTTATACTGTGGTACCTTGGGTTACATACGCTTCAGGTTACATACGCTTCAGGTTAGAGACTCCGCTAACCCAGAAATAGTACCTCGAGTTAAGAACTTTGCTTCAGGATAAGAACAGAAATCATGCTCCAGCGGCTCAGCGGCAGCAGGAGGCCCCATTAGCTAAAGTGGTGCTTCAGGTTAAGAACAGTTTCAGGTTAAGAACGGACCTCCAAAACGAATTAAGTACTTAACCCGAGGTACCACTGTAATGATTAGGATGCAGGTGGTGCTGTGGGTTAAACCACTGAGCCTAGGGCTTGCCGATCAGAAGGTCGGCAGTTCGAATCCCCACAACGGGGTGAGTTCCTGTTGCTCAGTCCCTGCTCCTGCCAACCTAGCAGTTCGAAAGCACGTCAAAGTGCAAGTAGATAAATAGGTACCACTCCAGCAGGAAGGTAAACAGCGTTTCCGTGCGCTGCTCTGGTTCACCAGAAGCGACTTAGTCATGCTGGCCACATGACCTGGAAGCTGTACACTGGCTCCTTGGCCAATAAAGTGAGATGAGCACCACAACCCCAGAGTCGGTCATGACTGGACCTAATGGTCAGGGGTCCCTTTACCTTTACCTTACCACTGTAATGGCAATGGTGCCTACCCGAAAGGTGACAGAACTGAGCGCCGGCTGGGGGGGGGGGGAGTCCTGGATCCAACCAATCAGAGATCATGTGAGTGTGACAATATGTAGCAATCCAGAGTTGACTACAGGCAGTAACTGTTCTAGGCGCATCCATTATGTGCACAACAGCACACATGTGCATTGCAGCAAACTCAGAAGTGACCTGAAAAAGTCACAAAAGCATCACAAAAAGAGGTGGGACAGGGGCGGAATAGGGTGTTTGCAGTTTTTTTCAAGTGGGCAATGACTCAGAGCGCAATCCCCACGCAAATGGGGAGTTGCCTGCAGATGACAATGTCACAAAGCCAAGTCAGAGGCAGGACAAAGCATCTTGTCTCATTCTTCATGGGCAAGTATGTTTACATGCATGAACTATTGTTCAAGGGGGCAGAGCATGTGTGCAAACCTTCCTCCCCCCCCACCCATGCGCACCCTCCTTTTGACTCAGTCCTGTGCTGTACCAATATGAGCAACCACAACAAGCCATATGTACCAGGTAGAAAGTGTGTCTTGGAAGATGCATGGATTGACAGCTCGCTCGATGAAGATGTCGACCCGGTGTGCGGTGGCCATGAAAAAGACAAATTCCATGCTAGGGATCATTAGGAAAGGATCTGAAGCTAAAACTGCACATACCAGAATGACATTATACAAATCTATGGTATGCCTGTCCTTTGGAATACAGTTCTGGTTTCATTTCAAAAAGGCACTCTGGGAGGAAACTGATTTTCTAAATATGTCCAGTTTGGGCACAGAAACTGCCATAAATCTTAAATTTTCGGAAAACCCGGGCATATGGCAGCCCATATCTGAAGTGTTGATTTTTTTTTGTCTTTTTTTAAGTTTTAAAAAACTCTTTTTGGGAAGGGATTTTCCAAAAAGAAGCTCAGCAACTTTTGTGTCCAGATTTTCACTTTTTGAAATAAGGCATCCCGCTGTTGAGAGAGAAAGGCAAAATGTGTCCTTGTTCATTCTCATCAACCTCTCAGTGGCTTTTGATACCATCAAACACAGTATTCTTCTGGATAATCTGGAGTATCCTCTGATTACTAGGGTGGGATCTACACACATATAAAAAACATTGTGAAAATGCTTTAAAAAAAAGTTTTGAAAAATACATTGAATTATGCATAGGTCACTCTCGCCCCCTGGTGCCACATTTGTATATTGCACTTTCCAACACAGTTAAAGCGTTTTATTTGCAGCTGTGTGGATGAGTCCTAGAACTCATGTCCATCCGATGAAGTTGAGCATTGGGTAAGAAAGAAGAAGACTTCTTCATTGTTGGATGATGGAACTCACTCCTGCAGGAGCCACTGATGGCCACCAACTTGGATGGCTTTAGAAAAGGAGTGGGCAAATTCATGGACAAGGCTAGTAGCCACTGTGGATCGGCTTAGCTCCTGTAGTCGGAACAAGCAATGCTTCCAAATACCAGTTGCTGGAAACCACAGGAGAGGAGAGTTGCTCTTCTGCTCAGATCCTGTCTGGGGGTTTTCGCTGTGAGAACAGGATCCTGGACTAGATGGGCCCTGATCCTGCAGGGCTCTTGTTATGTTCTTACAGAGGCCTCTCCTTTCTCTGGCATTGCTTCCCACCTACAAATGCCAAGTTGGCAAGATATTAGGGCTGCCTCCAGCACTCGGCTACTAGCAGAAAGAGACATATGTTGGCTTAAGATGTGCAAGTCCTCCCTCAGCGGGAACGTTTAAATACTGTGCATAGCCGCTGCAATCAATGCATTGCCATGTAATCTAATGGGTTCAATGATAGCTCGTTTTAGAACCATTGGTTAAAAATGTATTACGGTGCCGCATCAGAAGGCACACACTGATGAGTTATTAATGAACCAAGCTATGTTTATCATCACTTTGAAAAAAGAAAAAAAAAAGTTGATAAAGATTCTCAACACGGATCATTTCACTTCAAGAGACACCTCCACCAACAGGCTCACGCAGCTCGTCTCCGTGATACAAAGTTGTACCTTGGCAGTTTATGCCTTTGGTTTATTTCAAGGAACATCTATTAATCAGGAGCCCAGACAGAAGGCCTGTCACTGAGAGTTTAGGTTTAACTTTAGAGGCTTTCAATATCCTCCTCCTTATAGGCATCTCAGACGCTCTTCTTTGAGTCTGAACGGGACAATATCTCTGCCTCTTGTAAATACCAGGGAGCACATTTCGTAGAACTGAAGTCAGAGGGGATCCCAAAGGCCATTTAGTCCAACCCCCTGCGACACAGGAATCGCAGCTAAATAATCCCTGACAGATGGCCATCCTGCCTCTACACAAAATCTCCAACAAAGGAGAGTCCAGCAAATTTCCAGGGAGTCCTTTCCGCTGTGGAAGAAGAGTTTGGATTTGATATCCCGCTTTATCCCTACCCGAAGGAGTCTCAAAGCAGCTAACATTCTCCTTTCCCTCCCCCCCCCACAACAAACACTCTGTGAGATGAGTGGGGCTGAGAGACTTCAGAGAAGCGTGACTGGCCCAAGGTCACCCAGAAGCTGCATGTGGAGGAGCGGGGAATCAAACCCAGTTCACCAGATTACGAGTCTACCGCTCTTAACCACTACAACACGCTGGCTCTTGTCATCAGAAAGTTATTCCTAATGTTTAGTTGAAATCTCCTCCCTTGTCATTTGAAGCCATTGTTTTGAGTCCTCTGCTAAAGCATCCATGACAGATGGCCGTCCAGCCTCTGCTTAAGCTAGCCCATCTAAGCTTCCTTTTAAGCTGCAAAGGGATGCACTCTGCTGAACTCACAAACGTGGGGAAGGAAGAATAATATCTTATAAATACATCCCGACACATCCCTACAGTCATGGATTTCTCTTCTGATTCATCCTCCAGGGAGCATACTAATTTGGGGAGCAGAGATGCCACCCCTTTCGACTTACCCCTAGCATCAAAAGCGTTAAGTACGAGACCCACCAGTTATGCCCTTTTTATCCACAACCCCTGTTTCGTTTCAGATTCTTGTTCATTGATTTCTCTCTCCGCGCGTCTCTGTCTCACTCGCGTTTTTCTCCCTCCTGCTTTCAAAATTAAATACGAACCATGGAACTAAACCAAGACGGAGAAGATGCGGTGATTATAGGTGACGCTCCATTCAAGAGCGATGGAGAGGGGTGGTCTTTACCGATCTTGCCACCACAGATTGCAGGTGGCTCTTGATTGTTCCTGGAAGCTTCAACTGGAGACGAGCATCCATCCCGGCCTTCAAGTCTCATGTCGCTTGATTAATAAGGGGCAGAGAGAAAAGTCTTAAGGATTCAGAAATGCTCACTGGAAGATCTGCCTTCAGCTGCTTCGGGCAGCTAGATCATCATTTGTTCCCCAAGCCAGGCGTTCTTCAGCTGTGATTTCTGCATTGCAAGGGATTCGATTGGAAGACCCCATTGGATCCCTTCCAACTCTACAATTCTGTTATTCAGTGTTAGCCAGCTTTATTCCTGCTAAGCTAACCTGCTGCCCTCCAGTACATTTGAAATTGAAATTGAAATTGAAATTGAAATTGAAATTGAAATTGAAATTGAAATTGAAACTGAAACTGAAATTGAAATACTTTATTGTCACTTGTACAACTTGTATACAGTGAGATTACACGAGCACCCCCACAAGCTGTTCTTTACCCTGTTGGTGCAATTAATCATGCTTCTATATCTTCTACCCGAGGGCAGGAGATCAAGAAAGTGCCGGCTAGGGTGTGAATCATCCCTGAGAATTCCCCTCACTCTCCTGAGGCAACGTTCATCCGCGATGTCATCCAGTGGATTCACGGGACAGCCCATAATATCTTGTGCTATATTCACCACCCTCTGTAGGCACCTCCTATCAGTTGATGTCAAACCAGCGTACCATACCGTGTTGCAGTATGAAAGGACACTTTCTATTGTGGACTGGTAGAAGGAGATCATCAAATGTTGATTAACATCGTTCTTTCGCAATACTCTGAGGAGATGGAGTCTCCGTTGGGCTTTCTTAACCACCTGGGTTGTATTGATTTTCCAAGTAAGGTCTTCACTGAGATAAACTCCTAGGAATTTAAAGGAAGAGACTCTCTCCACACAGCCCTCCCCGATGTACAGTGGGGCTAGTTCTCCTCTCTTCCTCCGAAAGTCCAACACCATCTCCTTTGTCTTGCTGATATTAAGATGCAAGTTGTTCTCTAGGCACCATGTAGATATTTTTTGGACCTCCCCTCTATACGCTGATCCGTCTCCACCTGTTTTTGGTGGTGGTGTCATCTGCAAACTTAATAATTGCAGTAAATGGGTCAGATGATACACAATTGTATGTATACAATGTAGGCATACAATGTATGTTTACATGGAATACAGGTAGGGACTTAGCACACATTCATAGATCATAGAATTGTAGAGTTGGAAGGGACACTGAGGATCATCTAGTCCAACCCCCTGCAATGCAGGAATATGCAGCTGTCCAATATGGGAATCGAACCTACAACCTTGGGATTAGTTACTTAATTACTGTTGAAAATGGTATGTTAAAAAAACTATATATATATAGTCATCTGTCAGAGATTCTTTAGCTGGGATTCCTACATAGCAGAGGGTTGGACTGGATCACCCTTGGGGATCCATTCCAACTCCACAATTCTATGATTATCTGCTTCTTCATGCCCTGATTCAGCAAGTCTCCCATTCCTTCCTTCCTCCCAGGCAGAGCAGGGAGTCTGGAGTGGGCAGGTGTGCATTTGGAGAGCTCCTGGCTGCCTCCCAGGTGTGGTGAGGCGGGGGAATCTGGGCCACTTTGCTTCCCAGCTTGCAAAGGCAGCCTCCCTGATTGCCTTGGCTGCTGCCAAAATGCCCTCTGCATTTCCAGCAGCAGAGAGCCAGCAAAGCAGGTCCTCGTTACGGCCTCTTCCGAGCCACAGCCTGCCAGACGCTTGGCTGTGGCAGGCACCCACGGAATGAGCAGAGCCGACGGGCAGCATATGGGCACCAGCTTGTTAAGTGCCCAGACAGATCTTGGAAGCGGGCGCTCAATGTTTTCCGAAACGCGAATGGCAGGCTCAACTTGTGAACTTTGTAATTAAAGGAATAAATAAAGAGAGATGTCCCATTCCATACCCTTCATCAATTCTCCTCTGAAAAATGTTGTTGTTTAGTCGTTTAGTCGTGTCCAACTTTTTGTGACCCCATGGATCAGAGCATGCCAGGCACTCCTGTCTTCCACTGCCTCCCGCAGTTTGGTCAAACTCATGCTGGTAGCTTCGAGAACACTGTCCAACCATCTCATCCTCTGCCGTCCCCTTCTCCTTGTGCCCTCCATCTTTCCCAACACCAGGGTCTTTTCCAGGGAGTCTTCTCTTCTCATGAGGTGGCCGAAGTATTGGAGCCTCAGCTTCAGGATCTGTCCTTCCAATGAGCACGCAGGGCTGATTTCCTTCAGATGGAGAGGTTTGATCTTCTTGCAGTCCATGGGACTCTCAAGAGTCTCCTCCAGCACCATAATTCAAAAGCATCAATTCTTCGGTGATCAGCCTTCTTTATGCTCCAGCTCTCACTTGCATACATCACTACTGGGAAAACCATAGCTTTAACTATAAGGACCTTTGTTGGCAAGATGATGTCCTCTGAAAATAGGGACATCCTAATGGAAAAGTGGGACATTCCAGGATCAAATTGGAAACCAGGACACCTTCTGGAAAAGAGGGACACTTGGAGGGTGTGTGTCCTGTTATCACAGTGGCCAAGTAGATGCGTCTCTTGGGGAAAACCTTCAGGCATGATCTAAGGCTAAGCACAAAGGCAGGACTCTCTCCTGTACCTTCCTGCAAGTTGTATTTGTTGGAAGGTTCAGGGTGGCAGGAGAGGATATATTGTTTATTAATATCCTTCCAACTTGTGCTAGCAAGTTTCTTTACTTAGCAGAGTTCACATTCCCCTTTTCACGCACAGCAGATTGCTGGTTGCAGGCTTGTGTAAGCCTCTCACTATTATACAATTCAGTCTGTCTGCAGATTGAATTGCATATTCCTGGTAAGTTCCCTTTAATCCCTCTTAAAAGAATAAAGACACGGCAATCTTATTTAAAGTCAATAAAAGAAGTTTACTCACATCAGTTCACAGTTGGATTCCTGAAGGCAGACTTAGCTATAAATATGTACATGTGGATCTACCCCATATGGGGGAATAGTTCCAGTGCTTATGCTAACTGAAAGCTAGAATAGCAGTCCTAGCTAAAAAAAGCAGGTCTAACTAAGAAGGAAGTCAAAAAGAGAGACAGTGCTGTGTGCCTTGTCCTTTTTGTTACCTGGACAGATAAGGTCACACCCACCTCTAGTCCCATGCAAAAGAAGGATGCTCCACCCAGGAGGAAACAGGAAGTTTTTGACTGGCTGGACCAACCATTCCCCCACATGTCTTCTCTATCATTACATCCCACAGTATTCAGAAGCATTTCTGCTTCCAGCTGTGTAGGGAGAGCATTGCCACTGTGGCTAACCGCCACTGACAGCTTTCTCCTCCACGAATCTGTCTAATCCTCTTTTAAATACCTCTAGGTGGGTTTCCATCACTGCCTCCTCAGAGATTGACTTCATAGCAGCCAGAGAAATTGTAGAGAGACAGAAAAGGCAAATACTACAAGAAGAGAGAGAAGCAGACCCTCCAAGTGTCCCTGTTTTCCAGGGACAGTCCCAGATTTGCAGAAGCCATCCCAGTTTCTGAATGTCCCACTTTTCCTTAGGACATCACTATTTTCATCAGAGAAATGTTGGAGTTATGTGAACACACACACACCGAACCAAGGAGATAAGTAACTATGCAACCTTTAGAAGACATCTGAAGGCAGACCTGGTTGGGAAGTTTTTTCTAAAAAAAACGTTTAATGTTTTATAATGTTTTTACACATGATGAAAGCTGCTCAGATGGGCAGGGTATAGAAAATAAAATTATTGTTATTCTGGAATGGGACATCCCTGTTTTCACCAAAGTGTTGGAGGGTATGAAGAACCGGATTGTGGGAAGCAGTATGAAGAAAGTGACTTATACCATTAGTCCATCTAGCTCATTCTGGTCCACACTGACTGTTAGCATCTCTCTTGGGTTTCAGGCAGCAAACTTCTGCCAGGCCTACCTGAAGATGTCAGGGACGCAAATGGGAACGTCCACAATTAAATAAGATTCTAGTCCTCATTTTTTTCTGATAAAGGGCTGATTTAAACAGGAGCAAAGTAAGCGGACTTATGCCTACCTGGAGATGCCATTGCGGAGATCATATGCATGCAAAACAGATGTCCCACATCCTCTAACATTTCTCCGATGAAAATGGGGACAGTCACATTCTACATTGCCTCCGTTCCCTTTCATAATAACAATGGCTGTCCTATAGCTATTTTAAGCCCACAAATACATAATCAAAAGGGCGTGTTAGGATCAAAATCCTGCACCAGAAGACTATTGATTTCTCGGACCTTTTTAATAGGAGCCAATTTGCGAATGTTTGCTCCAGACCCTTGTCAGGAGCTTGGCTCATGTCTGTGAATGGGCCTCTAATGAGAAGCCTGGGGACTTTGACAAGAGACCCTTAATGGTCCTTAAATGGGGCTGGATGCTTTCCTGATGGCCTGGAATCTTCCATCCAGCCCTTGGAAGGCCCATACCTTCCAGCGGGGAGGTGGGGGAGGCAGGGCAGGGAAAAAGAAGCCATTTGGAGTCAGTTTTGCAACCCTAAACTTAGAAAGTCCCCAAGAGAAGACGGGAGGGGTTTTCCAGCTAAAACTGGCAAGTGGCTTGTGAGATCATAGACTCATAGAACTGTAGAGATGGATGCAGTTCTTCTGTATGTGGATCGGGCAAAAAAGACCAATAGTGGGTTCAACAGTCAGGAAGGTGGTTTTGGCACTTGCTGTAGAGGAAAGTGAGGGGCAGAAATTCTGTGTGGTAGTAAACTAGCAAAATTGTATAAGACAGGTACAAATATCTGCTGGAAATGTAAAGAAAAAGAAGGCACCTTTTATCATATGTGGTGGTCATGCAAAGTAATAAAAGCATTCTGGGAAATGATATGCAATGAGTTGAAAAAAAATGTTTAAACTAACTTTTATTTTTTTAAAAAAACAGAGGCTTTTCTATTAGGAATTGTAGGTGCTGATATTCCATGGGAGAAGAAAAGACTTTATGTACGTGACGACAGCCATGTAGATATTACTAGCCCAGAAACTAGTCCCTACCAGAGAAGAATGGCAAATTAAACTGTTGGACTATGTCAAAATGGCAAAACTGACTGGAAAGCTCAGGAACTAAGAAGACCAAAACTTTAACAAAGAATGGGGGGAGGGGGAATTATAACTTATCTGGGATAATAATAATAATTTATTTATACCCTGCCCATCTGGCTGGGTTTCCTCAGCCACTCTGGGCGGCTTCCAACAGAACACCAAAATACAATAACCTATTAAACATTGAAAGCTTCCCTAAGCAGGGCTGCCTTCAGATGTCTTCTAAAAGTCTGGTAGTTGTTTTTCTCTTTGACATCTGGTGGGAGGGCGTTCCACAGGGCGGATGCCACTACCAAAAAGGCCCTCTGCTGGTTCCCTGTAACTTGGCTTCTCGCAACGAGGGAACCGCCAGAAGGCCCTCGGTGCTGGACCTCAGTGTCTGGGCAGAACAATGGAGGTGGAGATGCTCCTTCAGGTATACTGGACCGAGGCTGTTTAGGGCTTTAAAGGTCAGCACCAATACTTTGAATTGTGCTCGGAAACATACTGGGAGTCAATGTAAGTCTTTCAAGACCAGTGTTATGTGGTCTCCGCGGCTGCTCCCAGTCACCAGTCTGGCTGCCACATTCTGGATTAGTTGTAGTTTCCAGGTCACCTTCAAAGGTAGCCCCACATAGAGCGCATTGCAGTAGTCCAAGCGAGAGATAACTAGAGCATGCACCACTCTGGCAAGACAGTCCGTGGGCAGGTAGGGTCTCAGCCTGCGTACCAGATGGAGCTGGTAGACAGCCACCCTGGACACAGAACTGACCTGCGCCTCCATGAACAGCTGTGAGTCCAGAATGACTCCCAGGCTGCGCACCTGCTTCTTCAGGGGCACAGTTACCCCATTCAGGACCAGGGAATCCTCCACACCCACCCGCCTCCTGTCCCCCCCAAAACAGTACTTCTGTCTTGTCAGGATTCAACCTCAATCTGCTAGCCGCCATCCATCCTCCAAATCCTAAGATGGTTGCATGGTGCCTTATAAACCTGCTTCTGGCAACTCCTGCAGCCAAGCTGGTGTCAAATGCATTGCTTCCCTTTCCTTCGGACCACATCAGTAAGAATGATCTTGTCATCGGTGTAGCCCAGGACCTCCATACACTCTGCCTAGGCTTGTGCCCCAAGGAGGTCTGCTAACACAGTGGTTTGGCTTCACCCCCAGTGGTGCACTCCATTGTTTCTCAAAACAGGTGGGTGCCAGTAAGCAAGGTGTGCCCGAAGGTCCTCTGGTCCAACCCCCTGTCATGCAGGCATCAAAGAGAAGTATTTCCCTGGGGAATCTGGGGGAGGTTTGGATGCCGGTCTGTCTGTTTGTAGGAGAGTCCTTGCCTTGACTTCTTCTCTGTCCCAAGCTTGATTTTGGATAGGTACCACATGGGAATAAAGGTAAAGGTGAAGGGAACCTGACCATTAGGTCCAGTCATGGATGACTCTGGGGTTGCGGCATTCATCTCGCTTTACTGGCTGAGGGAGCCGGCGTACAGCTTCCGGGTTATGTGGCCAGCATGACTAAGCAGCTTCTGGCAAACCAGAGCAGCGCACAGAAACACCGTTTATCTTCCCGCCAGAGCGGTACCTATTTATCTACTCACACTGGCGTGCTTTCAAACTGCTAGATTGGCAGGAGCAGGGACTGAGCAATGGGATCTCATCCCATCACAGGGATTCGAACCGCCGACCTTCTGATCGGCAAGTCCTAGGCTCTGTGGTTTAACCCACAACGCCACCCGGGTCTGGATAGGTACTACATGGGGAAAGGATGCTAAAGTCGGTGTGCGATTGGACTTATCCAGCAGGATCTTCTTATGTTCTTACACAAATATGGGGGGGGGGGGTTTTGTATGCAATAAAGTCCTATTCAGGGCAGATTCCTTGGAATGAATGGGTCTAGGTTAGGCACGCTCCTTAGCATCAGTGGGGCTACTCCGAGTGGGGCAAGCAACAGACACAACCCAAAATTGAAAAATCAAACCATTTGCTCGCAAATACAGTGGTACCTCGGGTTACAGACACTTCAGGTTACAGACGCTTCAGGTTACAGACTCCGCAAACCCAGAAATAGTTAAGAGTTGGGTTAAGAACTTTGCTTCAGGATGAGAACGGACCTCCAGAACGAATTAAGTTCTTAACCCGAGGTACCACTATACACTGCTTGGGAAGTGCCAGCGACCGGAGGGTCTTGCAAAGCCCCCTTAGCAGCGCTTTGAGAATCAGTTGATGGTTCCAAAAGAAGCAGCCTGGGTAGCTCAGTTGGTTAGAGTGTGGTACTGATAACGCCAAGGTTGCAGGTTCTATTCCCATATAGGACAGCTGCATATTTCTGCATTGCAGAGGGTTGGACTAGATGGTCCTCAGGGTTTCTTCCAACTCTACACTTCTATGACTCTGAGCCAAAGGCACCATGTCCTGGCCCCTTAGGGGTAATGGGGCACTGCCCCACCATCCCCATTCTGCCTGAATCCAGACCCTCACCTGCCTAGCTACTTACTACAACCAGGCACGGTGGCAGTGGCTGTCAGTGTCCTCCTCCTTAGTCCTGGCGTTGCCCTTATAGAACTCAGTGGGGAGTGGGAGGAGACTGGGAACAAAACCTGCAATTAAATTAGCTCTGCCCGTCATTGGCTCTGGCGCCACCTACTGTCAGGCTCCCTGCATTCCACCCAACCATTCCAAAAGGGCACAGCCCACCACTGCAATCCACACAGGTCCATCAGCATCCAGAAGGGAAGATCTCTCTCTCTCTCTCTCTCTCTCTCTCCTGGCCCAAACAAGGTTTCTTTGCACTGTTCAGAGATTCAGAAAATCCAAACAAGGCAGATTTAGGCTGAAAGTGAGTCCCAGGGAAAACTAGGTCAGGTATTTTAAGCTCAAGCGCTTGTTCAAACCGCAACCCAAAATGTATGTTAATAGCTGGAGCATTAAGCGGCAGGGCTGCCGCGGCACGACCATTGTGCAGGATGACATCATGCGTGCAAGAATGATGCTGGAAAGATGTTCCAAATGAGTTCTGCTCAGGAAGAAGGCTCTGTTCTGCCCCCGCTATTGGAGGCAGCGGTGCTTCTGAATCCCAGTTGCTGAAGACCAGAGGAGAGGAGAGTTGTTCTTGCACCCGGGTCCTGCTTGCAGTGGCACCTGGATGGCCACTGTGAGAAGAGGATGCTGGTCTAGGTGGGCGGTTGGCCTGATCTAACAGGCTCTCTTTATGTTCTTGTCTTCATCTTGGGGTGTTTCTTCCTCCTCGGTTGCCCTTTGGACGCACCTTCCATCTTGCTCTGTAGTTCTGGCTGTTGCCAGTGGACTGACCCAATGTATAATGAAGACATCTGGCGAGCTTCCCTGGGGAGAGCATTCCACAAACGGGGAGCCACTGTAGAAAAGGCCCCGTTCCTGCGTTGCCACTCTCTGGATCCCTTTTGGAGGAGGCACACCGAGAAGGGCCTCAGATGGTGAAAGAGGAGTCTGGGTTGGTTCATACAGAGAGAGGCAGTCCTTAAGGTATTGCAGTCCTGTTTAAGGCTTTATAGGTCGAAACCAGCACTTTGAATTGCATCGGAAAACTAATTGGCAGCCAGTGAGATGGACTCAGTATAAAGCGGCTTCCTATGTCTGTAGCCTAGGGACTAGAATGATGCTTTCAGAACTGGGAGAGACTCCCTGCTTGAAACCCCAAAGAGACGTCCATGTGGAAATGGCAGTATTGAATCAGTAGTTCATGGGCTTCTATCTTGCACTATTGATAAAGATTTGAGGATGTTATTACTCCTCTACTACTATCCATACCGGGACGCGGGTGGTGCTGTGGGTTAAACCACAGAGCCTAGGACTTGATGATCAGAAGGTTGGCGGTTCAAATCCCCACGACGGGGTGAGCTCCCGTTGCTCGGTCCCTGCTCCTGCCAGCCTAGCAGTTTGAAAGCACATCAAAGTGCAAGTAGATAAATAGGTACCGCTCTGGCGGGAAGGTAAACGGCGTTTCCGTGCGCTGCTCTGGTTCGCCAAAAGTGGCTTAGTCATGCTGGCCACATGACTCAGAAGCTGTATGCCGGCTTCCTTGGCCAATAAAGTGAAATGAGCGCCGCAGCCCCAGAGTTGGTCACGGCTGGACCTAATGGTCAGGGGTCCCTTTACCTTTACTATCCATACCAGGTCTCTCAATCATCGCTACTGTGTTCTTTATTCTAGCAGGTCAAGATAAATCAGGTGACAGCAAAAACTGCAACAAAAAATTAGCAGGAGCAATTAGAATAATTATTTGATTATTGATGTAAACCTCCAGCATGCATTTTGTATAGTTGAGTTTTTAAATAGTTTTTTATTTATATTTTTCAAACTTACACATTTCATTTGTTTTACAATCAATTTAACATTTCCAAATTTTGACTTCCTCCCCTCCATTTTCTGTGGTTCCTTCAATTAATTTTTTAAAATATCTTCTGCATATCCAAGTTCATTTAACTTGCTCATTTATTTATCTACTGTAAATGTATACTCTTATAAAGCTGCAGGTTATTACATTAATCCTGCTAATGTTTTTACCTGTTTACAATTTATCTGTAAATATTCAATAAACTATTTCCATTCTTTTATAAAAAGCTTGTTATCTTGATTTCTTATTCTTCCACCAATTTTTTCCATTTCTCCATCTTCCATAAGTTTTTGAATCCATTCTTCCTTTGCTGGGACTTCTTCTGCTTCTTTCCACTTTTGGGCAAGTAGCATTCTTGCTGCTGTAGTTATACATAAATAAATTTCTATACAATTTAGGTAGTTCTGTCCCTATAATTCCCAAGAGAAAAGCTTCTGGGTTGTTTTTTTTAAAAAAAGTTATTTTGAACATCCTTTTAAATTCATTATATATCATTTCCCAATAAGCTATGTTTTTATCTTCTGTACATTTTATTTTATTTTATTGTTGTGGCTAGTGGCTGATGCAAATAAAGGTTCTTCTTCTTACCCCAAAGAGCTGTTGCTTCACCTAGAATGATGCATTCAGGGAAGGGTTGAAGCTTGATGGTAGAGCAGCTGGCTTTCTCTACCAGGTTCAATCCCCAGCATCTCCAGGTATGGCTAAGAGAGACTCCTACTTGAAGCCATGGAGAGCTGCTGCTGCTGCCAGTCAGTGTTGACAATGCTGAGCTTGATGGACCTCAGGATCTGACTTAATATAAAGTTGCTTCCTATGTTCCTAGCCTAGATGATGTGTTCAGAAGTGAGATAAACTCCCTTCTTAAAACCCCAGAGACCTACTGCCAGACCAACTGTAGACAATGCTGGAGGACCCAACAGTTTCACTCTGCACAAGGAAGCTTCCAGTATGGTGTAGTGGTTAAGAGTGGTAGTCTCGTAATCTGGTGAACCGGGTTCGATTCCCCACTCCTCCACATGCAGCTGCTGGATGACCCTGGGCTAGTCACACTTCTCTGAAGCCTCTCAGCCCCACTCACCTCACAGAGTGTTTGTTGTGGGGGAGGAAGGGAAAGGGGAATGTTAGCCACTTTGAGACTTCTTCGGGTAGAGATAAAGCGGGATATCAAATCCAAACTCTTCTTCTTCTTACAAAAAATAAAATAATAATCAGAGCACCCTTCCTGGTCTGCCATGGGGTGCTTGTAGTAGCCTGTTCAGAAGCACAGGCTTTCCATTCATATTCCAGGTCCTTCGTGATTCCACACACACACACACACACACACACACACACCTCAAAAAAATCTCTTATTTTTCCTGTCTGTCTTTAAACCAAAATAGATGAAACGACAAAAAAAAAAAAAACACAACCATTTGAAAAATTGAATACAGCTTAATGCAAATTCCCCCTTGTAGATGCTAGTGCTGAACCCTCGACTTTCAAAGCCACCTTCTCCAAAAGCTTTTGGCGACAGCTGTTGGCCTCTTTCTAAAGTGCCGCACACACATTCCCCAGCCAGGCGAAACAGCTGTTCCCGTCACATCTGCAGCTGCCGGGTCATTCCCATGTCTGGAAAGCCACCGTTTACCGGCTCAGGCCTCCCTGGGTCACTTGCACTCACATCCAGAGATCCAGAGTACATATATAAGGCCGCCACAATGTGCTTGACCCGTGTCCAAGACTGTGAATCATTGCATACGCTCTGACATTTCTCCAATTAAAAAATAGGAACGTCCTATTCCATAATACGAATTTTACTCTTTATAACCTGCCCATCTGACTGGGTTTCCCCAGCCACTCTGGGAGGCTTCCAATATGTATAGAAAACATAATAAAACATGGGGGGGGGGGGACACTGCCCTATACAGGACTGCTTTTAGATGACTTGAGGGTCAGAAAACTCCATACCCTCCAACATTTCTCCAATGAAAGGGATATCGTAAGGAAAAACAGGACACTCTGGGAACAAATCAGAAACCAGGAGTTTTTGTAAATTTGGGACTGTCCCAATTTTGTAAATTTAGGTCCTTACACCTATCAGTGTTGTCAGGGAACTGACATCGGAGCCAGTAGTGCAGGCAAGGCTCCCAAGCGATGCCGGAGAAGGGCCCAGCAGGGAGAGAGGGAACTCATCGACTGGGGAAGGAAATCAGCGTAACACCAGGGATAAAGGGGGGCGGATGGGGGAATCAGCGAGGGGGCTCCAGGACTCTTCACCGGAGACCAGCGGGGAGAGCACAGGTCCTCCGCTACCCACACCCACCCTGCGCAGAAGACTTCCGTGCAGGGAAAGTAGGCGTAGACTTGACGTCAAAGAACTTCTTTGCTGGAAGAAGTTCAAGAAATGCCCACTGACAGATTCTGCTAGCGACTGAAACAGCCACAAAGTGAAGGGCTGTCCAACCAGGAAAAGGTTTAACCAGGCAACCTAGCCAGGAGTGGCGGCAACTTACGCACGAGCAACCCCATATAACCATTACATGTGTGGAGTAGTGTATAGGGTATTGCAGACCCTCCAAGTGTCCCTGTTTTCCAGGGACAGGCCTGGATTTATATAAGCCATCCCATTTTCTGATTTGATCCCAGAATACCCCACTTTTCCTTGTTGCTGTTGTTTAGTCATGTCCAACTCTTTAGCGACCCCATGGACCAGAGCACGCCAGGCACTCCTGTCTTCCACTGGGTCCCGCAGTTTGGTCAAGCTCATGTTCGTAACATCAGGGTTTTTTCCAGGGAGTCTTCTCTTCTCATGAGGTGGCCAAAGTATTGGAGCCTCAGCTTCACGATCTGTCCTTCCAGTGAGCACTCAAGGCTGATTTCCTTCAGAATGGATAGATTTGTTCTTCTTGAGTCCATGGGACTCTCAAGAGTCTCCTCCAGCACCAGAATTCAAAAGCATCAATTCTTCGGCGATCAGCCTCCTTTATGGTCCAGCTCTCACTTCCAGCTCTCACTTTGAGCTGAACCCAGTCAGATGGGTGGCTTATAAATAATAGCATCACCACCACCATCATCATCATCATTATGAGGCTGGCCTCCAAAAAAACCAAAACTTAACTGAAAGGTGACCCAGAGGTCCATTCTTGACAGCGCAAACTGAGCAGCTGAAGAAAGTTAGCAGCTTCAGAGCCTTTTGTCTCCTCTCCTTCCCTCCCTCCCAATTATTCACCATAAATCAATGCTGCCTTGTGATGTCCCGGGGTAAATATACTCATTGTCTAACACCTTGTCAAAAGCCAGCGGGTGATCTTGCTCCATAACTCGTGCTGACATATTGATCCCAGTGGCAGTTGTCTGGATACCTCTGTAAGGAAAGAGAAACAAATCCTCTTTTATTGTCCTCTTCTGACAGACTGTGTGTGTGTGTGTGTGTGTGTGTGTGTGTGTGCTGAAAGACTCCAACCAGTCCCAGATGCTAAAAGTCAGCTAAATGGCTGGCAGGTTTAGGAAGGGGGCCAATGCAGGGAGAAGGCAGGATCCTCTTTAGACTGGCAGAAGGGGACAGGAACACAGCTTAGCCTAGACCAGGCATAGGCAAACTTGGCCCTCCAGATGTTTTGGGACTACAACTCCCATGATCCCTAGCTAACAGGACCAGTGGTCAGGGATGATGGGAATTGTAGTCCCAAAACATCTGGAGGGCCGAGTTTGCCTATGCCTGACCTAGACCTATGGAATCTAGGTTTGGGATGAAGGAGAAGAGAATGAGATGGTCCTTGGATAAATTCAAGGTTAAATTGCAAGATGTGGGGGACAACTCCAAATCCCAAAAAGAGTGACTCCAGCTCAGAGAAATGATGTCAACTGCAGATGCTCACCCAAACTGATTTTGGTTGGAAAACAATGCTTTCTCAGCAAGCGTGATGAGTTCCCCTCAATTCATAGTTGTCAACGTTTCCCTTTTTTTTAAGGGAAATTCCCTTATTCCAAATAGGATTTCTTGCAAGAAAAGGGAAAAGTTGACAGCTATGCCAACTCCACCCCCTTCCTTTCCCACTTGTGCTCCACAATATCACCCCACCCCAATATCACCCCACCCCAAAAAGCCTGCTGCCATCTTCCTGGAATAGTGATCCATGCAATCAGCAAGCACATTCCCCCTGTGCTGCAAAGTCAGATTCAAAAGGCTATTAAGAGCAAGAGCAATGTTTACTCGATCCATATTGCCTTCACAATATGGATCACCAACCTTGCACCCTCCATTTCTCTTGGACTATGTTCATGCCAGATAGCAAGAAGTGACCTACACTATGGATCCCAGTTAATTTTGCCATCATTATCACTCTTCCAGGATCCCTGAGAAATACAGTAATGTGAGATGGGACTAGACTTCCCAGGGAGGGAATTTTTCAGCACCCTCACCAAACTACAGCTCCCAGGGTTGCCATGACAGTTTTTTAAAAAAGGTAAAATTACGTGAGAAGGACAACCATGACTTCAAGGAAGAATTGGAACTTTTTACAAACTATCTAAAAAGACAACCAAAGGATTTGGACTTCTTGGCAGGCTTTGAATAAACACCCACGATAGAACTTTTTTTATGTATGCCACTACAGCAGCAAGGATCCTGATTGCAAAGCATTGGAAGACACAAGATCTACCCACGCTGGAGGAATGGCACATGCAGTTGATGGACTACATGGAACTGGCCGAAATGACTGGCAGAATCCGAGACCTGGGAGAAGAAACAATTGAGGAGGACTGGAAAAAATTTAAGGACTATTTGAAAAAACATTATAAGCTGTACGAATGTTAAAAAAATGCACCCTTTAGGAAATTCTAGCTTCAGCAATGGTAAATTAATGAAATGGAAATTAAGGCACAAGAAGTCAGAGGTAGAATAATGAAATAACTTTATTGTGTTTAAATGAAAATGTATATGATTTGGGTTATAACATCTTTGAAATTAGGTAACATGATAAAATGAAGGATACAATAAGTATTGAAACAAGTTAACAAATTGCTGATGTTCTGTACCACAGAGAATGCAGGGTTTGGAGGATGCGGGGAAGTCCATTAGACTTGATGGAAAAAAGAACATGGAAATTTGTAACTTTTCTATTTTATTCCTATAATCTGTTTTCTATTCTTTTTTCTGTATTTCATAAACTTAATAAAAAATATTATTAAAAAAATGAATAAACACCCACGAATTTATTAGTAGAACATATGATAGATAAGGCAATGATATGTACAATTTTATAACATGCAGAGAATAACATGTATAAAAAAATCAGAGAGGGGAGCTGAGGCAAGTCTCTGGAGGGTGGGAGAGGGAGGGAGGGGGAAAGGGGGGATGTAATTGGCTATATTGATTTATAATTTGATTTGTTAAATTCGTTCAATAAAAATTATTTTTTTAAAAAAACGGTAAAGGATCCCTGACAGTTAAGTCCAGTCGGGGACGACTCAGGTTGTGGCGCTCATCTCGCTTTACTGGCTGAGGGAGCCAACATTTGTCCGCAGACTGTTTTTCCAGGTCATGTGGCCAGCATGACTAAGCCACTTCTGGAGAAACCAGAGCAGTGCACAGAAATGCTGTTTACCTTCCCGCCAGAGTGGTACCTATTTATCTACTTGCACTTTTTGGCTTGCTTTCGAACAGCTAGGTTGGCAGGAGCATTGACTGAGCAACGGGAGCTCACCCCGTTGTGGGGATTCGAACCGCCAACCTTCCGATCGGCAAGCCCTAGGCTCAGTGGTTTAGACCACAGCGCCACCCGCGTCCCAGGCTGCCATAATAGTTAAGCAGGCATAAATTTAAGAAGGATATTTACAAATGGGAACAAGTGAGAAGCAGGGTGACGTACATGGTCAAGAGTGTGGAAACCAAGCCTTATGAGGAATGGTTCAGGGAGCTGGTGGTGTTTAGCCTGGGGAAAAGGAGACTGAGAAGAGATATGATAGCCACCTTCAAATATCTGAAAGGCTGTCACATGGAAGAAGGAGCAAGCTTCTTTTTATGCAGCTTTGGAGGACAGGACCCAAGCCAATGGATTCAAATGACAAGATATAAGATTCTGACTAAACTTTAGGAAGAACTTCCTGATGTCAAGAGCTGTTCAACAGTGGGATGGACCACCTTGGAAGGTTGCGGACTCCCCTTCATTGGAGGTTTTTGATGGGGTGGCCATTAATCAGTAAACATTTAGCTGTGATTCTTGCAGTGCAGAGGGTTGGACTAGATTGTGGGATGTGAAACACAAGAGCAGTCAAGTACAACATTCCTAGAGTGAACATGTTTACACATGGGGAGGAATGTTTGTCCAGCCAGCAGGTAAACTTCCTGTTTCCTTCTGGGCTGGGACAGACTTCCTCTGCATGTGACTAGAGGTGGGCGTGGCCTCACCTGTGCAGGTAATGACAAAAGCACAGGGCAGGGCAGCCATCTCTGTGACTACTTTCATCGAAGAAGCAACATCTGCTTAGCCAAGAGAGGACAAAGGGACTGTCTCCTTATGAGATAGTTTCCAGGCGTATGTTACTTTTCTAAGTTAAGTCTGCCTTCTGGGATCCGATTGTGAACAGAATGTGAGTAACTCTTTTTATACTTTTATAGAAGACTGTGTTGTGTCTTATCTTTTATGAGGGAATAAGGGGGAAATGCCAGAACAGTTATTATAAAGGTATTTAAATATACCTTTCTGAAGAAACCAGAGGCCTTTCTCCTGGGAATGGTCAGCCAATTGGTGCCAAAGAAGGATAGAACTTTCTTTTTTTTTATAATATTTATTAAAAGTTTCAATTACAACAAAATAAAAAAACCAAAACATCCAAATTTCCATAACATCTTTCCAGGACTTCCCCTCCCCTCCCCCTCTTGTATTCCAATTCTTATTTATAAATTCAGCAATTTCTTATCCCAAATTTTGAACTTATTTTCATTAACCCAATTTAAAAATATTTTCCCATCTCCTAAAATCGACCTGTTCCCTTCCACGCGTTCCCCCCTTTAACATACATTACAAATTAAAATATAATGAAATAAAATGTAGTTTAACACCCTTTGGATTCCAAATTTCCCTCCCCCTTTTCCCGGTTGCGTTCCCAAAATTTATCAACATCTGATGTCTTCCTGGAGCTCCCACAATTTATTTAAACCATAGTCCTTTACCAGTCATCTTTAATTTCGAATGTCCAATCTTGGAAGGAGTCTGTCTCAAAAAGGCCCATTTTTTCCATCCAGATTTTTATACATTAGGAGTAAAAACTCCAATTTTATTTCTTTAAACCTTTCAAATCTGGATGTCCCAAATGTTCCCTCTTCCTGGATAGAACTTTCTTTATTTATGCTACAACAGCAGCAAGAATACTTATTGCAAAGTATTGGAAGACACAAGATTTACCCACCCGGGAAGAATGGCAGATGAAGGTGATGGACTAGGAAGATTGGAAGAAATTTAAAGACTATTTACAGAAATATTGCAAAATTAATGAATGTTAGAATGATGTTGGAATGAATTTATGTGATTTTAGAAGAAATGTTACAAAGATTTAGGAAAAAACAGACTGTTAATTGGTGAAAGGAGGGAAAGTAAAGTTATATTAATATCAAGATAAATTACAGGACAAAAATTTGAAAAGAGAGAAAGGATTTGCTGAAATGGATAATTGACCTAGAATACAAAAAAGGGAGGTGTGAGGAGGTCAGGGAAATAAGCTAATGAAAGATAAGTAATGGGAAGATTTGTTTTTTTCCTTGTTTTTTTTCTTTTTGCTTAATGGATTTTAATCCTCTGCTCTTTCTTTTTTCTTTTTATTTTTTCTTTTTTGTATTGTATCTTTTTTTGTTTAAAATGATGTTTTTTCTTTTTTTTCTTTTTGTACCTCTAAAATTTTTAATAAATATCTTATTAAAAAAACACACAAAAAAACCCAGAACAGTTATTATAGAGGCTTTAGCGAGCCTGAGCAAACGCATCTGGCTGTGAGTTTAAAAAGGGGAATGTTACTCTGCTAAATTGTGAACTTGTTTACGCAAGTTGGAAAGGCTATAATCAAACAATTATCCTCTCCTGCATCCCTGAACATTCCCACATAGATGCCTCCTTGGGCCCCTTCCAACTCTACAGTTCTATAAAAGTGCATTTGCTTTGCACAGCAAGGACTTCAGAGGAGACCTTCAGAGTCAGCGTGTTCATTTTCCTCAAAGTTTTTGCAATTACCAAACAAATCCAAACAACAAGGGATCCTTTCTAACTGCAAGTGGCAAACAATCAGGGTTCTCTGCCCCTTTATAGGCAAAACCCTGCGACATTGCACTGCAAACGTGATGCAACAGAAGCATTGGGCATTTCCTTCCTCTCTCCTGTTTTAAGGAGCTCCTGTTTCTGTAGCTGCAGCATAAAAGTTGGGGGACTGAGCCACTAAGGTAGGCAGCAAACACTTCTCCACACTCCTTTCCCTTAACAGGCACAAGGGGACAGTGAGTTCCCGGTGCCTTCATACCCCAAGCCTAATGGAGCATCGTTCCAATCTCAGAGAACTCTCTTGGGGAAACTCTGCACTCATCGCCAGCCACCCTCCAACCACACATTCTTTTTTCTCTCCCATCTTCCTTCTCACTCCCACCTAACTGTTTAAAACATGGGTAGGCAAACTAAGGCCCGGGGGCCAGATTCGGCCCAATCACCTTCTAAATCCGGCCTGCGGACGGTCCGGGAATCAGTGTGTTTTTACATGAGTAGAATGTGTCCTTTTACAGTGGTACCTCGGGTTAAGTACTTAATTCGTTCCGGAGGTCTGTACTTAACCTGAAACTGTTCTTAACCTGAAGCACCACTTTAGCTAATGGGGCCTCCTGCTGCTGCCGCGCCGCCGGAGCACGATTTCTGTTCTCAACCTGAAGCAAAGTTCTTAACCTGAAGCACTATTTCTGGGTTAGCGGAGTATTTAACCTGAAGAGTATGTAACCTGAAGAGTATGTAACCTGAGGTACCACTGTGTTTAAAATGCATCTCTGGGTTATTTGTGGGGCTTGCCTGGTGTTTTTACATGAGTAGAATGTGTGCTTTTATTTAAAACGCACCTCTGGGTTATTTGTGGGGCATAGGAATTCATTCATATTTCCCCACAAAAATATGGTCCGGCCCCCCACAAGGTCTGAGGGACAGTGGACCGGCCCCCTGCTGAAAAAGTTTGTTGACCCCTGGTTTAAAAGAAGCTTCCAGAGAGGAGGGATCAGACCCAGGGAGCTGTTTTATTCCAGCTCAGATGATGCATCCATCAATTCTGCCAGTGTTTCATCGGGGTCTTGGTCTGGCATCATTCTGTCAGAAAATGCCAAGGACTAAACCAAGGATCTCTGATCTTCTGCAAGCAAAGGATGTCCTCCAGCAATGCTCCCTTCCTTAAGACACAGCCACCTACAAATCTGCTTTATAAAGAATCAGGACACAGGTCCATCTAGCTCACCACTGTCTAACCCCAGTAGTGCACAGTCTGCAGCTCTCCAGCCATTGCTGGCAGGGCTCTAGAGAGTTTGTGGCAGAGGCGGGGGACTAGGGCAATGTCTCCGGAGAGAGGAGCAGTGATTTGCGTGTCGAGGTCCCACAAGCCACCCCCAAATAAATCACAATTCACACATAATTTTTGTTTAAGGTTTTTGACATAATTTGGCCCCAACTTTATTAAAATACATAAAAGTGAGTGGTTGCTTAGGCATTGGTTCCGACTATCTGTCACCGCCATTCGGACAGGACTGACTTCTGGATTCCATTGAAAGCCAGTTGGGGAAAGCAATATTGGGAAGAGCATGGAGCCCGGCACCAGACCCTCACCTCCCCCCGCATGCTCCCAGGGGCTTGCGCAGCCCAAGCCCCAACCAGGGATTTGGATGAAAGGATGGCAAGCCCCTAGATTCCTTTAACGGAATTCCCTTGCAGCAGCAGCATTGGAGGGGCAGGCACCACCAATCCATACCCTTCCACCAACCAATTTTTTAACCAATGCCTAACCGCAAGCTTACAAGTTGTGACGATTTGCTATGCAGTAGGCAAAAACCAGATGGCACCAGCCAATCAGTCAACTGGACAAAATTCCTACCAGGCCCCCGCCCCAAAAGCAAATGACCCCATGACAGGCATAGCAAGGTCAACGCAAAGACCAATACCTAGGGAGGGTGGGCGGGTGTTCCGATGCACGTAGCAAAGAGAGCGGTCAGTGCTGCGCATCTTACATTTAAAACCTTTTAGCCCTTCCCCTTAATTGGCAACATCAAAATTTCCCTAGTAACAGGAAACTAACCAATCCTTGCTAATGGCTATCCAAACGACCCCACCCAGCAATAAGGGGATGGTGTGCCAGACCCCACCGCAACATGTGCTCTCCAGGAAGGAGAACACGCTTTGTCCAGTCTTCTTCTTCTTCTTCTTCTTTTTAAACCAGCCAAGTTGGTGACCATCACTGTCCCCTGTGCAAGGGAGGCCCAAGATTTAACTCTGCATTCTCCTCTACAGCAAATTCATGTAGGCCTCTTATAAATGTCACCCACAACCCCTCAAAATAAGTTGACTGGAGATGTTCACAGGCTGGAAGGTTTATTTCCTGCATACGTTGTGTCTAATTTTAGAAGCTCAGTGCTTCAATAAATGTGATTTTCCCCTTTCCATTTCCTTTTTTTCCTACTTTTTTAAAAATAAAAAACCACACACATTTACTTCTCTCCTCCCCTCTGTCTGATAATCCATTTGAATGTTTCCTTTTCCTCCACATGTAAATCCCCACAGCTGTTGGTGCTTGAGAAATCCTTGATCCATCAAGAGAGGCAAAGAAAGAGGTGGGGGGGGGGAGAATGAAAAGGCCGCCTTGGCGAACACAACGGCAGTTTCTTTAAAATAATAAGGCGCGCACTCATTGCCACAATGTCGTTAATACGTAAACTGGTGAAATTTCCAGCATTCGGCGTATCATTAATCTGTCTAAAGTGGCTTTGATCTCCTCAGCTTTAATTAACTTATAATTATAACGTGATTGCTGGGTTTTTCTCCCGCCCCGCGTGTGTCAGGGAGAAAAACGGACTGGAAACGGAGATCTGAAAGGCAGCGGCATCGAAAAATGCTGTTTTGCATTGCCTGCCTGTCCATCATGCCGTATTCTTAACTCTCCCCCCCCCCCCCGTTACAGCCGCGCATGCGTTTGTTTAGCTTGAGGTGAGATTTTATATATATATATATATATATATATATATATATATATATATATATATGAGCAGAGAAAGGAAACTTGTTTTTGATGTCAGTTTATTTCAGAGCATCCTTTTCTTCTCTTTGTAAAGGGAAAAGTGTATTGAGGGAAGGGAGTTTTTACTCTCTCCCTCCCTCCCTCTCTCTCCCTCTCCCCCCCTCTCTCTCTTTCATAGCACTAGAACTCCATTCCTGCCACTATTTCTCTGATGAAAATAGGGACATCCTATTACATCATTGGAGGAATTGAAGAACCATTTAATGAGGGTGAAAGAGGAGAGCGCAAAATATGGTTCGAAGCTCAACATCAGTCCCATCACCTCCTGGCAAATAGAAGGGGAAGAAATGGAGGCAGTGAGAGATTTCACTTTCTTGGGCTCCATGATCACTGCAGATGGTGACAGCAGTCACAAAATTAAAAGATGCCTGCTTCTTGGGAGAAAAGCAATGACAATTCTTGGGAGAAAAGCATCTTAAAAAGCAGAGACATCACCTTGCCAACAAAGGTCCGTATAGCTAAAGCTATGGTTTTCCCAGCAGTGATGTATGGAAGTGAAAGCTGGACCATAAAGAAGGCTGATCGCTGAAGAATTGGGGCTTTTGAATTCTGGTGCTGGAGGAGACTCTTGAGAGTCCCATGGACTGCAAGAAGATCAAACCTGTCCATTCTGAAGGAAATCAGCCCTGAGTGCTCACTGGAAGGACAGATCGTGAAGCTGAGGCTCCAATACTTTGGCCACCTCATGAGAAGAGAAGACTCCCTGGAAAAGACCCTGATGTTGGGGAAGATGGAGGGCACAAGGAGAAGGGGACGACAGAGGATGAGATGGTTGGATAGTGTTTTCGAAGCTACCAGCATGAGTTTGACCAAACTGCAGGAGGCAGTGGAAGACAGGAGTGCCTGGCGTGCTCTGGTCCATGGGGTCACGAAGAGTCGGACACGACTAAACGACTAAACAACAACAACAACATTACTTCATTATACTTTTATTATTTTATACCCCCTCCATGTGACTGAGTTGCCCCAGCGACTCTGGACGGCTTCCAACATGTATAAAAACATAATGAAAAACATTATTTTTAAAAGTTCCTATACGGACCTGTCTTCAGGTGTCTTCTAAAGGTTGTTTAGTTACTTATCTCATGGGCTCGGTTGGGTCGCATAACTCCAAACCCTGCAACAGTTCTCTGATGAAAATAGGGATGTCCTAAGGGAAAGCGGGACATTCCAGGATCAAATCAGAAACCGGGATGGCTTCTATTAATCCGGGACTAGAAAATAGGGACATTTGGAGGGTCTGGAATTCATGGATGGAACTCAACGAAGCTGATTGCCAGAAGATTGAGGGCAGATAAAAGAAAGTCCTTGCAGTGCCTAGTTAAACTATGGAACTCACTGCCACAGGAGGCAGTGATGGTCATCTAGTTGGAGGGCTTTAAAAGAGGACTGGACAGATTCATAGGGGGGTCAACAGCTGCTAGACCAATTGCTGGAAACAACAGGAGTGCTCTTGTGTTTGGGTGCTGCTTGAGGGTTTCCTACAGACATCTGGTTGGGCACTGTAAGGACACGATGCTGGACTAGACTGGGCAATGGCTGGATCCTGCAGGCTCTTCTTACATTCCTGGGTTGTGATCTGCTGTTGGAGTCCCAAATGCAGTGCCTGAATCAGAAGCAGAATATTCCCCTGCAGCCTTTGGTCCATCAGAAACCAAAATTCCCCATTTGTGTCACATAAGGCCACTCAATCATCCCTTAGCGCAAATTCCCTGCGGCAATTTTGGACAAGTGAGCAGTGCACCAACCTCAGGACCGTTCTCGACATTTTTCAGATGCTGTGAAAAGGCCAATTGAGGACCCCATTAGCAGCAAGATGCGGGGAATGGGTCCCTCTCCTCTCGTTCCTCTGAAGGTGGCAGGAAGTCATCATGTCACACTAGACAGGGTATAATGAGAAGTGTCACCACGTAAGCAGGTTTAATGGCACACATTTGGAGTGCAAATTGATTGCACCGCAAAGGAAATTATGGGGAGCCTCCCATATCTTGTTTCCGGTTTGTTTTTGTTTTTTTTATAATAATTTTTATTAAAGTTTTCCAAATTAAAACAAATCAAAACAAATTAAATCCAATCTATTGCCAATAACTAGGACTTCCCCTCCCTACCCCCTCTTGTGTTCCAAATCTTCCAAATGAGCAATTAAATTCAACAAATTCTTATCCCCAAATTACACTCTTCATCAATAACCCAATTTATCCAAATTCTCATCCCCTAAGATCGATCTATACCCTTCCACGAGTTTCCCCCTTTCAAACATAGTACAGATGAAAATAAGATAAATATGAATAATAATTTTACAGCCTTTGGATTCCAATTTTCCCTCCCCTCTTTCCCCTTTGCGTTTCACCTATCCCTCCACTTCTAATATCTTCCTGGAGTTCCCACATTACACTATGTCCCTCCGGTTCTTTGCCAGTCTTTAATTACGGATGTCCAATCGTAGAAGGAGTCTATCAAATAAGGGCCCATTTCTTCTATCCAGGTTTTTATATCCAGGAGTAAAAACTCCAATTTTGTATCCATAAGCTTGTCAAACCTGAATATCCCAAATGTTCCCCCAGTTCTGTCCAGTTCTTGTTGTTTCCTTGTTCTTATCAATCATTCTCCTCCTTTTTATTTCTCTGTTCTCCCACAGAAATGTTCTTTTTCCAAAAGTTTCTAGTGTCTCTGCAGAGGTTTGTTATTCATGGAGCACAGCATTGCATCATGTTCCTTTCATTTTCCAACAAATAGTTCCATTGTTTCCTGTAGTATGTAGACCTCTGTAGACAAAATAATGTTCCATTCCTGCAGTTTCCCAGGAGATTGAAAGTTCCATTCAGCTGTTCACATTTCCTGTGAAAAACACATGCAATGTCCCTCGGCTCCTCTAGGTGGATTGCAGTAACAAAGTTCCCTTCCAGAATCACATCCACCAGACCAAGTAGCTTGTTGACCGATATTTAAAACAGTTTGTATTCAATTTGTAACAAATATAACCGGCAAAGTCCTCATAACAAAGTCTCTATTTTAATCTTCCTTTTTGACAGCTCTTTGACAGCTGTCAAAACCTCCATCACTTTTCTCCAGGCAGTTTCACGAATCGCTCCAGGGATTCCGGGGGGGGTTGTTTTTTTTAAAACAATTCCACTTTTCTCCTCCAGCTCAATCTTATAATTTTCCCTCGCGAAGTTGCTGATTCGGCAAGATAAGGTTACACTCGATCTTAGTTGTCCAGTCCTTTGTTTTGGCTCTTCTACAATTTAGGGGTAGGCTGACTTCCTTTTTTCCACCTCCCCCGTTCGCTCCAAATTTTAAAAATTTATCCCCTTTTTTTTAGTCCATATTCCAATTACTCACGGGTTCTTCTTTAGAGCCGAATTTCAATAGAAGAAGTCAGCGCTCTCCGCCGGATGGCATGCGGCTGCGCTTGGCAGGGATAGCAGAGAACTCAAAGCACCACGCTTCTCCCCGGCACCCGATCCGTAGCCTTTAAAAAGGCTCCTTCACGAGTCGGGAGAGCGCTAACGGTGCCAGCCGAGTCTCCATGTCCACGGCCTCAATCTGGCCGTGGTTTTTAAGGGTCCCCGCATCGCCGGTGCGGTAGGACCCAGCCCCTGCCAAGCCGGCTCCCTCCGGAGCTCGGAGGGAGCCCGCCATTCGGCGATGGCGCCGACCCGGAAGTCCCATATCTTGTTTCCGGTTTGGAGGGGCTTGTTCTCTCTGTTCTTTTCTGGAACAGCTCTGCCTTGAGTTGCCTTCCTGAAAAATGAAATGTCCTAGATATAGGCAGAGGGTATTAAAGGTCACAGTCCATCACACTTTTGCTGTGTGAGAATACTCGTGTATAGGCACCTCGTAAGAAGCTTTCGTCCATTTAGCAGAGTTTCTGGAAGCAGTGGTCAGCAACTGAAGTTACACTTTGAGATGAAACACTCTCAGACGCCGTGAAACTCAGTCAAGTGATTTCGTGCTTTGACCAGTCATAAATGCATCATGGTAGCACCAAACCACTAGGCTGATTTTCAAAGTTCATGTGAAAAGTTCTAACTCCTAGCAGAGTGAACCTTTCTGGAGGTATGCCTTTATTGCTCCTCTAAAACCTTCAAACTTGAACACTTTCCCCCCTCTGACCCTTCTTCCCCCTCTGCTTCTTCCTGCTTGGGAGAAATTGGGAGATTTTAGAGGACTCTTTCTGGCTTCCTGCTTGAAGGCCTTAAGAGATTGGGTACTGGGACCCTCATCCCCAGATTTCTCATCACTATCAGAGAGAGGGGGAAGCTCAGCACAGTCACATAATGCCCTAGTTCACTGTAGCTGAACTTACAGTTTTGTGGAGGGTGACTTTAAAAGGGGATTGGGCTTGGAGAAGAATAAGGCAACTGTTATGTACTGGGCCAGCAGGAGGATACTGTAGATAGTTTTCACTCAGGTCCGCATATGCAAATAAGGAATTGAAAGTGACGTTCAGTGATTGGATAGTTACAGAAAGTTGTTACTGTTGCTTTGTAGTTGAGCTCTACATAAGCAGGTTGGCTGAACCCTTCAGTACAGTTCTGTTCTGGCCTGTGAATAAACAAGAGCTGTTTGAAGAATCGCTGTGTTGTCTGATATGTTCACCCGCAACTTAACAGCAACTAGCCACAATGGCTGTGCTTCATGGCTTTTGACTCTGAGTGCCAATTGCTGGAAACGGCAGGAGGCCAGAGTGCTCTTGTGCTCAGTTCCTGCTTTCATGCTTCCCCCTGGGGCATCTGGTTGGCTACAAAACAGGATGTTGGACTAGTTGAGCCTTGTCTGGCCTGATGCAGCAGGTTCTTCTTTTGTTCTTACAGTCATAAAGGTAAAGGTAAAGGGACCCCTGACCATTAGGTCCAGTCATGGATGACTCTGGGGTTGCAGCGCTCATCTCGCTTTACTGGCTGTAGGAGCCAGCGTACAGCTTCTGGGTCATGTGGCAGTATGACTAAGCCGCTTCTGGTGAACCAGAGCAGCGCACGGAAACACCATTTACCTTCCCGCCAGAGTGGTACCTATTTATTTACTTGCACTTTGACGTGCTTTCGAACTGCTAGGTTGGCAGGAGCAGGGACCGAGCAACGAGAGCTCACCCCGTTGCGGGGATTCGAACTGCTGACCTTCTGATCAGCAAGCCCTAGGCTCTGTGGTTTAACCCACAGCGCCACCTGCTCACAGTCATATCATCCTCTTATTTCTTTCTTTTATTTATTAAATGTGTACGCCACCCTTCATCCAAATATCTCAGGGCAGTTCACAGCACAAAACTACAAAGTAAAAACACAAAGCACATAATAAGAAGGACACAGATTATTCTTTTAAATGCTTGTCAGAAGTTACGTGAAGTTGGCCATCTTTTCTACACTTGATCACTCTGATCAAGAGCTGGAAAGAACGGTTGACAGTTTTAACATATAGAGATTCTGTATCCTTTGTATATTTATAGTAAAAGGTAAAGGTAAAGGTACCCCTGCCCGTACGGGCCAGTCTTGACAGACTCTGGGGTTGTGCGCCCATCTCACTTAAGAGGCCAGGGGCCAGCGCTGTCCGGAGACACTTCCGGGTCACGTGGCCAGCGTGACATCGCTGCTCTGGCGAGCCAGAGCTGCACACGGAAACGCCGTTTACCTTCCCGCTGGTAAGCGATCCCTATTTATCTACTTGCGCCCAGAGGTGCTTTCGAACTGCTAGGTTGGCAGGTGCTGGGACTGAGCAGCGGGAGCACACCCCGCCGCAGGGATTCGAACCGCCGACCTTTCAATTGGCAAGTCCTAGGCGCTGAGGCTTTAACCCACAGCGCCACCTGCGTCCCGCTATATTTATAGTAAAGCAGTATACAAATACTGTTAAACAACATAATGTATAATCAGTGCTTTTTTAAAGGAAAAAAAGGTGCCAGTACTCACCACGAAGTTGGTACAGTAAGTGTCACAGTTTTAAAATTAGGGGGGGGGGGGGTGTGCCAGTACTGCGTACCCTTGAGTGCCCCCAGGGGGAGAAGCACTGTGTATAATAAATTATGTGCATGAGATGTAGTCAATTCTCTTGAACCCACCTTTTCCTCCAGGGAACTCACATTGGCAAACATGTCCTCCATCCCCCCATTTTAACATTACAACAATCTTGTGAGGTAGGTTCGCCCAGTGAGCTTTATGGCCCAGTGAGGAACTGAACCCTGGTCTCCCATGTCTTAGTCCAGCCCTCTAACCACTACGCCACACTGCCTCTCTGGCCAACTTAGAATCCCACTGGGGTCCTGCTCAAGCCTTCCACCAAACCGTTAGCAGGCCTCCCTAGAGAAGGCGAACCATCCCATGTCTGAAGCTGCAGCCCTGTGCCTGGCAGTTGAGATGGTGACATTTCATCTCTGCATAAAGGAGAGGGGGGAAGGCAGCGAAAGAGGCATTAGCTGCTCCCACGTAGATCATATTTTATTTCACGTTCAAACAGAGATCTTTGGCTCCCTGCCCGGTCCACAGAAAGCTTTTCTCTCTTAAGGGCCACTGGGGACCCAGTGAACTTTAGAAATCGTAATCCCATTTCAGCCCTCTCTCCCCCCGCTTTCGTCTCCTTCCCGTTGCTCCCATCCCAAGATCACATTACATTTCTCAAAAAGAAACATTTGTCTTTCCATTTCTCCCTCTGAGTGCTTCTCCTCCCATTTACATGAAGCTCAGGGTCCCGGGTTCCAGTCTTCTCTCTCTGCCCTTGGAACTGTCCCCAGATTTTTCCACCTCCTCAGTCATATATCTTTGCTGCAGGCCACACCCCTCACCAGGGAAGCAAGAGTCCCGCTTTGTTCTGCCTTGGCTAGTCCACACCTGGAGTCCAATGTCCAGTTCTGGGCACCCCAGTTTAAGAAGGATATTGACAAGCTGGAAGGTGTGCAGAGGAGGGCAACCAAGGGTCTGGAAACCAAGCCTTGTGAGGAACGGTTGAGGGAGCTGGGTATGTTTCGTCTGGGAAGGAGGAGACTGAGAGGAGATGTGTGAGCCATCTTCAAATACCTGGAGGCTTTCCTGGTGAATATTTTTTTTTTATAATATTTTTTATTAAGTTTGTAAAATACAGAAAAAAGAATAAAGAGCATGTTATTAAAATAAAATAAAAAGATTACAAATTTTCTTGTTCTTTTTTCCAAATCTACTGGACTTCCCCACATCCTCCCAACCCTGCATTCTCTGTAAACATAACATCAGCAATTTGTTAACTTATTTCATTACTTATTGTATCCTTCGTTTTATCATGTTACCCAATTTCAAATGTGTTATAACCCGAATCATGTACATTTTCATTTAAACACAATAAAGTTATTTCCTTATTCTATCTCAGACTTCTTGTGCCTTAATTTCCATTTCTTTAGTTTAACATTACTGAAGCTAGAGTTTCCTAAAAGGTGCATTTTTTAACATTCATACAGCTTATAGTGTTTTTCCAAATAGTCCTTAAATTTTTTCCAGTCCTCCTCGATTGTTTCTTCTCCCAGGTCTCGAATTCTGCCAGTCATTTCGGCCAGTTCCATGTAGTCCATCAACTGCGTGTGCCATTCCTCCAGTGTGGGTAAATCTTGTGTCTTCCAATGCTTTGCAATCAAGATCCTTGCTGCTGTAGTAGCATACATAAAAAAAGTTCTGTCCTTCTTAAGCACTCTCTGGTCCACCATGCCCAGGAGGAAGGCCTCTGGTTTCTTAGGTAAGGTAAATCTAAATACCTTTTTTAGTTCATTATGAATCATTTCCCAAAAGGCCTTCACTTTCGGGCAGGTCCACCAAAGGTGAAAGAATGTCCCTTCCGCCTCTTTACATTTCCAACATTTGTTATCAGACAGGTGATATATCTTAGCAAGCTTGACTGGGGTCATGTACCACCGGTATATCATTTTCATAATGTTTTCCTTCAAGGCACTACATGCCGTAAATTTCATTCCGGTGTTCCATAACCTTTCCCAGTCTTCAAACATAATGTTATGCCCCAAATCCTGCGCCCACTTTATCATGGCGGATTTGACTGTCTCATCCTGAGTATTCCATTTAAGCAGCAGGTTATACATTCTCGAAAGTAGTTTACTTTTTGGTTCTAACAGTTCTGTCTCTAGTTTCGATTTTTCCACCTGGAATCCAACCTTTTTGTCTACTTTAAAGACCTCTTGAATTTGTGCATAATGCAACCAATCTCGCACCTTGTTTTTTAATTTTTCCAAGCTCTGCAACCTCCAATTGTCTCCAATCTTTTCAATAATTTCCCCATATTTAGGCCAATTGGCCTCCATGTTAGGTCTCTTACGTGCCTTGGCCTCCACCGGCGAGAGCCACCTCGGAGTCTTACTCTCCAATAAGTCTTTATATTTTGTCCAGACCATTAAAATTGCTCTCCTAACAATGTGGTTTTTAAACAGTTTGTGCACTTTAACCTTGTCATACCACAAATATGCATGCCACCCAAAAGCATTGTCAAACCCTTCCAGATCTAGGACATCAGTGTTTTCCAGTAAGATCCAATCTTTCAACCAGCAGAAGGCTGCGGATTCATAATATAACCTCAAGTCTGGCAGGGCAAATCCCCCGCTTTCCTGGTGAATAAAGCTTGTTTTCTCCAGCTCCAGAGGGCAAGATCCAAACAACAACAACAACAACAACAACAACAACAATAATTTTTATTTATACCCTGCCCTCCCCAGCCAAGCCCGGGCTCAGGGCGGCTAACAACCAATAATAAAAACAAGTTGATTAAAATACAATTTAAAAGATTAAGCTACAACATCAAAACATTAGGATGCAGCCTCTTCACCAGAGGGAAAAGCAAATAGAAAGAGGGGAAGGGAATCAAACTGATTCTAAGCCAAAGGTCAGGTGGAACAACTCTGTCTTACAGGCCCTGCGGAAAGAAATCAGATCCTGCAGGGTCCTGGTCTTATGAGGCAGAGCGTTCCACCAGGTTGGAGCCAGTGTTGAAAAGGCCCTGGCTCTGGCTGAAGCTAATCTAACTTCCTTAGGGCCCGGGACCTCTAGGGTGTTGCTATTTATGGACCTTAAGGTCCTCCGTAGGGCATACCGGGAGGATGAATTCAAATTCATCAAATTCAATGGATTCAAACTATAAGGACATTCCGACTAAATGTTAGGAAGAACTTTCTGGCATTGAGTGCCATTCAAAGCAGAACAGACTTGCTCAAAAGGTGGTGGACCTTAATTTCAACAGAGATTGAAATTGAAACAGAGGTTGAAATTTCAACAGAGCCAGTGTGGTGTAGTGGTTAAGAGCGGTAGTCTTGTAATCTGGTGAACTGGGTTCGATTCTCTGCTTCTCCACATGCAGCTGCTGGGTGACCTTGGGCTAGTCACACGTCTCTGAAGTCTCTCAGCCTCAGAGAGAGTTTGTTGTGGGAGAGGAAGGGAAAAGGAGATTGTGAGCCGCTTTGAGACTCCTTCAGGTAGTAATAAAGCGGGATATCAAATCCAAATCCAAACAGGTTGGATCTGCCACTTGTCATGGATTCTTTAGCTGTGATTCTTGTATTGGAGTGGGTTGGGCCAGAGCACCCTTGGGAGTGTGGTCCAATTTTACAGTTCTATGTTTCCTGCGCTAGGAATCAGGCCCCAGGGCCTTCTGCGTGCCAAGTACACACACTTATTGTGCCACTAAATTACTGCCCTTCCACTGAGATGCTAGGAACCTTCATCCTGCTCCCACCCA
This sequence comes from Podarcis gaigeae, assembly GCF_964106915.1. Classification (NCBI taxonomy): domain Eukaryota; kingdom Metazoa; phylum Chordata; class Lepidosauria; order Squamata; family Lacertidae; genus Podarcis; species Podarcis gaigeae. The sequence goes on from NC_139684.1 coordinate 14,168,649, forward strand.
CAGCACACACGCCAACCACATATAATACCTTGTTCCTTTTGTCCTTAACTCCAAGCAACCGCCTGCCCCCCAAGAGATGGCTGCCTCCTTTCTTTTCATCCCCTCCCCGCCCAACTCCACAGATCCTCCTGCTCATTTATGTAAATCAGATCAAGCTTATTCCAAGTCGTAGACAATAAAAAGGAAAAGGTATTAAAAAGGGAAAGCAGGGAGGGAGGGATGTCCAAACAAAATCACGAGGGGGCGGGGTGGTAAATACTAATAGTTCTATCAGGAGAATGCATTTTATTTCCTTGCTAAGGGGAAGGTTATGTTTAATTAAATCTGCTTGTTCTTTGCTGATGGGCCTAGATTTTCAATCAGTTCCCGGACCCAATTTGCAGGCTGAGGAGCTGGAGGCAGCGGGCAAGCGGAGGCTGAAACATTAATGCAACGCCACAGGGCGATGGTGGTAATGGCGAAGGAGGAACTTGTTGCCGGATTTGCTGGAGGGAGGTGGCTGCAATGGCGCAATGCAACCAGACTTCTGTGATGCACTGACTCCCCCCACACACACCAGCCCCAAAATGGTTGCATCTCAGAACAATATATCGTCTACGCCTCCAAATTTGTCTGGAACCAACCTGTTGAGTGAGGGGCAGAACCTGAGAGGCAACACCACCCCAGCTTTGCATCTATGTTCAGTCACACTGCATTGTGGGTTTTGTAGTCTTAAGGCTGTGTTCTTGTTTAGAAGGTGCCCTTGCATCATCCAAGGATAGTAAAAGACCTCCTGGCCACAGAGAGGCAAGAGCTATCATTTCTGAAAAGCGTCATGGGTCTTTCAAAACTCCTGGATGTCCAACGAAGCTGAATGTTGGAAGATTCAGGGGCAGATAAAATAAAGAATTTTTTCATGCAGTGCATAGTTTGGTTATGGAACTCACTCCTGCAGGAAGAAGATGGCCACAAGCTTGGATGGCTTTAAAAGAGGACTGGAGACATTCATGGTGAACTATAAGGCTATGAATGGCTACTAGCCAGAGTTCCAGGAAAAGCGACTTGAAATTTACAGCATGTTATTCTTTGAAGCAGAACTACCTGAAAACGATTCACAGATTGTATGTAACACCGAGTAGGTTTGCTAAAATGTATAAGTCCGAATCATCTAAGTACTGGTAGTGTAAAGAGTTGGAGAGAACGTTCTTTCATTTGTGGTGGACATATAAAAGGGTAAAAGAATATTGGGAAATGATCTATAGTGAATTGAAAAAAATGTTTCAATTATTTTCCCAACAAACCCAGAGTCCTTTCTGTTGGGGATCATTCAGACTGAAATTCCCAAATGTCATAAAAGCTTATTTATGTGTGCAACAACTGTGGCCCGTGTTTTGTTAGCTCAAAAATGGTAAACGAGCGTCCTCCCAACCAAAGAAGATTGGCAACTTAAGCTGACAGAATATGCACAACCTGCAGACTTAACAAATAGAATAAGAGAACAAGAAGAACATACGTTTAAAGAAGATTGGAAAACGTTTATTGAATATGTGGGAAATAATTGTTTACGCCTGAAAACGCTGGCAGCATTAAGATAAATTCAACAGTGTGAATAAGTTTTGATGGATGCAATAATGGAACACTGATTGGTATAGTTTTTGTAAAATATGCAAGGTTTTATGATATGTAAAATAAACCATGGAAAGAGAAGAAGGGGAGGCGTTGATATCTTAAGTATGTAAAATGTTTATCTGGAATTGCAAAACAGAAAATTTAATAAAAATCATATTAAAAAAAATATGAATGGCTACTAGTCATGACTCCACAGTTGGAAGAAACGATGGAATACCAGCTGCTGGAAACTTCAAGAGGAGAGAGTGTTCTTGTGCTCACTTGTTGACCACTGTGAGAAAAGGACACTGGATTAGATGGGCCACTGGTCTCATCCAGCAGGAATCTTCTTATGCTCTTATGATTGATGGGTAGGGGATTCAGGAGAGTCCTCCTTTGCACACCATGGAACTAACTGGATTCTGGCTGAGGTCCAATGGCTTTGCAAGTAGAAGGTAGCAAGTTCAATCCTTGCTTCTCCAGGGTGGGTTGGGAATGTTTCCTCCCTGAAACCCCAGACAGCTGCTGCCAATCGGTGCAGGCAATAATGATCTAGATAAAGCAAGGATCTGACTTGGCATAAGGCATTCTGAGAAAGAAAGAAAGAAAGAAAGAAAGAAAGAAAGAAAGAAAGAAAGAAAGAAAGAAAGAAAGAATGAATCCCGGTGGTAACCTAAAAGTGTGTCTCTCTTGCTAGGGTGAAATTCAGTGCCTACTTCCTGCTATGTATGTTCAGTAAAAGGTAAAGGAACCCCTGGCCATTAGGTCTAGTTGTGACGGACTCTGGGGTTGTGGCACTCATCTCGCTTTATTGGCTGAGGAAGCCGGCGTACAGCTTCCGGGTCATGCGGCCAGCATGACTAAGCCGCTTCTGGCGAACCAAGCAGCGCATGGAAACACCGTTTACCATCCCGCTGGAGCAGTCCCTATTTATCTACTTGCATTTTGATGTGCTTTTGAACTGCTAGGTTGACAGGAGAACAGGGACCGAGCAATGGGAACTCACCCCATCGCGGGGATTTGAACTGCCGACCTTCTGATTGGCAAGTCCCAGGCTCTGTGGTTTAACCCACAGCGCTACCCATGTCCCATGTACAGTGATACCTCGGGTTACATACGCTTCAGGTTACATTTGCTTCAGGTTACAGACTCCGCTAACCCAGAAATATTATCTCAGGTTAAGAACTTTGCTTCAGGATGAGAACAGAAATCGTGCTCCGGCGGTGCGGCGGCAGCAGGAGGCCCCATTAGCTAAAGTGGTGCTTCAGGTTAAGAACAATTTCAGGTTAAGAACGGACCTCTGGAACGAATTAAGTACTTAACCCGAAGTACCACTGTATGTTCAGAGGCATAGTTAAATGGCATAGTTGATCAGCACCACGGACAGATCACTGGGGCCAATGGTGGCCAGAACTTGCTCAAGGAGAGCTGTTGTCTCAGAAGCACACAGAGGGTCTTCAAGGCTTTTGTCATAAACTGGCAGGGAGAGGATTCCAGCTAGGGGTGTAGTCAAGACTGGGACACACCGGGGCAAGCCTGGGATGGGGAAGCAGAGGTTGGTGTAGGAAGTACTCATGGGGTGATGGAGGATGGTGAGGGAATGGGGGTCAGTGAATAGGAACCAGAACCACACAGGACCCATCACCAGAGCCCTGTCTCAATGGGAGAGATGTTCTAGGAGGCTGAGGCAGGCAAGGACCCACAGCTCAGCGCCCTAGCTGACCAGGTGGGGTTCACTAGCTATGGAAGGAGGTGTGCGATTGCTCACCTGGAGTAGGCACAGAACAGGTGAGGGTCACCTGCCTCATCAAGCCCAGAACTGAGGTGCTGGGTCTGCTCAGCTTTCCACGTTGGTTGGACCATGGCTTGGGTGGTCCAGAGATGCTCTTTGGGACTATGCTTGTGCAGAATGGACCTCCTGGTGCCTTCGCCTCTGGATCGGCTGCAGAGCTGGGAACCTGGCCTGACTGGACCTTGGACCTTGGATCTGTAGACCTGCCAGCATCTGCCATGGGGTGGTGCACTCCAGCGGGACTTTCTGCCAGTTACCCAGTGGTTCAGTACCACTTTCTGGAGGCTAATTGGTGTATACACAGGGTGGTACATATAGTAGGAACATAGAGTGATGTCTTATTAGACCATTGGTCCACTGCATACACAGACAGACCGGGATTGTTACTAGTCATTATAGCTATGTTCTACCTCCACAGTTGGGGGCAGGAAGCTTCTGAATGTCCATTGCTGGAGACAGCAGGAGACTCTTATGTTCTCAACCCCAGGATCTAAATAGAAGGTGCAAAGAGAAGCTTTGGGGTCAGGAGTGGGGTGGATGGATAGGGTTGGGGAGAGATGGGGAGTGGAGCACTGGGTGGGGATCTGACCCATATTCAGCTCTGATTAGGAGCCAATTTCCCTGACTCCCCGGGACCCCATCTTGGCTCTCAGCATGAACAGCCTTCCTAGGGCTTAATCAGAGTGCACAGCGCATAGAATTGATTAAAAGCCTTCTTGGTCAAATTGGAAAATAGAAAAATGATCCTGTAAACTCCCTGTTTATCTAACTTTCCTCAGCAATTTATGAATACATCAGTTCACATTGCTTGTGGGTAGGTGGGGGGGAGAGAAGGAAGAGGAGTGGAGAGGCGAATAATTAATACACCTTTTTTCCCCAGTTATACATACTTAAAAGAAGCAGTTCATTCTCATTAGGTGGGAAAATAAGCAATAAAAGAGATATTTTTTTAAAAAAAAAAACCCACACAGAATCTGGTTCAAGGGCAAATTTGGTGCATAATGTGGAAACAATTCTTTGTTATGTCTTAACTTGATTAGCAGGCCATATAAGACTGGATCTGGGGTCTGTTTCATAGCCAAGGGCTTTTAAGCTCAAAAGACTGAGTTATGAGTCTCTTAGCATGGGCAAAGTTCTAGTCTCTTTGCAAGAACTGGGGGAGGGGAAGGATTATCTGGGGACAGGTAAAACCCCCAGAGCCAAACAAACAAGCCCCCGTTGTGATACCATTTCAATATACGAAAGACTGCCTCCTTCCCTACGTACCTTCTCAGGTGCTAAAATCAGCAGGGGGCCCTCATGGTGTTTTCCCCACCCTCAAATACTTGTGGCTCTTGCTGCTGCTACAGAAATCACTTCTCTATGGTGTGGCGCTGTGGTCTAAACCCCAGAGCCTAGGGCTTGCCAATCAGAAGGTCGACAGTTCGAATCCCTGCGACTGGGTGAGCTCCCGTTGCTCGGTCCCTGCTCCTGCCCACCTAGCATTTCGAAAGCACGTCAATTGCAATTAGATAAATAGGTACCCATCCAGCGGGAAGGTAAATGGTGTTTCTGTGTGCTACTCTGGCTCACCAGAAGTGGCTTAGTCATGCTGGCCACATGACCCGGAAGCTGTCTGCGGACAAACGCTGGCTCCCTCGGCCTATAGAGTGAGATGAGTGCCGCAACCCCAGAGTCGTCCGCAACTGGACCTAACGGTCAGGGGGTACCATTACCTTTAAGCTGTGGAATTCTCTTCCCACAGAGACCTGCCTGACACCTTCATTATATAGCTTTGGGCAAATGCTGAAGACATACCTCTTCAGCTTGGCTTTAGACAGTTGATGTGCATATTTTGGGGACCTACCTTGTTTCTGTTGGTTGTAAGATGTTTAAAACTGCTTTTAACATGGTGTTTTAATGTTACAACCCACCCTGGAACTTTAGGGTTAAGGGCAGGCTAATAATAATTACAACACGGTAAAATATGTTTGACAGTGAGATGGACTCCCTCGGAAGGTGGTGGACTCTCTTTCCTTGGAGGTTTCTAAAACACAAGTCGGATGGCCATCTGTCGAGGATTCTGGAGCTGAGGTTCTTACATCACAGGGGGTTGGACAGTGCTAAGTAAAGGAACTTGCTAGTGCAAGTTAGGACGGATATTAATAATAATTATATCCTCTTCTGCCACCCTCAACATTCCCACAGCATGGGAATGTTGATTAATTCCATGATGTGGGAATGTTGAGGGTGGCAGGAGAGGATATATTTATTATTAATAATATCCTTCCTAACTTGCGCTGGCGAGTTTGTTCACTTAGCAGAGTGCATTCCCCTTCTTACGCAGCAGAAAACTGGTTGCAAACTCATGTGAGTTTCTTACGACAATAAGCAATTCAATCTGGCTTGTCCAACATGTTCCTGTACAAACAGGTTTATCCCATAAGGGAGATGGACCTGGGGGTCTGCTTGCCTGGCAGCCAGCAGCTCAGTCCAGGAAGTTCACAGGACAAAAGGAAGATGGAGGAGAGACAGTGTGGCAGCACACCTTGGCCTTTTGTCAGGTCTGGAAAGGTCATGCCCTCCCACTAGTCACATGCAAGGAAGGATGCTCCAGGCCGGGTGTAACAGGAAGTTTGACTGGCTGGACCAACATCCCCTTGCATGTCCACTCTAGGAAAACAAGGAATGTTGTATTTGACTGCTCCTAGTGGATTACATCCCACACATGATTCGTTTGAGGTTTTTAAACAGAGGTCAGGTGGCCATCTGTCAGGGATTCTGCAGCTGAGATTCCTGAATGGCAGGAGGTCAGACTAGATGACCCAGGGGGGCAGCTTACAGCTTCTACAATCCTACAATTCTATTATAATAATTCTAAGACACCCTTGACAGAATCCGGGTGCAGATCCAGGAGGGCAGCTCTTTGCCAATTAGCAGGGAGCGCCACGGTGCAACCTGGTTTCCACGTCACCAGCCAGGGAGACTCTGTTCCAGCTGCGCTGATGTCCCTGCAAAGCTCCCGGGGAGATGAAATTGCTCAGGAGCTTGCAAAGAAAATCTCGCCCATCTGCTCCGACAGATTTCCTTCTCCTCCTCTTCTCCCTCTGGAGGGCTCCCAGCTTTGCATTCCTCTGCAGTCGCCTACCTTTGGCTGCCCTCATCCTCCCGCACTTTCCACTTTCCCCGCCTCGCTCTCCCAAAGAGGTGGGGGAAAGTGGCGCATCAGGTCTTTCCACCCTGCGGCCACGCTCCGTGCTACTGATCTGTGTCAGTGGTCTTGGTTTGTTTGCTTATTTTCTTGTTGAAGGGGAAGCAGGGGGAGAGAGAGAGAGAGGGGGAAGGTTTAATACCAGGTAATTAAACACACGCGGCTCAGGGCCGTAAAAAAGCGCAGGAACGAGTCCCAACTCCCTCTTGATAAGATCTCCGATCATTCAATTCTCGTTGCTCCAATAATCCAGATCTAATTTGCTGGGAGCTTCGGAAAAAAGAGAGTTTCTCTCACAGCAGTTCATTACGGGCGTGTGACTAGCATTTCATTACTGCCCGCAACTGGCATGAAGGAGAGGGGGGGAGGCACAAATCTTTCCCACCTTCAAGTCCCCTTGTGACGTGCACCACAACTGAGCTTGTAGAATCATAGAATTGGAGAGCTGGAAGGGACCTCTAAGGCTTATCTAGTCCAACCCACACATGCAAACACACGGGTGGCGCTGTGGTCTAAACCACTGGGCCTCTTGGGCTTGTCAATTAGAAGGTCAGCAGTTCAAAAACCCATGATGGGGTGAGCTCCCATTGCTCTGTCCCAGCTCCTGCCTACCTAGCACACCAGTGCAACTAGATAAATAGGTACCACTGCAGCAGAAAGGTAAACAGCATTTCCGTGCGCTCTGGCTTCCGTCACGGTGTCCCATTGCGCCAGAAGCGGTTGAGTCATGCTGGCCACAGGACCCAGGAAGCTGTCTGTTGACAAACACCAGCTCCCTTGGCCTGAAAGCAAGCTGAGTGCCGCAACCCCATAGTCGCCTTTGACTGGACTTAACCATCCAGGGGTCCTTTAACTTTTACACGCACACATTGCAGGAATCACAACTAAAACATCCCTGACAGATGGCCACCCAACCTCTGCTTAAAAACCTCCAAGGAAGGAGAGTCCACCACCTTTTGAGGGAGTCCGTTCCACTGTCTAACAGCTCTCATCACCAGAAGGTTCTTTCTAACAGTGAGTTGGAATTTCCCTTCTTGGGATTTGAATTGTGCCCGATAGGGGAGGCCTTCACTGTGATGGTGTGGAGCTGTGGAGCTACTGTCTGCCTTCGCTGGTTGCCTTCAAGAGAATTCCGCTCCTCTGTGCCAGCTTCAACTCAAGGATTCACTTGCTGAAGCTTAGCTTTACAAAGGGAATGGACCTCCAAGAACTGGCCAAGTTCTGAGCCCCAGAGACCAGCTTCCATGGGGTAGGGGGAGATCAGCCTTCATGGGGCTATTTGGCTGAAAGCCTTCTGTGCTGCTCTGTCAGGGCAGAAGGAAGTGGCACATAGAAGTGGGTGCCCAACTGGAAGACTTCACAGCTGCTGCAGGAAAAGGACAGGGGATCTGAGCCCTGAGCTCTAGAGTCCCTTATCTCCTTCCCGATCCCTTGCTGATCAGCTGCTCAGCGGCTCTGTTTCAACACCCCCTTCCCTCTTATTTGCCTTAGTGTCTTACCTGGAGCAGTTTTTTGCTCCTCCTTTTCTTCTAATTTCTTTCCTCATTGCTTTAATCTCCCTGTCTCCTCTCCTTGCAAGTTCGCTGTCTTTACCTCCCCTCTCCCAGGCAATCTCCTTTATTGCTAGAGCCCCTTATCTCCCCTCCCAATCGCTTGCTAATCAGCTGATCAGTGGCTTTATTTCAATACCCCCTTCCCTCTTTCTAAAAAAAAAAAAAACACGATCTGCTTTTTGCCCCCGGGCAATTCGGCTCCAGGGACCATGCATTCACTCCATAAGACACACAGACATTTCCCCTTACTTTTTAGGAGGAAAAAAGTGTGTCTTATGGAGCAAAAAATACGGTATATCATTTCCCAGAATGCTTTTAGAACCTTACAGGTCCACCACATATTTTGATTACATTTCAAGCAGATATTTACACTTGTCTTATACATTTTTGCAAGCTTACTAGGAGTCAAATACCACCGATACATCATTTTCATATCATTTTCTTTCAGCGTACAACATGCTGAGAATTTCACCACCGCCCAACCTTCCCTTACCTGGATTGTGCAGCAGTGCCTGGCAACAACAATGGCAGATTCTGGTGAGATCGTGGGAGATCTCACTGACCTCTTACAAGATCTTACAGAGCTCATGAGATCTTGTGAGATTTCAGGAAGATCTCACAAGATCTTGCTAGCCTAATACTGCTATTAAACCAACTTGATTTAGTAGGATTATGCGTTGGGTTTCCATGTTGGGTTGCAGCTAGCACTGTGAGCAGGGTAAGGTCCTGGCACTACATGACCTCCCACTACTGACATTGCTGGTGCTGGCAGGGTTGAGTAAGGTTGGCACAGTGCAAACACACAGGTGCAGCCAAACTGGTGCTCATGCCAGTGTGTTCACACCACATCAACCTCGCCTCCTTCCTTCTCTACCTTCTTGTAAGCCACAGTGATGTCAGTGTTGGGATATATGCTAAGTGCCTCCCCCCACCAAATGCTACTGGTTGTGGGTGGCCTATGATTTTAAAAGATTCCACCTTCTGCCCAAGTAGTGTTTTCAAGTGGCCATTGTTGTTGTTGTTTAGTCGTTTAGTCGTATTCGACTCTTCGTGACCCCATGGACCAGAGCACGCCAGGCACTTCTGTCTTCCACTGTCTCCCGCAGTTTGGTCAGACTCATGTTTGTAGCTTTGAGTGGCCATTGTAGCTGTGCTTTTAACAGCAGCTCGACATGCAGACTTAGGGTGATATTCAATTAAATAATTGCATGAGTGGACCACAATGGGACTTTCCTCCCTCTCTTCCCACTGTGATCCCCCTAAATCCTTTGCACAGGTCTAAGTGGGTCCCAGCCACTCTGGGCAGCTTCCTACATATATAAAACCACAATAGAACATTAAACGTTTAAAATCTTCCCTACAAAGAGCTGCCTTCAGATGTCTTCTAAAGGTTGTATAGTTACTTACTTCCTTGGCTAGGGGGGTCGCATAATTCCATACCCTCCGACATTTCTCTGATAAAAATGGGGACTTCCTCAGGAAAAGTGGGACTCACCAGGATCAAATCAGAAATGGGGGTGGTTTCCATATGTCCAGGACTGTCCCTGGAAAACATTGTAGCTCGGTGAGGAGAGTAGGGTGAGGGCAGTCTTCTGACAATTCTCCGCACCCTTCAAAAGCTACAGTTCCCAAGATTCTTTGGGGGAAGCTATGTGTGCTCAAAGTGATATGATACTGCTTTAAGTTTATAGTGCATGTGATGGTTCTAGGGGTTGCTCATGCGTAAGTTGCCGCCACTCCTGGCTAGGTTACCTGGGTGAACCCTTTCTGTCTGGACTTCGTGGCTGTGTCAGTCGCTGGCAGAATCCGTCAGTGGGTGTTTCTTGAACTTCTTCCAGCAAAGAAGTTCTTTGACGCCTAGTCTCCTCCTACTCTCCCTGCGCGGAAGTCTTCTGCGCAGGGAGGGTGTGGGCAGCGGAGGACCCGTGCTCTCCCCGCTGGTCTCCAGCGAGGAGTCCTGGAGCCCCCTCGCTGATTCCCCCTTCTGCCCCCCTTCTCCACTGGTGCTACGCTGATTTCCTTCCCCAACAGATGGGCTGCCTCTCTCCCTACTGGGACCCTCTCCGGCATCCCTCTGGAGCCTTCCCTCCGCCTCTGGCTCTGATGGCAGTTCCCTGACAGTGCAGATGGGGACTTAGCCCAAGCATCCTGCACCCACAGTAGCCAACCGTGATGGTGACAACAGTTTCCATGGATCCCTTCCCCAGGGCTCCCTTTCCCAGGGTTCCCAGTCCCAGGGCTCCCATTCTTATCTCTGGGCTCACTTCATGGCCTAGGACCCTTGTACCTATGGGACCGCCTCTCCCGGTATGCCCTACGGAGGGCCTTAAGGTCCACAAATAGTAACACCCTAGAGATCCCGGGCCCTAAGGAAGTCAGATTAGCCTCAACCAGAGCCAGGGCCTTTTCAACACTGACTCCAGCCTGGTGGAACGCTCTGTCTCATGAGACCAGGGCCCTACAGGATATGATTTCCTTCCGCAGGGCCTGTAAGACAGAGTTGTTCCTCCTGGCCTTTGGCTTGGAATCAGTTTGATTCCCTTCCCCTCTTTCTTTTTTTCCTTTCTCCTTCTGTGAAGGAACTCCTCTTTGGGGACTTCCCTGGCTTTTTTCTGGCCCATGTAGGACCAGTCTGGGTAGTTAGCCTTGGTGAAGACTTGGCATTTTCACCCCCCCCAAAAGTTTAAAATTTGAGTTTCCATTGAGATGAGGCTGCATTTTAATGTTTTAAAGTTGTATTTTAATCTTGTATTTTAAGTTGTATTTCAATCAATTTGTTTTTATATCGGTTGTTAGCTGCACCCCTGAGCCCACTATTGGCTGGGGAGGGCAGGGTATAAATAATAATAATAATAATAATAATAATAATAATAATAATAGTAAACTATTGCCTGCAGCTCAGCCTTGACACAACCTCGCACTCTGATTCTGCCCCCCTCCCCACCATAATTTCTGCGTCTTGCTCAATGCCTACAGTTACAAAGGAACCCTTAAGACCCCACCCTCCTCACCTCCCCCCACCCCAGGCCTGCAAGTGGGTGTCTTTAACCCTTCCCATTGCATTATTTCTAAAGACTTTCTTCTTTTTTTTAAAGAGTCTTGGCTACCAGACTAGGAGGGGAGGACAAGGCAGGAAGGAACAGAAGGATGATTTTTTTAAAGAGAGAGAGAGATAGGGGGGAGAGAAAAAAGAATGAGAATGTCGTGGAATTGGGGGGGGGGGAGTTATTTATAGCCGTGACTCCTGCAAAGCGAGAGATATCAGTGCCAGGGAGAGATTGTAGAAATAATTCTGGAGACAGACGCCTCTGCCTTTGGTGAGAACGCTGCATGACAATTGCGTTCGCGGTGCATTGAGGGGGGGGGAGTTACAGGGAAATAAAGAGGTGCTTGATCCCCTTTTTGGATTTACTGTACTATATAAGGGAAGAGGCCTCTCTGTCGAACTTCCAAAACTTATCCGGTAAACCTGCGGGGTTTTTTTTTCTTAAAAGAAAAAAACAAAAGCAACCTCTTTTGCCTCACTTTGGTGGGATTTTACTGAATACGTTTTTTTAAAAAAGAAATTTACATTTGTCTCATCTACATACCTCTCGAGAAATTTAGGATAAATAACATTGGATTGGTTGAAACTATTTATTGGTGTGATATAGTGCCTTTTATTCCTGATGCTTCAGCTTTCCATTTCTGTATGTCTTATAAGTCCTGTGCCACACACACCTCTCATTTCTCACAATTGCTGTTGTTGTTGTTGTTTAGTCATTTAGTCGTGTCCGACTCTTTGTGACCCCATGGATCAGAGCACGCCAGGCACTCCTGTCTTCCACTGCCTCCCGCAGTTTGGTCAAACTCATGCTGGTAGCTTCAAGAACACTGTCCAACCATCTCGTCGTCCTCTGTCATCCCCTTCTCCTTGTGCCCTTGTCTTTCCCAACATCAGGGTCTTTTCCAGGGAGTCTTCTCTTCTCATGAGGTGACCAAAGCATTGGAGCCTCATCTTCACGATCTGTCCTTCCAGTGAGCACTCAGGGCTGATTTCCTTAAGAATGGAGAGGTTTGATCTTCTTGCAGACCATGGGACTCTCAAGAGTCTCCTCCAGCACCAGAATTCAAAAGCATCAATTCTTCAGCGATCGGCCTTCTTTATGATCCAGCTTTCACTTTATGGTCCAGCTCTCACTTCCATACATCACTACTGGGAACTATACCCGTATCTGTCTGTATCTCTTTGCAAATATCCAAATAACCAGCTTTATGTTTTCTTCTTGTGATTGTGACATCCCATTGACCAGCCTTTGTTTGGTTCAGCTGAGTTCTTATGTGACTTGTCTCATGAAGTTCTATTTTGTTATTTGGATCAGATGGATAAATTTCAAGAAAAATAGTTTTTAGAAAACAAAAATACTCCAGGTGTGATGCCATGGTAGCAAATCTCCCTTCTTGTGAAGGTCAAAGGGTCACAAACATGCTGTGGGTAGAATCTAGACACATATGAAAAACATTGTGAAAATGATTTTTTTTAAAAAAAGTTTTGAAAAATATATTGAATTTTGCATAGCTCACTGTCGCCATCTAGTGTCACATTTGTATAATGCACTTCACAACACATTTAAATGTTTCATTTGCAGCTGTATAGCTGAGTCCATGATCTGGTGATTTTAGAGGTGCTTGGATGGTTTGGGGAGAGGGGAGATTTTGACTTTCCAAAAATATGTATAATAGGCAGAAATGCATATTTTATTATGTCTTTATAACATTTTTCTCCAAGGAGCTCAAATTGGCATACATGGTTCTTCTCTCCCTGCTCATTTAATCCACAACAATCCTGTGAGGTAGGCTAGGCTGAGAGGCAGTGATTGGCCCCCAATCTTCCTGGCTGAGTGGGGATTTGAACCCTGGTCTCCTAGGGTCAGCACAGACAGTACTGAGCTTGATTCGCCCAAGGCCCATCTGAATCAAATTGCCTCCTATGCCTCTGGAAGGTAGGACTCGAACCCATGGCTTCAAGCTCCAAGAAAGGAGATTCTGACTAAACATCAGGAAAAACAAAGTAAGAGCTGTTCAACAGCGGAATGGTCTGCTTTGGGAGGTTGTGGACTCCCCTTCCTTGGAGGTTTTCAAGCAGAGTTTGGATGGCCACCTGTCATTGATGCTTTTGCTGAGTTTCCTGCATTGCAGGGGGTTGGACTAGATGACCACCTGAATCCCTTCCAGCTGTACCATTCTACGATTCTATGACCACTGCCAATGATGGCACCTAGCCTAGGGTTACCAGACGTCCCCATTTCCCAGATTTGCGAATAAGTCCCCGGACAAATTCCGTCCCTGGAATGTCCCCGGATTTCATCTAATGTCCCCGGGAAATGCAGCAGTGGCAGTCTCAGCAGCCCAGAGCAGTTGGCTCTGGCTGGCCTCAGGAGCTGCTCAGAAGTCCCCATATGATGGTGGTGCAGGGGCTCTAAGATGCAGCTTCCGGGCTGCCTCCACCTTCCCTGACCCCAGCAACTAAGCCGTGAAGGGAGGCTTCATGCTGCCTGTTGGAGCAGCCTCCCAACTCCTACTTGCGTGCAAGCAGGAGGGGGCAGGGATCTCTCAGTTAGGCACTGGGAATCCTCCCTTCCCAGCTGAGGGATCCCAGCCCCCTCCTGCTTGCTCGCAAGTAGGAATGGGATTGGGGCTGCTGTGATGGGAAGGGAGGCATCATGCTGCCCAAGCCTCGCCGCCACTGCCCTCTCGGTCCTCCTTCTCCGCCTTCCATGCCTGACCCACTGCGCACCGCTTCCCCACCACCACCACCGAAGAACCAACAACTCAGGGGCCACCCAGGCTCATGGAGAAAGGAGATAGAAGCCTCAGAGGAAGGGGAAACATGGCAGTTGAGGTCAAGGTGGTGGCCGCCCCTCTGCCACCGCCATCACTGCAGCATCAACATCCCGAATGTGTAGTATTCATTCATTCATTCATTCATTCATTTAAAGTGTCCCCAGATTCATTGAAAAAAATCTGGTAACCTTATCCTAGCCATGATGGCTCTGCTCTGCCCTCTGAAATCAGAAGCAGCAATGTTCTTCAACGCCAGGGGTCAGTAAACTTACCGTGCCTCGGGCCGGTATCTCCAGCACCGATCGCGTGGCGGGCAGGGGAGCATGTTCCCATACGCATGCGCACACGCTATTTCCGGTGCACCTCTGGGTCAGAGGAGCACCAGAAATAGCTTGTGTGCATGTGCACAGGCCTCCTCCAAACCGGATGTGCACCGGAAATAACGCATGCGCATGCGCAGATAATGCTTTCGCATGCGCATAAGCTATTTCTGGTGCTCCTACGACCCGGAAGTGGGCAGCTGCTCAGTGCAGTGCCGGTAAGAGTGGGTGGCAGCAGCAGGTGTCACCGTGGGCTGGATAAACAAGTCCGTCGGGCCTTATCTGGCCCGCAGGTCTTAGTTTGGGGACCCCTGCTCAACGCCACTTGCTGGAAACCACAGCAGCTGTGCTCAGATCCTGCACCCTGCTTTCCAGCAGGCATCCATTGGGCCACTGTGAAAAGAGATTGCTGAGCTTCAACGGGCCCCTGGCCTGATCCAGCGGCCTCTTCTTATGTTCTTATGCTCTTATGGTGCCACGTAAACAATTCTATGTGCATCCTCGCCCCCGGCCCCCAGCCGCCATCCCTCCCCTCCCTCCACCGTTAAAATTAAAAAGGGGAGGGAGAGAGAGAGAGAGAGGTCCCTCTGGACACACGGCGACTCCAGAGCATAAAGATTAACAGTCCTTTAATAATGCTGCAAATCCCAGGCAAGGAGGGAATGCCTCTTTCACGCTATTAATATTTCTCCATCCCGCCGCACTATTCCAGATGGCTCTCAGCTTTAATGCCCCCTCCATCCTTCACATGAATCTGCTACTGCAATATCTGTTTCCCCATGGTACAGAGCAGAGCAGGGACAGGAAGTGTGTGGCAGGGAGGGCACACCCACATTTTCCTTCTCCTCCCAACTTGCTGAATTTTCAGGGATTTGCTCCGAAATGCTTCACCTTTTCAGGAACTCTGAGCAGGCTTTGTTCGCCATCAGCAGCAGCGGCACCTGATTGGCTACGTCGTGCTGCGATGTCACCACGTTTGCTCTGCGATCCCCGATTGGAACGTTGTAAGAAGGGGAGAGAAGCCATATCACAGCTGACCGGCAACAAACGTTTTGGGCAGAGCGGCAAACTGGCTGCAGGAAGGAAGGACTGAAAAGAAGGTTGACGCTCCTCAGCGTTGTCATAAAGCCAAATCAGAGTGAGGGCAGGAGCTTGAAACAGGGTTTCCTGACATCACTCTGGCTGCTTCTGTGTAAGAACATGATGCTCAACTAGACAGGCCTTTGGCCTAATCCAGCAGGGCTCATCTTAACATAAGGTAAAGGTAAAGGGACCCCTGACCATTAGGTCCAGTCATGGCCGACTCTGGGGTTGCGGCGCTCATCTCGCTTTATTCGCCGAGGGAGCCGGCGTACAGCTTCCAGGTCATGTGGCCAGCATGACTAAGCCGCTTCTGGCAAACCACAGCAGCGCACGGAAACGCCATTTACCTTCCCGCCAGAGTGGTACCTATTTATCTACTTGCACTTTGATGTGCTTTCGAACTGCTAGGTTGGCAGGAGCAGGGACCGAGGAACGGAAGCTCACCCCATCACGGGGATTTGAACCACCGACCTTCTGATCGGCAAGCCCTAGGCTCTGTGGTTTAACCCACAGTGCCACCCGCATCCCTCATCTTAACATAGAATCATAGAATTGTAGAGTCGGAAGGGACCCAGTGGGTCATCAATTTAATGTAATGACATTTTAATGTATTTTTCATCTTTGTTGGAAGGCTCCCAGAGTGGCTGGGGAAACGCACCCAGATAGGCAGGGTACAAATTATTATTATTATTATTATTATTATTATTATTATTATTATTATTATCAAGTCCATCCCCCTGCAATCAGCGGCATAGCTAGCCACTTGGATATCTGGTGCGGGGGCGTGTCCTGCAGCCAAGGGCGGAGCAATCCGCCCATGGGGGCGGGGCAAGTCTATCCAATGCTTAGAGCCTCTCCACCGCCTCCCCCTCAGCTGTAGGGCAGGTGAAGGAGAGGCAGTAGGCAGCCGCAAGTCCCACGCTGCCGTTTCAGGCAGCACGGAACCTGCGGGCACCTAAGACACCGCGTCACTCCTAAAAAGTTTTGTGAGCCATTTTTTAAAAACAAACTCATTTTGTCACACACACCCCTCAGTGATGACACCCAGGGAGCACCACACACCCCGCACCTCCCTTTCTCCGCCACTGCCTGCAATGCAGGAATATGCAGCTGTCCCATCCGGGGATTGAACTTACAACCTTGGCATTATCAGCACCAGGCTCTAACCAAGTGAGCTATCCAGACTGACATGTCCTTATATAGACTGGAGGTCCATTTCACACGGCATCAGAACGGGCAGCACCTCTCCTTTGGAACTCCCCGTTGTTCTGTGTTCCGATGGGGCCATACTTGTCTCCAGCACTTCCTGTGATTTCATATGATATTTTTTGGTGCAGGAACTCAGGGCGGGGAGGGAGGGGGAAGGCGTTCCACTCTTCAGCCTCAGAATCCTCCCCCAGAAATCCCAAAGTGGAGGCAAACTGGATCACCCGAGATGCCAAGGAAATGTCAGCCCGTCACTTTCTCCTCTCGTTCTCTTTCTCTCTCCCCCCCACCCCTCCTATTACGGATCTCTCCCCTCCTGATGGCTTTTCATCAAGCTGTCAGCGAGTGACAAAATGCATTTACACACTCATGCAGATGCACACTCACCAGAAGGGATAGGAAGGAAGAGGGGGAGCAACCACCTGAGTCTAGTTTTCATCTTCCAGATTTGGAAGATTATTCATCGCAAGCTGTTAGACGCTCCTGACTCACACGAGCTATGGGTGTTCCAGTTATGTCAGGGCTGGGGAACCGAATGCGGCCCTCTAGTCCTTACTAGCTGGCCCCTGAGACTCCCTCTGCTCCATATCCCTCCCTAGCTCTCCTTGAGTATCTTCTCCTGTCTGGCCTTATCCTCCCCATAAGATAAATATAAAAAGCTACTTCATAGCGAATCAGGTCAAGGCCCCATCTAAGTCCTGGACTCCCTCTCCTCAGACTGACAGCAGTTCTCTGGGGTCTCAGGCCTTGAGCTCTTCTTCCCCATCACATCCTCTGTTTGAATCTAGGCCCTTCTGCACGCCAGGCAGGTTCTCTGCAGCAGAACTCTCCTCGAACTCTGAGCAAGCGTCTTGTTTGCCTGAGTGGAGGAAAGAGAAAGGGGAAATGTGTGTAGAAACTGGAAACTAGAGGCAGTGTGGTGTAGTGGTTAGAGAGCCAGACTACGCCTACCTCACAGGATTGTTGTAGGGATGAGATGAGGAAGGGGCAGAACCATATACATCAGCTTTAGCTTCTTGAAGAAAGTGGTGGGATAAAAATGCAAAAGATTAAGCCTTCCTTTTAGGTGCTGAAATCCCAAGGGAGCAGAAAAAAACTACAGTGGTACCTTGGGTTAAGAACTTAATTCGTTCCAGAGGTCCGTTCTTAACCTGAAACTATTCTTAACCTGAAGCACCACTTTAGCTAATGGGGCCTCCCGCTGCCACCGCGCTGCATGATTTCTGTTCTCATCCTGAAGCAAAGTTCTTAACCCAAGGAATTATTTCTGGGTTAGCGGAGTCTGTAACCTGAAGCATCTGTAAGCTGAAGCATCTGTAACCCTGTACAGTGGTACCTTGATTTAAGAATAGCTTAGTTTCTGAACAACTTGGATTAAGAACGCTGCAAACCTGGAAGTAGGTGTTTTGGTTTGTGAACTTTGCCTTGGAAGCAGAACATGTTCCACTTCCTGTTGAGTGTCTTCCATTTGCAAATTGACTCCCCCGCTACTATGGGATAGCACGCCTTAGTTTAAGAACGATTTGGTTTAAGAACAGACTTCTGGAATGGATTAAGTTTGTAAACCAAGGTACCACTGTATTTATGTATGCAACCACGGCTGCGTGGATGTTATTGGCCCAGAGATGGTCGCCAGGAAGCGAGTGTGGCCCTCCCTCTCACCACCCTTGCTCTCTAATCAGTCCCTGCTTTGCCACTAAAATGGGATGGGCTCACCATCTCTGTCTCGCGGCCCAGCCTCTGAGCATGCCAAGAGTGTAAAACGCCGAATGACATTTCTAGGAGCGCTTCTCCACAGCCTCTGACACCTTTGTCTCACGGTCAGCTGGCATTAGCCCTGCCATATAAATGAGGGGTTCCTGTGGCTCACCCCCCCCTGCAGCCCATGCCCCAGATTCCTTTTCGGGGCCAGCCAGGTTAAGGGCATCCCAATTTCCCCCAGGTGAGAATTGCTCTTAATGAATAATGTATCTGACCACCTTTCCCTTGAGCGCAGGAGTTATCTGGCCTGCGTCTCTGCGTCCCCTTCCGCAACGCTGATATCTCCTTTTTCCCAGGGTTCCTTTAGCAGAATGGGTATCTCGTCGCCCAGGATCTCTGTCCGCATGCTAAGCAGAGGGAGAGGATTGCACCATCATCAATCAAAGGCCAGAAGGACGACAGACCTCGCTGCTTTCGAAAAGGAGTTGCGGAGATCCAATCAGATCTTCGGCCAAGAGCGGGGAAAGAAAACTCCAGGCTAAAGGGAGAGGCTTTCCTGAGCCCACCCCCCTGATCTTGCTGACAGGGTGGGGGCACAGGGGGTGGCAGGGAACAAATGAGACCACTTAAATAGTAATTAAGTCCTAATGGCCTGCACAGATAGGTCTCCACCGGCTTGGAAATGTGCGATGCTGGGAATTAGATGAGGATATTCACAAGTGCGCCGGCAACCTGATTAAAACAGCATTAACCCCGTTATGATTACAGCTTAAAAAAATAAAAATCTATGTTTGTTATGTTGAAATAGATATAGCACAAATTTCTCGCCCTTTCTCTAGCTCAAGGCTTTCTCTAGCTCTCTGCCACTATTAAGAGTTTAAGAACGGTCTGCCAGACCAGACCAGTGGCCCACCTAGTGGTGGAAGAATGACAAGGAAAGAGCCAGTCTGGCTTCTCCAGGGAGGGAGATACAAAGCTGTCTGGGAGCAGCCACCAAAAAGACTCTCTCCTGCGTCCCCGCCAAGTGTGTGGGTGGTGGGACCTAGAGATGTGCCTCCTCAGAAGATTGTGGAGCGAAGAAAGGAAGGAAGGAAGGAAGGAAGGAAGGAAGGAAGGAAGGAAGGAAGGAAGGAAGCCGCTTTGAGACTCCATAATAATAATAATGATTAGAAGAAGAGTTTGGATTTGATATCCCGCTTTATCACTACCCGAAGGAGTCTCAAAGCAGCTAACCTTCTCCTTTCCCTCCCCCCCCCCACAACAAACACTGTGTGAGGTGAGTGGGGCTGAGAGACATCAGAGAAGTGTGACTAGCCCAAGGTCACCCAGCAGCTGCATGTGGAGGAGCGGAGACGCGAACCCGGTTCCCCAGATTACGTATCTACTGCTCTTAACCACTACACCACACTGGCTCTAATTTATTTATATCCCATCCTCCCCACACGAAACTGGCCTCAGAGCGGCTAACAACAATAAAAGTAACACAGCATTCTAAAATCAATATTCTAAATTCAATTCAAAATCAAATTAATGGCAACCACTGGGCCAGAGTTCTATGAGGATCACCAAAGGAGGGGGTCAGACTATGCCTTGGCTAAAGGCCTGGTGGAACAGCTCTGTCTTGCAGGCCCTGCGGAAAGATGTCAAGTCCCTATCCTTAGGGTAGTGATGAAGCGGGATATCAAATCCAAACTCTTCTTCTTTTCTTGGCATGCTCGCACCCGCCTTAAGCGCTGCTCTTCGTGCTCTTCCATGTGGGATTGCTCGCGGGGGCTCTGCCTGAGCAAAATCCTCCATGATGTGCAAGGCTCCATGCATTGCACCCTGCCCTGGCTTGCCCTGCCTCTGGGCTCAGGGCATGCGCGCCACACCGGGTGCCCAAGTGCCTAGCTCTGCCGCTGCTGCCAAGAAGTGCATTAGTACATGACCAGAGACCCCCTGGAAGGGACGCGGGTGGCGCTGTGGGTTAAACCACAGAGCCTAGGACATGCCGATCAAAAGGTTGGCAGTTTGAATCCCCACGACAGGGTGAACTCCCGTTCCTCGGTCCCTGCTCCTGCCAACCTAGCAGTTCGAAAGATCGTCAAAGTGCATGTAGATAAACAGGTGCCGCTCCAGCGAGAAGGTAAACGGCATTTCCGTGAGCTGCTCTGGTTCGCCAGAAGCGGCTTAGTCATGCTGGCCACATGATCTGGAAGCTGTACACCGGCTCCCTCGGTTGATAAAGCGAGCTGAGCGCCGCAACCCCATAGTCGGTCATGACTGGACCTAATGGTCAGGCGTCCCTTTACATTTACCTTTAGAGACCCCCTAGATCAGATCAATGACTTGCATAATCCAGCATCCTGTTCTCACAGTGGCCAACCAGAAACCTCAGTGTCAAACCCCGAAACAGGATCCAAAGAGATCCCCTCCTTCAGTTTCCAGCAGCTGGTATTCAGAAGCATCACTGCATTTGACCGTGGAGACAGGACAGAGCCACTGCAGCTCACAGTTGCTGCAAGCTGTGAGTTTGAACGCGGAATGGGAAGAGGCCACTTGAGATCAGGAATGAGACTCTTCTTTCTCCCCCCCCCCTCTATCCTGCCCCCATTGCACTCCCCTTGCAGGGAGAGTTAATCTCATTGACCCAAATTCTCTTTTGTCGGCAAAAGGAAGGGCCTCCTCCGGAGACGAGGAGAGTGAGGAGAGAAAACCATGCGGATAATAAGGCTCCGACCGACAAAGCGTTTCGAAATGCCACGTGGAGGCGAGAGGAGGCAGGAGGTGCCCCTGTGAAGGGAGAAAAGGAAAGAAAGCAAATTCTAAAGCCCTGTGGCAGGTGAAGTGCGCCCTTTTGACAGAAAGAAGGTCACTGTCTTCCAAAGAGGTTGTTATCCAATTTCCCCCAACAAAACCAAGATATTTCAGCTGCTTGCGAATGGTGGAGAATCGCTAGATTCAATAGCCAAGCCAAGCGCATATGTGTGGTTTTGAGGGTGCGCACACATAGGGCCAGTGTGGCGGTGTGATTGGAGCGCAAATCAGGATCGTTTTTAAGTTGGAATGGAGAGGAGAAGGCCATCTTGAGCGCCTTTGACAATTTTGCCATCTAGGAAATTAATTTCAAAGCGTCTACTCTGAGTAAGACCAGCACTAAGTAGGTTACATACACTTCAGGTTACATACGTTTCAGGTTACAGACTCCGCTAACCCAGAAATAGTGCTTCAGGTTAAGAACTTTGCTTCAGGATGAGAACAGAAATCGTGCTCCGGCGGCGCGGCGGCAGCAGGAGGCCCCATTAGCTAAAGTGGTGCTTCAGGTTAAGAACAGTTTCAAGTTGAGAACGGACCTCCGGAACGAATTAAGTACTTAACCCGAGGTACCACTGTACTAGACTCTAAGCCAGCCTTTCTCAACTTGTGGGTCCCCAGATGTTGTTGAACTACAACTCCCATCACCCCTAGCTAGCAAGGCCAGAGTTCAGGGATGATGGGAGTTGTAGTCCAACAACATCTGGGGACCCACAGGTTGAAAACTGCTGCAGTTTTGCTCCCTTCCACAGGCAACTGTTCAGCCTCTTTGAAAACAAGAGATTTGACTAGAAGATGTACTGGATCCATCAGGGCTCTTCCTATATTCTTAGGATTTTCTTTTCCCCATGTTTCTCATTGAATTGTGATGTTGCTTCATTTTTAAACCCTTCATTTCGGGTTCCGCTGTGATTTGTCAATTTTATTGCTCTTCCGCAGTCCCTTCTGCTATTTACCAGTCACACGCACAGAGAGGCGCACACACACACACACACACACACACACACAGACCTTTCAATAATTTTGATGCTTTAATATGGCATACGTTTGCTTTTTTAAAAAAACAAATAAATCTGAATAGCGCACTGGGAATTTTGACGAACCAAGTAAATGTGGTTAGTAAATACATTCACAGCCACGCAGAATCGCCGATGTTTGTTTGTTCCATTTATAAGTTGGCCAATATAAACTGTTCCTTTCGCCGCACACACAAATTTAAAGCTACAATTTAAACAAGGCAAAGATATGTGAAGGCGGCAGATAAAAACAAAGCAGGTTGGAAAAGGAGGCAAATATCAAGGGGCAAAAGTAGGAATAATCAATGTCATAGGATTGAACTTGTGGCCAACCAGATGTCTTAATGGGAAGCCTGCAATCAGGACTTAAACACAAGAGCGCTCTCTCCTTCTGTGGTTCCCAGCAGCTGACATTCAGAAGTTTTTACTGTTCCAATAGTGGAGGCAGGCAGAGCATTGCCATCAGGCCTAGCAGCCACTCATAGCCCAGAACCACAGAATTGTAGAGCTGGAAGGGACCCTGAGGGTCATCTAGTCCAACCCCCTACAATGCAGGAATCTCAGCTAAGCATCCATGACAGATGGCCATCCAAGGGAGTCCACCACCTCTCATGGGAGTCTATTCACTGTTGAACAGCTCATAGTGTCAAAAGGCTCTTCCTGATGTTTAGCTGAAATCTCCTTCCTTGTATCTTGAAGGCCATTGTTTCGAGTCCTACCCTCCAGAGGAGAAAGCAAGCTTGTTCCCTCTTCCATGTGACAGCCCTTGCAACAACTGATTATTGTTCTCATACAGTGGTACCTCGCAAGACGAAATTAATTCATTCTGCGAGTTTTTTTGTCTTGTGAAGCACGGATTTTGGAAAAGCTTCAAAAATCACCAAAGTCTTCAAAAAACTCAAAAAAGGCTACCACACCGCGTGCTATGAGTTGCTCCTCGAAGTCAAGTCGCAACTGCACCCCCTGAATGCACGGTTTCAAGAAAAAGGAAACAAACTTGCAAGACAAAGGAAACAAACTTGCAAGACGTTTCCGTCTTGCGAAGCAACTCAAAAAACGAAAAACTCTTTCGTCTTGCGAGTTTTTCGTCTTACGAGGCATTCGTCTTGCGAGGTACCACTGTATCTCCTCTCTTCTCCAGGCTAAACATACCCAGCTCCTTCAACTTGTGATGGCCTGGGACTCGGGCTCGGACTCGGAACCAGAGGAGTCTCAGTCCGCACTGGATCCTTTGCCTCAGGCGGCCTCTGAACCTAGTCTGGGGCTTGATCCTGAAGAGTCCCAGTCTGCACAGGTTCCCCTGCAACAAGCACCAGGTGGGCTGAGTCGGTGGGCTGAGCCTGTCTTGGCTCCAGATGCGGGGACTGCCTCGTTGCCTTCAGCTGGGCCATCACTTACAGCTGCTCCACTACCAGTTGGGTCAGGAGAGGCTGGGGCAGCCCCTAGGTCCAGTAGCCCACCGACATCTCCCGAGCTGCAGAGACTAAGGTCTGAGAGAAGGAGAGACCCGAGTACTCGCAGGAGGAGTGCTCACCTTCGGGCAAAACAGGGAGGTGAGTCACCGGGGGATCAGGACTGGCCGTTACCCCATCAGAGATAAAAGGCTGTCGGACCCTGCCTCAGGTTGTGGGAGCAACATTGCTGTTTGCTAGAACCTGCCTGAGACCCTGTGCCTGACCTTGCCTGGTTTCCTGTCTCGTGTCCTGCCTTGGCCCCATCGGACTGACTCCTCGTGGAATCCTTGGATTTGGGACTGGACCTGGACCATGTTGCTCAGGTTACCCCCGGGCCCAGAAAGCAACTGTTCCTCATAAGACTTGGTTTCCCAACCCTTGATCATCTTGGTTGCCCTCCTCTGCACACATTCCAGCTTGTCTTCTCTTCCTCCTCTGCAAATTTGTCCAGCAGCCCTCTACCTTGCTGGTCATTGCTGCCTCCTGCAGGAGTGAGTTCCATCGTTTAATTCGCTGCTGTGTGAAGGTGAATCCACGTTAATTTTCTCCGTTTGGGAGGCTTCAAATGCACTCCTTCTCCATGCTGAAAATCTGCGGTCCATCTGCTAAGCCAACCACCCGTAAAAAAGTCCTCCTTAGGTTTCTGATGCTACCTGACAACCGGCAGGAATCATTGTCAACACGCAAAGCATGTAGTACAAAACCTGGCGTATATCCTGGGAGCAAGGGTATGGGAGAGAAAGGGGGAAGTGGGGCGTGCATATATTTCAGGCTGAAACTCCGGCACAACGAGAGGAAGAAGAAGAAAATGCTGCCCTGGGTGACTGAGCTATACGAAGGGGGGAAGGAGACCCAGAGAGCCAGGTTTTTTTCATCCGCGACCTGTTATTGATGCCGCTGGCAAGAGGAGGCGATGATGCTCAAGACGGATGCAGGAAAGGATGCGGGGAGACAGCCTCACCGAGAAAACATGTGTGTGTTAAGGATGGGGAGAGGGGGTGAATATGAGAGCTGGGTTCTCCTGCCAAAATCAATGGCCTCTCCCCATAATTGCCCTTATTTCCTTTGTCAGGATGGCAGATGCTTGTGTCAAGAGAGAGAGCTGCTGGCTGGGGATGCTGGCATGACGCCGGCCGTGGGCATCCATAGCTGCTGGTTATCCACCAGTGAGGAATTTTTGGACTGTCTACAGGATGTCCTCGGCGCGCATAAGATGAGCACCAGTAGATCTATGGAGCGAAAGAAAATGATGGGGGGGGCAGGGTGGTAGGGAGGGAGGCTCAGTTTAAATGATCAACCTTGAAATAAGGTTCAGCTGCATATCTAGTCTGATTCCACACACATGGAAATGAAGGCAAGGTGTCATCACATCCATTGCATCAGGCTCTGTTGTGCTTAGATCATAGAATCATAGAGTTGGAAGACTTTTAGAAGACATCTGAAGGCAGCCTGGTTTAGGGAAGCTTTTAATGTTTAGTAGACTATTGTATTTTAATATTCTGTTGGAAGCTGCCCAGAGTGGCTGAGGAAACCCAGCCAGATGGGCAGGGTTTAAATAATAAATTATTATTATTATTATTATTATTATTATTATTATTATTATGAGATCCCAAGGGTCATCCACTCCAACCCCCTGCAATGCAGGGTCCTGATTGAGGCTTGCCCTCCGGTCTTACAGTATTCCTATTGCTGTCATGGTAGATATTGCTAGTGGGATGCGGGTGGCACTGTGGTCTAAACCACAGAGCCTGGGGCTTGCCAATCAGAAAGCTGGCGGTTCAAATCTCCACAACGGAGTGAGCTCCCATTGTTCTGTCCCTGCTCCTGCCAACCTAGCAGTTTGAAAGCATGCAGTGCAAGTAGATAAATAGGTACCGCTGTGGCGGGAAGGTAAACGGCATTTCTGTGGACTGCTCTGGTTTTGCCAGAGGTGGCTTAGTCATGCTGGCCACATGACCTGGAAATCTGTCCGCTCCTCCACATGCAGCTGCTGGGTGACCTTGGGCTAGTCTCTGAAGTCTCTCAGCCCCACTCACCTCACAGAATGTTTGTTGTGGGGGAGGAAGGGAAAGGAGAATGTTAGCCGCTTTGAGACTCCTTCAGGTAGTGATAAAGAGGGGTACCAAATCCAAACTACTCTTCTTCTTCTTCTTCTTCTTCTTCTTCTTCTTCTTCTTCTTCTTCTTCTTCTTCTTCTTCTTCTTCAGGTTGAGCGTTTTCAGGTTGCGTCCCACAGCGACCCGGAAGTACTGGAAAGGGTTACTTCCGGGTTTCGCCGCTTGGGCCTGCACAGACGCTCAAAATGACGTCACACACATGCGCAGAAGCGGCGAATGACAACCCACGCACGCGCAGACGCAGGTTGCGTTCCGCTCAGGTTGACCAGAGGTACCACTGTTTTATTATAAGAACATAAGAAAAAGAACTGGCAGATCAGGCCAGTGGCCCACCTAGTCCAGCATCTTGTTCTCACAGGGCCCAACCAGGTGCCCCAAAGGGAAACTAGCAAGCATGACCCGAGCACAACAGCATTTTGCTTTCCTGTGGCTTCCAGCAGCTGGTACTCAGAAGCCCTACTGCCTCCAAGCATGGAGACAGAGCTTCTTCTCTTCCTTGGCAATCATTCGTAGCTGAGTAAGATTGTCTTCCATAAACACGCTTTTAACAATGAGTCCGTAAGTGACTGTGGAGGCCAATTCTGGATCCACAAGTCCTTCCACAGTGGGGACATTGGTTTCCGGGCGGGAGCTGATCACGGTGTGCATTTGCCAAGCGTGCCTTCCTTTTAGCACGTTTCTCCTTTGCGTCCTGAGTTCGAGTGTCTTCAAAGCCCATGACACTTTTGGTCAAGGCTGTTCTCCAACTGGAGTGCTCACAGGCCAGTGTTTCCCAGTTGTCAGTGTTTATACTGTATTTTTCTAGATTTGCCTTGAGACAGTCTTTAAACCTCTTTTGTTGACCACCAGCATTACGCTTTCCATTTTTAAGTTCGGAATAGAGTAGTTGCTTTGGAAGACGATCATCAGGCATCCACACAACATGTCCGGTCCAATGAAGTTGATGTTGAAGAATCATTGCTTCGACACTGCCGATCTTTGCTTCTTCCAGGACACTGGCATTAGTCTGCCTGTCTTTCCAAGTGATGTGTAAAATTTTTCAGAGACACCGTTGATGGAATCTTTCGAGGAGTTGGAGCATAGTCAGTATGGCTAGTGGAATGTGGGGCTGTGAACACCTCGTAAATAAGCCTTCCGTGATACCCACAGGTTGAGTTTCTGAAACTAGGTAGTGAAAACTGTACCTGCAACAGATGCTACAAATACCTTCAGACTTACCAATCTGAAATTACTTCCCACAAGAAGATGCACTGAACATTTTTTATTTTTATTTTTTTACTCTTTTTGCTCCTTTTCTTTTTTATTTTTTACAAGATTCTGCTTGCTTGGAAGTCAGGACAAACTTCAAAGGGAGTTTGAGGCTACGAGTCTCTAGGCCAGGCCTGCGATATATTTTTCTCATTGTTAATAATAAAATAAAAATGAATGGGGTTGATCATGCATGGCTTAATAAATATTTATGCCACCGCGAGAATTCATGACGGAAATAAATAGCGGTTATTTTCTCCGCTTAGGACAGAAATGTTTCTGAAGTGGAATTAAATGTGTGATTTATACATCCAGGAAGGATGTAATTGGATTTATAATAAACAGGTGTTTACATCCTTATCAAACCTGTAATGATGTCATAACAAGGAAATGTGGGGAGCGGTGGGGGGGGGATCTATATAGCCACTCGAGTAATGGAGCCCTGGCTGAAGGCTGAAAACTCAGCTTGGCTGTAATTCCATCAAGAAGGGACCAGGAGCATCGTAAACCTTCCTGAGCGAAAACTCCAATCACCAGAACCCCCAGGGGATGGAGTTACAGATGGAGCAGATTGGGTAGCTTGGGAAGCACATAAGAACATAACATAAGAATCATAGATTCATAGGACTGTAGAATTGGAAGGAATCCCCAAGGGACATCAAGTCCAGCCCTCTGCAAGTCAGAAATCACAGTGTCAGGGAACCAGCCAGCAATAAATCACACAGAGTAGACATAGCTGTCAACCGTCCCTTATTTGGCGGGAAACTCCCTTATCCCAGCGCCGTGTCCCGCTGCTGTCCTTATTGATGATGTCCCTTAAATTTCCCAGGTTTCAAAGGAAGCAGCTCCTCTCCCTCCCTCCCTCCCTCCCTCCCTCCCTCCCTCCCTCCCTCCTTCCCGGACAGGGAGGAGGAAGGCTCCAACTGTGTTGCTTGGCTGCGTTGCTCACCCAGTAAGGAGTCTAAGAATGACTGGGGGGGTGGAGCTTGCATGCCTTGTGCCGATCAAATCAGCCGCGTTGCCTGGGGACTCGCCTTTGCTCAGCGCTTCCCAGAGGAGAGGTGACAGTGGTTTTCCTTCCTGCATCCCCTTTGCCGGGTTGCTGCACTGTGGGAACCACTGCTTGAGGCTTCGTTTGGCTGCTGGCTGGGCTTTCTGCCTTTGGCTTGGAGGGGCTCAGAGGTTGAACATACCTGTGCCCTGAAAATCCCTTATTTTGGCTGCTGATCCCTTATTTTCGAGGCTGCTGGTCCCTTATTTTCAAATCTGAAGTTGACAGCTATGGGAGTAAGTGATGTTAACTCTGTTCGAAGAAACAAGGACTGCTCAGGGTAGCCATGCCTAATGAGCACAACGACTCTTCTTGGTAGGCCTTGTGAGGTTGTGGTGGAGGCTGAAGTTCCCCGCCTTTCCGCAGCTGCCAAAATCATCTCTTCCCCCAGGTTTTCCCCAAGCAATCTCAGACTCTGCCATTGCGCCTGTCCCTCCTCCTCCATACCTCTTCTGGTCCTGGGAAACTGCATTCTATTAAGTGGCTACAACATGCCAACAGATCCTCTCCTGAAGTTGTCAGGTTATTTGAATGAAATGGTAAAGGAAGGAAATTTGTCGAGCTGTTACAGGACCCATTGTCAGGTCCAAACCTTTCTATAACTACACATCAGAGGGACAGCAAGATGAAAATTCGGTTGGTTAAAATCTGGGATATTGTAGAAACGGCGAAAGGTTGCAGAGTGCATTCAGTTATGGGATGGGAACAGAAAGTTTTAATGGTAATTGGGGATTATTCATGAACTTTATGAGGAATAGATATGGATTAGATATTAACTGCTGTAATTCACTCAAACTAATTTAAAATAGTGTTGAGTTATTATTACGGTTAATGATTGTATTTATAACCTTGGCTTATATTGCACTTTATTATATTTATGTCACTGCTGAAGTGTAGTTGATTGTATTTGGAGCTATGGATTGGTTTTTAAGCCAGAATTAATTTGAGTCAGGGAACACGAAGATAGAAAGATACTTTGCGTAACAGGCATTTCCAGGTTTGATTGTGTAACTATTGCCCGTTCTTCATCATGTATGATGTACAGATTAATTGAATTATTCTCATCTATTACAAAGCCGGATGAAAAGCAAGCATTAATTACATGTATATATTCATATGTGCATTTAAATATTGGGTTTATTAAAAGGAAATAATGAGATTTTCAGCCTTGGAAGGTGCACTCTTAATCATAGCTTTAAAAATATATCTTTTAAAATGCTTTACAATTGCAGAATAAAAAAAAAAATGAAACCAGCAGATTTCTGATTGTGTTCCAAGAATGCACAGATAGGACAGGATCTGACCTCTGCTCACTCAGCACACGTGTAGAAAAGAGCTTAATTGTCAGGGCACAAGAGAACAGAAAATAACAGAGCACAAAATGCTTTATTGAAAGGAAAACAACCTTGCAAGGCCACTGCACAAGACCTTCCCCATCAGTTAGCATCATCTCAACCCTATCCAGATGGAAATCAAATTAGGATTGGTACCTCAAGGGAAGAACATGTAGGGGAAAAGGTGGCTGGCTGATGGAACTTGCCTGCCCCCCAACTCTATTATTCAGGTTTTTATCTCTTAATATTCTGGTCTTTGGGGAGGCCACACCATGGGTAGGTAAATACCCATGTGAAGGGGAGGTCAGTAGAGCACTGCTGGATTTGGACCTGCCAAGGGTTGCCCAAGATGACTTCAGAACTTAAAGTGGTCCAAAATGCAGTGGCATAGAATTGTATAATTATAGAATTGTAAAGTTGGAAGGGACCTCAAAGGTCATCTTGACCAACCCCCTCAATGCAGGAATCTCAACCAAAGCATCCATGACAGATGGCCATCCAACCTCTGCTTAAAAACCTCCAAGGAAGGAAAGTCCACCACCTCCCTAGGGAGACCATTCCCTCTTACTGTCAGACAACCTGTCCTGATGTTTAGTCAGAATCTCCTTTCTTGGAGCCTGGAGCCACTGGTTCGAGTCCTACCCTCCAGAGGAGGAGAAAACAAGCTTGCTCCATCTTCCATGTGAGAGCCCTTCAGATATTTGAAGATGGCTATCATATCTCCTCTCAGTCTCCTCTTTTCCAGGCTAAACATACTCAGCTCCATCAACTGCTTGATCATCTTGGCTGTAGACAATTCTGAACTAAAAGGACCAGTGGTGTGATTTGACACATCCTTTTTGAATCAGCCCTTTACTCAGAACTACAAAGGCTACAATTTAAGGATTTGAAGCAGGGAAGGGCTGTGGCTCAATGGTAGAGCCTTACATGCATAGCTTCAATCCCTGGAATCTCCTGGCACAGCTGGAAGAGAAGGCAGCCTGAACAGCTGAAGGAGCTGCTGCCAGTAAGTGTAGACAATATGAACTAGATGGACCAATGGGTCTGATAAGGCAGATGCCTTTGTTCCTAAGCTGAAAAAAGTCAAATATGCTCCTCTGCACACATTCCAGCTTGTCAACATCCTCCTTCAGTTGTGCTGCCCAGAACTGGACACAGCACTCTGACCAAGGCAGAATAGAGTGGAACTGTTACTTCATTTGATCTGGACACTAGACTTCTGTTGAATAGTATTAGCTTTCTTTTGCTGCTGCATCACACTGTTGACTTAAGTTAAGCTTGTGGTCCACTAAGACCCCTAGATCCTTTTCACATGTACTACTGGCAAGCCGTAGGGACGCGGGTGGTGCTGTGGTCTAAGCCACAGAGCCTAGGGCTTGCTGATCAGAAGGTCAGCGGTTTGAATCCCTGAGACAGGGTGAGCTCCCTTTGCTCGGTCTCTGCGCCTGCCAAACTAGCAGTTCAAAAGCACGTCAAAGTGCAAGTAGATAAATAGGTGCCGCTCTGGTGGGAAGGTAAACGGCGTTTCTGTGTGCTGCTCTGGTTCGCCAGAAGTGGCTTAGTCATGCTGGCTACATGACACGGAAGCTGTCTGCGGACAAATGCCGGCTCCTCGGCCTATAGAGCAAGATGAGTGCCGCAACCCCAGAGTCATCCGCAACTGGACCTAACAGTCAGGGGTACCTTTACCTTTACCTTACTGGCAAGCCAGGTCTCCCCCATCTTATATTTGTTCAGCTGGTTCTTCCTGCCTCAAACCCATATTCTAAAACAGCTGCATTGGTTGCCAATTCATCTCCAGGCTCAATTCAAGGTGTTCATGTTAGTATCCCAAGCCCTAAACAGCTCAGGCCCCAAAGATCCTTCCCTACAGAGCAGGGAGTGGAGACATCTTCTCCTTAGATATACCACCAGCACCAGCAGAAGACTCTGTCTCCCAAGACTCCTAGTCTACTTCCAAAAAACCTTACATTTTCTAAGTGCCTTAAATTGGGGATGGGGAACATCTGAGGGCTGAACCAGGCAGAGGGCCTTCTCGGTGGTGGCGCCTGCCCTGTGGAATGCCCTCCCATCAGATGTCAAGGAAATAAGCAACGATCTGACTTTTAGAAGAAATCTGAAGGCAGCCCTGTATTGTGTTTTTAATATTCTGTTGGGAGCTGCCCCGAGTGGCCAGGGAAAGTCAGCCAGATGGGCCGGGTATAAATAAATTATTGTTATTGTTGTTGTTGTTGTTGTTATTGTTATTAGTGCTCCTCCAGGTGTTGCTGGCCAGACTCCAACTCCTGTCAGCCCCTGTCAGCATAGCCAGTGGTGAGGGATGGTGGGATATGGAGCCAAATAACTGCTGGAAAGCTACAGATAATCCCAGCTCTGACAATGTGACAGGGGGACTTTCCCCACCTCCCTTTCCCAAAACATACAAGTTGGGGACAGCTGGATTTGATTGGCAGTCAAGTGAGGACAAGCAAAAGAAAAGGTGCTCTTCACACACAATATGTGCAGTTAGCCAGTGGAACTCATTACCACAAGATATGGTATTAAGCGAGATTAGCGCCGCAACCCCAGAGTTGGCCATGACTGGACCTAATGGTAAGGGGTCCCTTTACCTTTACCTTACATATAAGGGACACGGGTGTCACTGTGGGTTAAACCACAGAGCCTAGGACTTGCCGATCAGAAGGTTGGCGGTTCGAATCCCCGCGACGGGGTGAGCTCCCGTTGCTTGGTCCCTGCTCCTGCCAACCTAGCAGTTTGAAAGCACGTCAAAGTGCAAGTAGATAAATAGGTACCACTCAGGCGGGAAGGTAAATGGCGTTTCCGTGCGCTGCTCTGGTTCGCCAGAAGCGGCTTAGTCCTTCTGGCCACATGACCCGGAAGCTGTACACCGGCTCCCTCAGCCAATAAAGCGAGATGAGAGCCACAACCCCAGAGTTGTCCATGACTGGACCTAATGGCCAGGGGTCCCTTTACCTTTACCTTACATATGCAGGATCTAAGGCTTTATTCCATTGTTTAGAGCATGGAAGGAAGAACAGGCAAGAAACATTAGGGGGGAGAGAAGGGCTACATCTGATATATGGAGAGATGCCTGTAGGGAGAGAAAGAGGGAGAGGGAGAGAGAAGATGTGATCTAATCATCTCACGGAAGTACAA
Organism: Podarcis gaigeae; assembly: GCF_964106915.1. Classification (NCBI taxonomy): domain Eukaryota; kingdom Metazoa; phylum Chordata; class Lepidosauria; order Squamata; family Lacertidae; genus Podarcis; species Podarcis gaigeae. The sequence goes on from NC_139684.1 coordinate 14,201,073, forward strand.
AACCTCCTTTTAAGAAATTAGGTACTAGGATTTGGCAAGTTCAAGGCTTGGGAACGCTTCAGATAACAGCAAAGGAGGAAAGTGTGTGACTCGTTGGAAGCGGAGAGATAAAGGACAGAAGCCCAATGAAACAGGAAAGGCATATTTAAAAGGGGGGGTGTCCTCCTCCCTTCCTGCGGCTCCTCCGCACACTTTGAAGAGCCTCAAAGTACTGAATAATTTAATTAAAAATGAAACTCAGGAGAGGAGAGTTGGCTCATTGAAATGAGAAGGCACTACCACACTGGCAGAAAGCTCTAAAGCCTGGCACTGTGGGAGGGCATTTGCTCATGCATCACAGACTCATAGAATCATAGAGCTGGGAGGGTCGGCTAGTCCAGCCTCCCTGCAAAGCAGGAATCCATAGGGAAGGCAGAAAAACCAACCCCCCAAACCCCATGACATTATTTGCTCTGCACACACCCCTAACCACCCAGGAGAGGTCATGCCCAGAAGGTCTCCTGGCCCCCTGAATTGCCAGCTCCCCCAAGCTCAGTGTTTTCACCAGAGGGAGAAACTCAGAAATATAAATCCACTTGCTTGAGGGGTCGCAGCAAGGGGTCCAGTGTTGACAGCTTCAAAGAGACCAATGGAGTGAAATCAGTTTAATAAGGGGGCAGCGAGGCAGTTACGAAAGAGAGTAGAAAGGAAATTGTAGGGCAAGGAAACTTTTGCAACCAGAGGTCCACATTCCCTTCATTCTTGAGGGGCACATGCCAGCGGTGGGTGGGGTAATAGACAGAAGCAGGTGGAGCAACCAGTGTGAACTGTACCTTCTTCGCTCACCTGCCTGCCATTCCTCAAGCTGCAGCTGACCTAGCCACCTGCTGGCAGCCTTGTGAACTGCAGCGTGATGACAGCCCTACATTGCTATGTATATAGAAAGATATTATTGCTAAGCTATTACTCTTCTTTCCGATATAGCTTTCCTTGAATGGTGGCAGAGCACCTGTTTTGCATGCAGAATCTCTGTGTTCAGTCTCCAAAGTTTCCAGGTGGGATTCTAAATGTCTCCTGCCTGAAATCCTGAACAGCCTCTTACAGTCACTGTAGACAATTCTGAACTAAAAGGACCAGTGGTGTGATTTGATACGTCCTTTTTGAATCTACACTTTAAGGATTTGAAGCAGAGAAGGGCTGTGGCTCAATGGTAGAGCCTTGCATGCATAAGTTCCCAGCTTCAATCCCTGGAATATCCTGACACAGCTGGGAGAGAATGCAGCCTGAACATCTGAAGGAGCTGCTGCCAGTCAGTGTAGACAATATGAGCTAGATGGATCAGTGGGTCTGTTAAGGCAGATCCCTTTGTTCCTAAGCTGCAAATGGTCAAATATGCTCCATTAAAATAAAAAAAAACCCAGGAAAAATAATAAGCTATGAATTAAAAAAAATTCCAGGCAAGAGACCTAATGTTGAAAAGAGGTCTGAGATGTGCTTGCTGTGAGTCCCTCCCTCCTTCTGTTGGAGGTCGTGTATTTTCTTGGCAAAAGAGTCCCCTTCCTTGAAAGCAGCTTAGATTAGTGGCTTTAAAAGGGGAAATTAGGGAGAACAGAGAAAGCAGACGCAGCCATCAGACTTGATGAATAGCTCGCCGCCATTAAATACATATATGAATGAGCCACAGGAAAAACAGTGTAGGTACTCAAAACAAAGAGACTTGAAGATGAAATAGTCTTTATTAACAATGAGATGCCTTAATTCCACTGAGTTTTGGCTCAGGCGGATTCTCGCCTGTCTTCCTCTGCCATCAGCTGGGCGAAAATCAGGTCTCTTCCTACTTAAATATATTCTACTAGTGCCGGAGACTGAATGCCACAGTGATTTAAAGACTGATGTCCCAGTCAAATGCCTGGGTTTAAGTGTCCCTCGGCTATACATTTTCCTGCGTGATTTTTCTTTCTTGCCGTTCTCGAAAAAGTATTCGTATGCAGTTGAGGAGGGACAGAGGAAGCTGACATGCCAAGTCAGATCCTTGGTGTATAGGGATCAGTAATCCCTACACTGGCTGGCAGCAATCTGTAGGGTTTCAGGCAGCAGCAATGTGGGGCAGAAATGCTTCTGAATACCAGTTGGTGGAAACCTCAGGAGGGGAGATGTTATGTATTGAGTTGAATAGGATCCAAAATGCAGCAGTCTGATTGGTCCTAGAACAATAGGATCCAAAATGCAGCAGTCTGATTGGTCCTAGAACAATAGGATCCAAAATGCAGCAGTCTGATTGGTCCGTAGGAGCCACCCAACCCAGCTCCAGGTGGAAGTGAATCCGCAACCTGATTGGCCTACAGGAGAATCCCGGAAATAGCCAATCATGTGGGGACCACTGTGTAAATAATGTATATAAAGCAGACACTTTTGGGGGAACTTGCATTCCTCACTACTATGAGCTGAATAAAGAGCATGAAATCCACACTCAACTCCGAGTATATTTCAGGAGAGGACTCTTGTGCTCAGGTCCTGCTTTCCACCGAGACATCTGGGTGGCCGCTGTGAGAACAGTGTCCAGCAGGTCTATGTTTGGATTTGGATTTGATATCCCGCCTTTCACTCCCTTTAAGGAGTCTCAAAGTGGCTAACATTCTCCTTTCCCTTCCTCCCCCACAACAAGCACTCTGTGAGGTGAGTGGGGCTGAGAGACTTCAAAGAAGTGTGACTGGCCCAAGGTCACCCAGCAGCTGCATGTGGAGGAGCGGGGAATCGAACCCAGTTCACCAGATTGTGAGACTACCGCTCTTAACCACTACACCACACTGGCTCTCTCACCACACTGTTTATGTTCTTAAAAATGAGATCCTGGCATGGGCAGGTTCAGGCACCCATACTCCCCAGGGATTCCACCTTTGGCTGACATCATCTTACCCAGCCTGGAAGATCCCTCATTTCATTCTTAATGGGAGTTCATTCCCAACTCGTCTCACTCGCCAATCAATCAGCATCTGGGACCTTTTCAGAGCGCAGAGCGTGCCAAGAATTCCCACTGCATAACCTTTCAGAGAGAGCAAAGGACAGATGTTGAAGGGTGGGGGAAGACAGAGAGGCGGGAGAGCCTTCTTTCCCAGAGTGACTTGTACCACGACAGCTGGAGAATTGCAAGCCAGCTGTCTCTTATTCTCTGAGGCTCTGGCGGCTGGGAGCGAGGGGCCTTTATTTGTGCAAAACAGCTTCAATTCCCCAGCGTTGCCGCAATGCAAACAAACCCAGAGGAATCCAGAGGGAACGTCAGCCTGGAAGTGCAAGCCCTTCGTGGGGCCCAAAGCATATTTATGTATTTCATTTATATCCCACCCTAGGTGGCCACTGAAGACAAAACAGGAAAATTCTTGGAGGGGAGAGCTATCGCTGGCTACGAGCTGTGATGGCGATGCTGTCTGTCTCCCTGGTTGGAGGCAGTTATGCTTCTGGATATCAGCTTCAGGGAATTACAAGAAGGTGCTTGGGGACTTGGATCCTGCTTGCAGGTTTCCCACAGCCATCTGGCCGACCACTGTGAGGTCAGGATGCTGGACTAGAGGGGAAACAGGCCTGATCCAACAGCCTCCTATGTTATTATGGAGTCAAACAAGCAGAAACGCAATTCACAAATGAGGTCCATACTGCCAGGGATGGCTGAAACCCTGGGCAAGTGGAGAGGGATACTGGGAAGAGAGCAAAAGGACTACAAGGCAGTGATTTATCTTAGAAACAATGCAGTGTAGTGGTTAGTGTCAGGCTAGGGCCATCAGCACCAAGGACAGCTCAACCTTCCAAAAGGGTTTCCTTCTTTATTGTAGGACTCCTTATCTACAAGGCCCCCGGACAGTTAAGTCCAGTCAAAGGTGACTATGGGGTTGCGGTGCTCATCTCGCTTCAGTGAGCCAGTGTTTGTGCACAGACAGCTTTCCGGATCATGCGGTGAGCAGGACTAAACCGCTTCTGGCACAACGGGACACCGTGACGGAAACCAAAGAGCACGGAAATGCCGTTTACCTTCCCACCACAGTGGTACCTATTTATCTACTTGCAACGGTGTGCTTTCGAACTGCTAGGTTGGCAGGAGCTGGGACAGAACAATGGGAGCTCACTCCATCACGGGGATTTGAACCGCCGACCTTCTGATCGGCAAGCCCAAGAGGCTCAGTGGTTTAGACCACAGCGCCACCCGCATCCCTTTTCTACAACAGCTCCACTGGCTAGTGGGCAGTTTCCAGGCACCATTCAAAATAGCGGTTACAACCTACAAAGCTCTATATGGCTTAGGCCCAGGCTATCTGCAGGACTTTAACCTCCCATATGAGATTCTGTGATTTTGGGGGAGGCCCTTATCTGAACGCTCTTGTGTTCAGGTCCTGCTTGTGGACTTCTATTTGGGACATCTGGTTGCCCACAGTGAGAAAAGGAGGCTAGACTAGACGGGCCATTGACCTGATCCAGCAGATCTCTTCGTATGTTCTCTTTCTCGTAAGACCCAATACCCATCCTCGCAGACCTCGAATACCAAAACACACAAGGTGTAGAAAATTTTAAGAAGTGCAATGGCCAAAGAAGGAAAATATATGTAATGGTTGTGAGGGGTTACTTGTGCGTAAATTGCCTTCGGTTTAGTTTGTTTGCTTGCCCAACCATGCTTAGGGTCAGAGCTCGCCCTCCGTGACCTGTTAGTCACTTGCAGAATCCGAGAGTGGGCGTCTCTTGAACCTCTTCCAGCATAAAAGCTGTTTGACCCCGAGTCTCCTCCTATGTTCCCTGCGCGGAACGCATCTGCGCAAGTAAGGGGAAGGCAGGGGCGTCCCAGCGCTCTCTCCACTAGTTTCGGGTGAAGGGTCTTGGAGCCCTGTCACCAATTCCTCTATCTCCCTCTCTTCTCTATGGGTGTTACGCTGAAATCCTTCCCCCCCTGCTAGTCCCCTCTCTGGCATCGCTCGGGAGCCCTGCCTCCGCTTCTCGCTCTGATGGCAGTTCCCTGACAATATATATACTGCTCAGCATCTGATGGCTTTAATAAATCATAAGAATGTCAGAAGAGCCTGCTGGATCAGGCCAATGGTCTGTCTAGTCCAGCATCCAGTTCTCACAGTGGCCAAGCAGATGCCTCTACTGGGAAACCTGCAAGCAGGATTCAAGCACAAAAGCTGGATAGCTCGTTTGATTAGAGCGTGGTGCTGATAATGCCAAGGTTGCAGGTTCGATCCCTGTATGGGATGGCTGCATATTCCTGCATTTCAGGAGGTTGGATGAGATGATCTTCAGGGTCCCTTCCAACTCTATGATTCTCTGATTCTATAAACTTTTCCTGCTGTTTCCAGCAACCGGTATTCAGAAGCCTTCAATTGTAGAGGCAGAGTATAGTCTTCATGGCTAGTAGCCATTAAGAGCCTTCTCTTCCTCCGTGAATTTCTCTGGTCCTCTTTTAAGGTCATCTGGTTTGGTGGCCATCACTTCTTCCTGTAGGAATGAGGACCATAGTGTAACTGGAGGCACAGCACAGCATCATGACTAATAGCCATCAAGGGCCTTCTCCTGCAAGAATTTGCCCTGCATCTCAGAAACAGTTTAGCCAATTGCTGGATAGCTTTTCCAGACAACAGCGCATTTTATTGCAGAGCAGCAAACCTGGCAAGTATCTTCCAATCATTTTTTTTGCTGCTTCCAAAACTCTGACATTTCTGCAAGCCGTTTCAAGCTCCCGTTTTCACCTTTCAGATTCCCCTCCGGTTTGGCAGCGCCACAGACACGCCAAGCCGTCAGCGCCAACCACCCATTTATCAGCGGCCCTTCGTGAATATTCATTATCCAGGCACATTTCATGTTTTCACCCTCGTCGTTGTCTCAAAATGATTATTAATTATCACCCATCTGACAGATTTAAGGCTCTTCCAGCAGGCTCACAAATCCCTCAAGGGGGAAGGGACAGCCCAGTGGAAGGACACCCAACTGACTCTTGGGGTTTACAGAAGGATGGAGTTTTGGGGGAAAAACAAAGCCGTGTGAAATTTAGACTGGGGGGGGGGGCTTGAGAAAAGAAGACTGCAGTGCTCTGATTTTTTGGGGGGATTCTGGTACACGTATGAGCTGATCACTGTCTTCCTGTAATAGCTGAGTCCAAAGGTGTTAGCATGTGGAGTTAGCACACATCATTTCAGAGGTTCCTTCTAGTAAAATAAATCATCCCTTGGATCACGTACAATGAGTCCTGCTGCATCAGAGCAATGGCTCATCTAGTCCAGCATTCTGTATGCACAGGCATCAGCCAGACGTCTCAAAGGGAAACCTAAAAATGGGACCCAAGCACAAAAGCAGTCCTGTCCAGCAACTGGCATTTGGAATCCATCTCTGGATCAGGCCAATGGCCCACCTGCTCCCACATCCTGTCCTTGCAGGGGTCACCCAGATGCCCATCATGTGGGATGCTCACAAGCAGGACCTGAGTGCAAGGGTAACTTTCCTGACTTGACAAAAAAAATTCCTTCCAGTAGCACCTTAAAGACCAACTAAGTTAGTTCTTGGTATGAGCTTTCGTGTGCATGCACACTTCTTCAGATACATGGTCTTTAAGGTGCTACTGGAAGGAATTTTTGGTCTTTAAGGTGCTACTGGAAGGAATTTTTGGTCTTTAAGGTGCTACTGGAAGGAAATTTTTTTGTTTTGACTATGGCAGACCAACACGGCTACCTATCTGTAACTGGAACTATGGAAGGCACCACATTGAGCCGCATGAAATGGAAGTCCATCTGTGTATCTGAAGAAGTGTGCATGCACACGAAAGCTCATACCAAGAACTAACTTAGTTGGTCTTTAAGGTGCTACTGGAAGGAATTTTTTTTGTTTTTTTGTTTTGACTATGGCAGACCAACACGGCTACCTATCTGTAACTTTCCTGACTTGCAATTTCCAACCACTGGTACCTAAAGGCATAACCTCTTCTGACAGTGGAAGTGGAAGAACATGGGAACCTAAGAAGATTCTGCTGAGTCAGGTCAAGAGCCCATCTAGTCCAGCATTCTCTTTCCACAGCAACCAACTGGCTGCAAGTAAGACCCGAGTGCAAGAGGACTCTCCAGTGTTTTCCAGATTGTGCTAATCAGAAACATTGCTGTCTCCAACCTCCGGAGGCAGAGTTTGCCACCATGGCTAGTAGCCACTGAAAGCCTTTTCTCCTCCATGAATTTGTGCAACCCTCTTTTAAAGCCATCCAAGTCAATGGCTATCACTGCCTCCTCTGGGATCAGATTCTGTATTCACCATCCTTCCCAGAATTCACCATGCTGACTGTCAGGGACTGGACAGAGGAGGAATGGTGGAGACCGCTTCCCTATCCTGACCCTTCCAGGGAGGAGGAAGAGGAAGACAGTTTAGACTTACAATAATAATAATAATTTATTATTTATACACCGCCCATCTGGCTGAGTTTCCCCAGCCACTCTGGGCAGCTTCCAAAAGAGTGTTAACAACAATACAGCATTAAATATTAAAAACTTCCCTAAACAGGACTGCCTTCAGATGTCTTTTAAAGATAAGATAGCTGCTTATTTCCTTCACATCTGAAGGGAGGGCGTTTCACAGGGCAGGCGCCACTAGCGAGAAGACCCTCTGCCTGGTTCCCTGTAACCTCACTTCTCACAATGAGGGAACCGCCAGAAGGCCCTCGGCGCTGGATCTCAGTGTCCGGGCTGAACAATTGTGGGAATATTGAGGCAGGAGAGGAGATATTGTTTATTAATATCCTTCCTAACTTGCGATAGCAAGTTTCTTCACTTAGCAGAGTGCATTCCCCTTCTTACGCAGCAGAAAACTGGTTGCAAACTCGTGAGAGTTTCTTAAGACAATAAGCAATTCAATCTGGCCTGTCCAGATTGAAATGTGTTCTAATATTTTCATGGTAAGACCCCTTGAATCCTTCCTAAAAGAATAAAGACATCACGGTCTTATTCATAAGCAGTAAAAAGGATGTTTACTCACAATCAGGCAGAGCACAGTGTGATCCCTGAAGGCAGGCTTTAGGCTTAAGGTTACAAACATATACAAACAGGTTTACCCCATAAGGGAGATGACCTGGGGGACTGCTTGGCTGGCAGCCAGCAGTTCAGTCCAGGAAGTTCACAGGACGAAAGGAAGATGGAAGAGAGAGAAAGAGTGGCAGCACACCTTGGCCTATTGCCAGGTCTGGAAAGGTCACGCCCCCCCACTAGTCACATGCAAGGAAGGATGCTCTAGACCAGGAGGAACAGGAAGTTTGACTGGCTGGACCAACATCCCTTTGCATGTCCACTCTAGAAAAACAAGGAATGTTGTATTTGACTGCTCCCAGTGGAATCCGATCCCACCCCCTCACAGCAGGCTGCAAATAATAGAGAAACAAGAAGCTCTTACCAATGTCTTTTATTCCATATTCACAGAGAGAGGCTTAGGAAGGTTGCCTCTCGGGTTAATGGCGTTGCTCCGAGTAATCTCCCCCCCTTCCCTCTCAGTTGTCAACAACACCGGCCACCCTCCCATTACGGTGGCTGCTTAGGACCATTTGCCGCTTTGCTTTCTGCTCTAACACTTTCACTGCTCGCTGGGTTCTGGGAGAAGAGGGGTCTGGGATGCTTTCTAATGATAACGTGTCAGCCAGCTGCTCCGGCTCTGTTGCTTCCCCCCTTCTCCCATGATTCCCCAGCTTCTATCTCTGAGCCGTGACCTTCTGCAAACCACCATTGTAAATGTATACTGTCTTCCTCTTCTCTGGAGGTTTCAGATGGGGACGGTCTCCACCATTCCTCTGCAGCTCAGTCCAGTCTCTGACATTTGGGGGGAGGTCACAGCTCAGAGGCAGATGAGGGGGAAAGTTGGGAAATAATGGGAGAGGAGGAGGAACCAACAGAAGGGCGACAGCTGGCAGACACGGTGTCTTTAGAAAGCATCCCAGATGCCACCACCCCTCTCCCAGAACCCGGCAAGCCTTGAAAGTAGGAAAGCAAAGAGCTCAAAGACAGAGGGCACATAGAAGTACCAGTGAAAATGGAAAATGATGGTGAAAATAAAAAATGAGGAAAGGGGAGAGATGGGATGGGATGACTCACTTGGGTCAATGCCATTAGAGGCTGGGTGCTATAGCCTCTCTCTGTAAATACTGAATAAAAAGAGGATGGTAAGAAAGATTCCCTTGCCTTTATACTTTCCTGGGCAATAGCCGAGAGCTGCTGACAGCATCCTGACACCGACCAGGGCTGATGGGAGTTGGAGTCCCACAACATCTCGAGGGCACTGGGGCACCTCCTCCTGGCCTAAGAGAGATGCTCCAGCTGGAAAATCTGGGGACTCGTCACATGGGGCATGTGTGCACAACACCAGCGGCTCCCCATTCTAGCCCCTGATGGCTCAGCTGGTTAGAGCATGGTGCTGATGATGGCAAGGTTGCAGGTTCAATTCTTCATATGGGACAGCTGCATATACCTGCATTGCAGGGGGGTTGGACTAGATGATCGTCAGGGTCCCTTCCAACTCTATGGTTCTATGATTCTAACTCCTCTCCTTTCTGTGCCACCAGATCAGAGGTACCGCCAGTAGCTTTGTCAAAAGTCTCCCTCTTGGGAAGCAAGTTGACGACACACCTCTCTATTGAGGAAGCTCCCTTTTTAGAAAGAAAAGTTGACTTGGGGTTGGGTGTGAGAAAGAATCATTGTGGCACGCAATGATTCCTTCAGACCTCATGCCCAAGTACTTTCCCACTGTGTGAGTAATAATTTGACGCTCAGCTCTGCAGGCCATCTTGGCCAAGCATGAAAACATCATCATTAAACCAGGCCCCCTCCCTGTGTCAAACAGGTTGTTTCTTCGGTCATGGATCTGTAACCCCAGCAGTTGTCAACCCTGTTAAGGCCACCGCAGTGTCCTGTCGGTCTTTAGAGAAGTGGAATTAAAACATTAGGAACTCTATTTGGGTCAGCGCCGTGTTCCTATGTAAGAAGAAGTCTTGCGTGGGATTCAACAAAGGCAAAAGGCTGTCTTTGGTCCTCAGTTGAGTGACTATGGCCCCTTTCCAAGAAAATGGGATATAGGGTGGAAAGAATAATAGAGCTTTGGCCTAGGAAGAATGGCTGTTAGCTAGAACAGTGGTTCCCAAACAGTGGTCCATGAGCTTTATGGCAAAAGGTTTGAGAAACCAAGCCTTATGAGGAATGGTTGAAGGAATGTTCAGCCTGGGAAAGGAGATGCTAAAGGGTGATATGATAGCCAACTTCAGATCTACGAAGGACTGCCACATGGAAGAATGAGGCAAGCTTGAATTCTGCTGCTCTGGAGGGTAGGACCCAAATTAGTGGATTCAAACGGCAAGAAAAGTGATTCCAACTAAATATTAGGAAGAACTGTTCAACAGTGTAACACACTCTCTCAGAAAGTGGTGCAGAGATTGGATGGCCATTTGTTAGGGATTTTTTTTAGCTATGATTCTTTTATTGCAGGGGCTTGGACTAGATGACCCTTTGGTTCCCTTCCAACTTTCCAGTTTTATTATTCCTTCTCCTTCCTCCAGCTCACTAAGCTGTTTGTCTCTGAAACACACACATCTCATTGCTTTATGACCTGCAAACCCCATATGTATCCACTGTCCCTATTTAAAGAATAATTTAATTAAGTGGAAGAAAATGCAATTAATTTTAATTGTTGGTGATAATTCATTTCCCCTTTATTAATACTTATTTTTTTCCCTTATAAATATAAAAATATATCAGTGCTCGGTTAGTGTCGTATAATAGGGCAATTAAATTCTCTTACAGGAACTAGTTAATCTTCAGATTCTTTGGAAGTGGCAAATCTCAGTAACCCCCAGGAAGCTTAATTTGAGATTGGGATCAATTTCAGGAGCTGGCTCAAAAAACAGGGTTTCTTGCAAAGCAATGCACAAGAGTAAGGGCAGGACAAATTAGCAGAAAGGCAGTGGTGACCAGTAGAAGCACAGTGGTACCTCAGGTTAAGAACTTAATTCGTTCTGGAGGTCTGTTCTTAACCTGAAACTGTTCTTGACCTGAGGTACCACTTTAGCTAATGGGGCCTCCCACTGGCACCACACCACCACCATGCAATTTCTGTTCTCATCTTGAAGTAAAGTTCTTAACCCAATGTCAGGGAACTGCCATCGGAGCCAGAGGCGGAGGGAAGGCTCCAGAGGGATGCCAGAGAGGGTCCCAGTAGGGAGAGAGGCAGCCCATCTGCTGGGGAAGGAAATCACCGTAACACCAGTGGAGAAGGAGGGCAGATGGGGGAATTGGAGAGGAGGCTCCAGGACTCATCGCCGGAGACCAGCGGGGAGAGCACGGGTCCTCCACTGCCCACACCCTACCTGCGCAGAAGACTTCCACGCAGGGAGAGTAGGAGGAGACTTGGCGTCAAAGAACTTCTTTGCTGGAAGAAGTTCAAGAAACACCCACTGACGGATTCTGCCAGCGATTGAGACAGCCACGGGTGAAAGGCTGCCCAGACAGAAAGGGTTCAACCAGGCAACCTAGCCAGGAGTGGCGGCAACTTACGCACGAGCAACCCCTAGAACCATTACACCCAAGATACTATTTCTGGGTTAGCGGAGTCCCTAACCTGAAGCGTCTGTAACCTGAAGCGTCTGTAACCCGAGGTACCACTGTATCACAAAACCTTAAATCCAGAGGTTCTAGGCACTTGCCCAAGTTTTTGGTTTCCTTGGATCATTGGAGACTGGGGAGTCTTTAGGATATATGGTTTTATTTTCACATATATACAACCTGAGCCTAGGATGGAGGGGCTCACAGCCTTGACACCTTGCATCTCCTTTGGATCCAGCACAGATCAAACATATCTCTGCATCTCCAGCTTCCAGTTGGCTTCCAAGCTCAGCTTACATGTACTGCTCCCTATTGTTCTCCTACCTAGCAGCTAGGTGAGGTTGCGGGAAGGGAGGGAGGGAGGTCCCATCCACAAGTCTGGAGGGAACCTAGAGAGAACTTGTAGCTCTTTCAGCCTGGCTCATTTTGGGGGGGGGGGCTGCTGATAAGGACACTTAAGTGGCTAGCTAAAATCATGTCTTATAAAGGAACACTGTTAGACTCTAATCCTCACTTGGTTGTTGTTGTTGTTTAGTCATTTAGTCGTGTCCGGCTCTTCGTGGCCCCATGGACCAGAGCACACCAGGCACTCCTATCTTCCACTGCCTCCTGCAGTTTGGTCAAACTCATGTGGGTAGCTTCGAGAACACTATCCAACCATCTCGTCCTCTGTCGCCCCCTTCTCCTTGTGCCCTCCATCTTTCCCAGCATCAGAGTCTTTTCCAGGGAGTCTTCTCTTCTCATGAGGTGGCCAAAGTATTGGAGCCTCAGCTTCACAATCTGTCCTTCCAGTGAGCACTCAGGGCTGATTTCCTTCAGAATGGAGAGGTTTGATCTTCTTGCAGTCCATGGGACTCTCAAGAGTCTCCTCCAGCACCAGAATTCAAAAGCATCAATTCTTTGGCAATCAGCCTTCTTTATGGTCCAGCTCTGACTTCCATACATCACTACTGGGAAAACCATAGCTTTAACTATACGGGCCTTTGTCGGCAAGGTGATCTCTCTGCTTTTTCAGATGCTGTCTAGGTTTGTCATTGCTTTTCTCCTCACTTGGTACAGCACCCTAAGAAGTGGAAGGGACTCAAGGCATCACCCTTCTTTTTGTACTCTCTCTCTTTTTTAAAAAAGGCTGTATCGCATTTTATTATCGGACATCATTAGCCCCCTTGGACATCGGGTGGGGGCAGGATATCCTCCAGTCCTCCAAGAGACGAAATGGCTAAACCCAGCCAAAACCATTAAGCCCAAGGCGGTCAGGTTTTCATTTCTGCCACTTAAAAAGAGATTTCCTTTAAAAGGGGATGGTTATTTAAAACACACAGAGAGACGGGCATGAATAAATCCAGACCTTTTATTTATTACCCTCCACAAAAAGCTTTAATAGAGCGTGCATCCCTCTGCAGCTTTGGTGAAAGGGGAAAGGATTTTTCACTGCTCAGATCCAGCCAAAAACATCAGCTGAAAGAGCATCTCGTTGCTCGTCTATGAGCTACAAAATCCAGATGGCAAATGATCTCCTCTTCACTGCACTGTTTTTTTCAAAAGAGAGGGGGTGGGGGGAATCAATCAGTGTAGACCAGACAATATCACTGGCCATCTGCCAGGTATTGATCACACCCCCGTGAAATGGCACGCCGCTGGTGCCTTCACTCCTTGGTGCCCGCAACCAGTTCAAGGCAGTTTCTCTCCCCTGGATAAATTAACAGACCCAAGGATGGCTGTTTGAAGCTGCAGGTGCCAACCTCACTGGGCTGGCATTGAGTCTGCCACCCCCCCTCTCTCTCACAGCCCATGTGCATTCCTTACATTTAAAGCACACGGCTTCCTGCAATGCACAACTCATTTTAATGACAGTATTGTCATCAGCTAGAGACCACATAACACTGGTCCTGGAAGACCTACATTGGCTCCCAGTACATTTTCAAGCACAATTCAAAGTGTTGGGGTTGACCTTTAAAGTCCTAAATGGCCTCAGCCCAGTATACCTGAAGGAGCGTCTCCATCCCCACCGTCCAGCCTGGACACTGAGGTCCAGCTCTGAGGGCCTTCTGGTGGTTCCCTCCCTGCCAGAAGTGAGGTTACAGGGAACCAGGCAGAGGGCCTTCTCAGTAGTGGTGCCTGCCCTGTGGAACGCCCTCCCATCAGGAAATAAACAACTATCTGACTTTTAGAAGACATCTGAAGGCAAACCTGGTTAGGGAAGTTTTTAATGTTTGATGCTTTATCGTGCTTTTAATATTCTGTTGGGAGCTGCCCAGAGTGGCTGGGTGTGATGGCCTGGGAATCCGATTCAGAGGCTGAACCGGACGAATCCCAGCCTACACAGGAGTTCCCGCCTCCAGGGCCGGCTGAACTGGGGTAGGGCCTTGATTCTGAAGCGCCTGCACCTGTGCCGGATCCTCAGGAGCAAGCACCAGGTGAATCCAATCTGGCTCCGGAGGGGATTGAGGACACAGTGCCTACAGGTGCACCTCTCCCAGCCCTGTCAGGGGAAGGTGAGTCTCCCCTTGGGTCCAGTAACCCTCCAACCTCTCCTGAGCTGCAGAGGCTCAGGGCAGAGAGGCGGAGGGAACTGGTTTCTCCCAGGAGGAGTGCTCACCTTAAGGCCAGGAGAGGTGGGTCTCCTGGGGGCCGGGGTTGCCCCTGGCCTCAGAGAAGATAAAGGCCAGTCAGCCCGGTTCCAGGTTGCGGGAGCAACATCGTTGAAGAGCTGTTTCGGCCAGCACCCAGTCCTGTTCCCCCAGAGTTCCTGTCCTTGCCCGGCTTCTCGCTTTGGACCCCGCTTCGCCCGTGGAGGACTGTCTGGACCTCGCCCCACGGTAACCTCCCCCCAGGACCAGCACATTGGGGAAACTCAAGAAGAAGAAGAAGAAGAAGAAGAAGAAGAAGAAGAAGAAGAAGAAGAAGAAGAAGAAGAAGAAGAAGTAGTAGTAGTAGTAGTAGTAGTTTTGGGTTCAGCCTGGATGATCTCCCAGGTCCCAAATTCCAGGCCTGCTTAGAATCTACTGGAAGGAGCTACTTAACCAACCCAACCAGTTTCTTCATTGTGGGAATGGCTTTGGCTGGTTAGTTAAGTACCACCGTTTACAAATCCAAAGACGTTGTTCTGTTGGCATAGATTCAAACAGGTAAGCTTTCCCCTCACCTCACATGGCTGCATGGTGGAGAAACAATAAGAATAAGAGAGCTATTTGTGTGAGTTGGGCTGATGCTGGTAACCACCGATAGTTTCCTCCTCCTCTGTGAATTTGCCTAATCTTCTTTTAAAGCCAGTTCGGTTGGTGGTCATCACTGCCTCCTGTGGGAGCAAGTTCTGCAATTTAATTATGTGCAGCTTGAAATAATTTCTTTTGTCGGTCCCGAATCTTCCAACATTCAGCTTCGTTGAACGTCCACGTGTCCTGCGTTCTTGTTGATACTGCGTCGCGTTTCTCCCTCCACCTTTTTCCTAACTGAATGATGGAGAATTTCTTTATTTTTTAAAAAAAGCAGGGGTGGGGAGGCAAATCACAAACTTTCCCTCGAAAGGAAACAACAAAATTGAGAGCAGAGAGGACAAAAGCCTCCGATGCCTCTGACTGCGCTTTGCTGATGTTCAGAGAGCCGAACGCTAGAAAAAACAAAGCATTATCTTGAAGAGCCATTGAAATGCGCTGTAATTTTCCAGTGCCTTGAATCCAGACATTTAAAATATACATATATTTCCATAAAGGAATTACAGGCTGCTGGCGGGTTTCGGAAATCAAGAGAGGACCCCCCTCCGGTGCTGTTTATGTTCCCCAAGTGGGATAATCATCTTCAAAAGATCCAGCCCGCCTTCCTAATTGACTTGGCTCTCTATCTCTTCGACTGTATCCTTTGGTTTGTCAGTCTCTGATGGGCTTCTCCTTGTTTTGCTCCTCTAAAGATGCTGGGAGATGGTGTCACATTCATGGTCCATCAGCATCTAAAGTGGTGTGCTGGTCCCGGGGGGGGGGGGTGTTACCGTAAGGCATGGTCAAAGTCCGGTCCTGGGCCGAGGGTCTGGAGACTGTCCACCAAGAGGGAAGCGGGGTCCAAAGCAAGAAGCCAGGCGTGGTCGGGAACTCCGGAACAACAGGTCTGGGTGCTGGCAGAAACAGGTTTCCAACGTCATTGCTCCCACAACCTGGGACTGGGCTGACTGGCCTTTATCTCCTCTGGGGCCTAGGGCGGTCTCGGCCCACAGGTGACTTGCCTCTCCTGGCCTTAAGGTGAGCACTCCTCCTAAGAGACCCTAGTTCCCTCCGCCTCTCTGCCCTGAGCCTCTGCAGCTCAGGAGAGGCTGGAGGGTTACTGGACCCACAGGCAGCCTCACCTTTTCCTGACAGAGCTGGGAGAGAAGCACCTGCAGGCAATGGGTCCTCAATCGCCTCCGGAGCCAGAGTGGATTCATCTGGTGTCTGCTCCTGAGGATCCGGCACAGGTGCAGGCCCTTCAGATTCAAGGACCTGCCCCGGCTCAGCCGGCCCTGGAGGCGGGGACTCCTGTACAGGCTGGGATTCCGCTGGTTCAGCCTCTGAATCAGATTCCCAGGCCATCACAAGTGGCCTATCAGATGCCTTAGGGCATGGGAAGGTAAACTAAGGCCCGGGGGCCGGATCCGTCCAATTGCCTTCTAAATCCGGCCCACGGACGGTTTGGGAATCAGCATGTTTTTACATGAGTAGAATGTGTCCCTTTATTTAAAATGTATCTCTGGGTTGTTTGTGGGGCATAGGAATTCATTCATTCATTTATTTATTTATCAAAATATAGTCCGGCCCCCCACATAGTCTGAGGGACAGTGGACTGGCCCCCTCCCTGCTGAAAAAGTTTGCTGACCCCTGCCTTAGGGTGTCGTGTAGTGGTTAAGAGTGGTAGACTCGTAATCTGGTGAACCAGGTTCGCGTCTCCGCTCCTCCACATGCTAGTCACACTAATAATAATAATAATAATAATAATAATAATAATAATATCTTTATTGTCATTGCCCCCTCTCGGGGACAACAAAATTACTTGGCTGCTCCATCCACCCAGGTAGGGCACTCCACACAAAACCAAAACAAATATAAAAACACTAATTAAAACAATACAGTATAATACAGCAAGGAAGATTAGATGACTTTCAAAGTCCAGGCTTCCCATTCAGGGCCGAGATCGCTCTGGAGAAGAGACTTCTCTGAAGTCTCTCAGCCTCACTCAACCCACAGAGTGTTTGTTGTGGGGGAGGAAGGGGGAGGAGAATGTTAGCCACTTTGAGACTCCTTCGGGTAGTGATAAAATGGGATATCAAATCCAAACTCTTCTCCAAACTCTTCTTCAGCAAAATGCAACAGCCCTCTGTGATGGAGCAGAGGGCTACCAAGGGCTACTAGCAGCAATGACTATGCGCCACCTCCACAGTTGAAGGCAATAAATGCTTCTGAATGCCATTTGTGGAAGCCACAGGGGGAGAGACTGCCCTTGTACCCATGCTCTGCTTGTGGATTTCCCACAGTCATCTGCTTGGCCACTGTGAGCAGGTCCGTAGCGTGTGGGGGGCTGCCGGGGCAATGGCCCCAGGTCCATTTTTGGGGGGGCACTGGTAGGGCAGCATGAGGAGGATGAACAGCCATGTGCCCTTTGGTCCCAGCCTCGCAAAGCCAGGGCAAGGCTGGAATTGAAGGGCTCATGACTGTTGCGTACTTCTCATACCGCCCACCCTTTGCTGCTCTGTGATCCCAGCCATGCAAGGCAGATCAGGGTTGGCATCATGTTGGAGGTGAGGGCTCGGCTGGCATGCCCTAGTCCCCCCACTGTACGCATGTGCACGCATGCCCTGGGTGCCATGAACTCACTCTCCGCTGCTGAATGTGAGAACAGGATGCTGTGTGATAGGAATTTTGAGGTCTTAGATATATGTTAAATGTTCATAAGTGTACCAACCAAGCACTTACATAGATCAGTACAGGAAGACCGACCTGAAGCCCTTTTTGATTCCCAAACTGACCTCAATTACTTCTCTGCAAGGTCAAAGTGGGAAACCTCCCCATTGTCTGTTTCCTCACAAATCCTGTCTTAAGGGCACATTTAAGATACAAATAGGATATGAGTCTGACCTGGCTCAGGAACTAATTATTTATCATTACAAAAGATTGGTCAGGCTCCCCAGGCAATCCAATCAAGTGACCATTAAACAGGTAATCTGGCAGACAGGAGGTAAACAAAGCACTCAGATTTCTGCTGTAGACCGCCCTTTCTGTATGATGTATCTGGGGTGGTGGTCTTGAGCTACACCCCTTCTGTGATGTATGTATGATATTCTGGGGATGGTCTTGATCTACAGGGTAACAATTTCAAAAGTCTATATAAGGGCTTGCACACCATTATTCTGGGTTCCTCCTCCCTCCAGCGTGTGGTGAGTGAGGACCCTGTTGCAACAGATCAATAAAGATCCGGCTTACTAGCTGCTTTACTGCTCAGTATTCTCTGGTTGGCCTCTGTTATTTTCTCCTACCAATAGGGAACCTATGTAAGGACTCTATATGGGCTCTTGGATACCCCATAAGGACAAAAAGGGCAGATTTTTGTTTACAACAGCTGCATGAGTGGGGCTGTTGACCTGCTCTACTAGGTTCTTCTTGCATTCTTCTGATGTTCTCTTTGAACTTAGGACTTTATTCCCTTAGACTGAAAAGCACATATTCTCATGGACTCCCTTGCAGGGACCACATCCTAGTGGTTGGCAGAGCACACTCAGAAGCCAGGAAGATTCTGGATGAAGCTGATGGGGAATCCAACAACATATTGGGGGGATGCAGGTGGCGCTGTGGTCTAAACCACAAAGCCTCTTGGGCTTGCTGATCATAAGGTCGGCGGTTTGAATCCCCACCACCGGGTGAGCTCCTGTTGCTCTGTCCCAGCTTCTGCCAACCTAGCAGTTTGAAAGCACACCAGTGCAAGTAGATAAATAGGTACCTCTGTGGCGGGAAGGTAAATGGCATTTCTGTGCACTCTGGTTTTCGTCAGGGTGTTGTGTTGCCCCAGAGGTGGTTTAGTCCTGCTGGCCACATGACCCAGAAAGCAGTCTCTGAACAAATGCCGGCTCCCTCGGCCTGAAAGCAAGATGAGTGCTGCAAGCCCATAGTCTCCTTTGACCAGACTTAACAGGGGCTGGCTGACTTTTATCTGCCCCGAGGCATAGGGCGACCCCGGTCCACAGGTGACTCGCCTTTCCTCGCCTGGAGGCAAGCACTCCTCCTGCGGGAACTTAGTTCCCTCCGCCTCTCTGCCCTGAGCCTCTGCAGCTCAGGAGAGGCTGGAGGGTTACCAGACCCAGAGGCAACCTCAGCTTCCTCTGATGGGGCTGAGAGTGGAGCACCTGCAGGCAATGGGTCCTCCATCACCTCAGGAGCCAGAGCAGACTCAGCTGGTGCCTGAACCTGAGGATCCAGCACAGGTGAGGACCCTTCAGGCTCAAGCCCCAGCCCTGGCTCAGCTGGATTTGGAGGTGAGGACTCCTCTGCAGGCTGGGATTCCTCAGGTTCAGCCTCCGAGTCCGAATCCCAGGCCATCACAGTACCACTTTAGCTAATGGGGCCTCCCGCTGCTGCCGTGCGACTTGTGTTCTCATCCTGAAGCAAAGTTCTTAACCCGAGGTACTATTTCTGGGTTAGCAGAGTCTGTAACCTGAAGTGTCTGTAACCCGAGGTAGCACTGTATTCAGTTCTGTGAAAGGCGTGTGCAGCTCACCAGCCAACTTCCTGAAGGCCCTTCAAGTCTCTGGAGGGTTGTTGTTTTTCTTCGTCTAACTATTAATCTGTTTCAATCAGGCAAACAGCAGCTCTTGGGTTCTCCTCTCCCGGCAGCACTGTTGCCGACCACCATTAATGGCTGGCTTGACAGCCGGTCACCATTAACACCTCCATTCCACAGACAAGCCACTTAAGAGCTGTTTTGATTTCGGAGACCGTCTGAGCTGTTCCCGGCAACACAACAGAGAGGGATTTGCTACAAAAGCCTAGTTAATTTCAGTTCCACTTCAAGCCCGAGTGGGATTGGAAAAGAGAAAGGGAAGAAAGCGGAAGAGTAATTTCAGCGGCGCCTGCCAGCACTGTCCCTGCAGCCTCGGGGAAAGAAGGCTATTAATGTAAACTTGCCATTGGCCCCACAGAGAAAATGAGGGATTTAAAGCCTTGTCCACACAAGTCGGAGATGAGATCGGCCGCATGCTACAAAGATGGAGGTCAGGGTGGTGGGCAGCATGGCTGGATGACAAAATCCCAGTAGAGTGGTACCTCGGGTTAAGAACTTAATTAGTTCTGAAGGTCTGTTATTAACCTGAAACTGTTCTTAACCTGAAGCACCACTTTAGCTAATGGAGCCTCCTGCTGCCGCACGATTTCTGTTCTCATCCTGAAGCAAAGTTCTTAACCCGAGGTACTATTTCTGGGTTAGCGGAGTCTGTAACCTGATGTGTATGTAACCTGAAGCGTATGTAACCCGAGGTACCACTGTACTTAGAAAGCTGGTGTGTCAGGGAGGAGGCTAGGCCCAAATTCTTCACCCTAAATCTGGCTCCCTTACGAAGCGGTACCCCAATGGAATTGTTGAGTAAATTGGTAAAAGAGACCTAAGTTTTAGAAAGGAGCAATTCCACCAAATGCTAGGGACATCAGAGAAGCCCATCAGAAAGAATAGTGAATAATACCCTATAGAGCAGCTGCCAGTCAGTGCAGGTAATACTGAGCTCTCTGGACCAATGTATAAGGAAGCTTCCTATGTCCCAATGAATATTGCCTTAGAATGCAGCTGCCAGTCAGAGTAGACACTAGTAGCCCATGGATTGACTCTGAACAAGGCAGCTATATTAGAGCTCATAGATTTCCTGAGCAGGGATCCTTGTGGGATGCAACTGCAAACACCCGCTACCCTTTGCAACTCTGCGGCAGGAATAAAATAAATAGTCCAACTGGAGCAGACTAGCCCCACCGCTGTGGAACGCTAACGTAAGTGGAAATTAAATTGGGAAGTCAAGTGCAAAAATAGGTGTTACACCGCCAAGCAATTTAAGTGCCGAAAAAGCCAGCTCTTAATTATATGCAAGATTATCTCAAGTCGACACTTAGACATTAAAGGTTAAGCACTGCATTTTTAATAAGTGAAAAACAGGGGTCCTCCTGGACAGCCATGCAGGCCCATCAAGAGAAGCTAATAAACTTCTACTAACTGCGAGCTCCTGGGGTTCTCCCCTCACCATAGCTGGCAACCTTCCCCTTTTTTGTGGGAAATTCCCTTATTCCAGCATCATTTCCCGCTGCTTCCTGCTGCTATCCCAGATTGTTAGATATCCCGTAGACTGTCCCTGGGACAGGTGAGGCTGCTGATCCCTTATTTTCGATGCTGCTGATGCCTTATTTTCAAATCTGAAAGTTGACAGCTATGCTCCTCACATCTAGGCAGGCTCTCAGTAGCAGACAGAACCCAAGGCATGGCTTTAAAGGCACCGAAAGATGGGTTACAGAGCCCCAAGGCAGAGCATAATTGCACTGTTGGAACTCACTCCCGCAGGAGGCAGCTGTGTTCAACAACCTGGGTAGCTTTAAAAGAGAATTAGGCAAATTAATGGAGGAGGAGGTTACCATCAGTGGCTACTAGCCATTGTCAGGTGTCAGAAGAAGCAACTCCACTGCAGGTTGCCAGGAATGGATAAGACAAGGAAAGTTCTTACCATCTGCTTTGTATTCAATATTCACAGAGAGTCTCTTGGAATAATGGCATTGTAGCGAGTGACCCTCCACCCTTTTTTCCTTTTTTCCTATTGATTTTCACATATTACATTACATTACATTACATTACATTACATTACATTACATTACAGTGGTACCTCAGGTTACATATGCTTCAGGTTACATACGCTTCAGGTTACAGACTCCGCTAATCCAGAAATAGTGCTTCAGGTTAAGAACTTTGCTTCAGGATGAGAACAGAAATCGGGCTCCGGCGGCGCAGCAGCAGCAGGAGGCCCCATTAGCTAAAGTGGTGCTTCAGGTTAAGAACAGTTTCAGGTTAAGTATGGACCTCCGGAACGAATTAAGTACATAACCAGAGGTACCACTGTACAGATGTACCAAAGCCAACACCATTTCTTCCCCATCCCCCATACATTTACATTTATATTTCCTCAATCCATCATATTATTCTTTTCTCCTTCCTCCCACTTCCCTCCGCCCCCACATTAAACAATTTACAATAATCTTTGCAGTCTACAATCTTCTCAAATCATCTATATATTCTTATCATCTTTCCTTACTAATTTTTCTTCCATCCAGTGCTTCACATTTTAATCTAGGCATATTAGCGTATCTTTTTTGAGCAACATTTTGCCATATATTCATCAAAAGGGATAAGGCAAGGAAAGTTCTTACCATCTGCTTTGTATTCAATATTCACAGAGAGCCTCTGGGAATAATGGCGTTGTCCCGAGTGACTCTCCACCTCCTTTTCCTCCCACTTCCTCGTTCGCTATCATCTCCCCTGCTAGTCGCGCTGAGGGCTCTTTGCATCAGAGCCCTTTGCACTCCTACTTTCAAGGCTCGCCGGGTTCTGGGAGGAGGGGTCCGGAATGCTTTCTAAAGACACTGTGTTCATCAGCTGTCTCCTTCCTGGTGTTTCCTCTTCCTCCTCCTCCTCTCCCATTATTTCCCAGGTTTTCCCCTCTGAGCTGTGACCTCCCTCAAACCACTATTGTAATGCTGAACAGTCTTCTTCTCTGGAAGGTTCAGGCTAAGGAGGCAGTTCCCACCACTCCTCCTCTGCCCAGTCCCTGACAGCCATGATGGCAATGCTCTGCAGCAATGTTTCTGAATCCCAGTTTCTGCTTGAAACTGCAGCTGGGAGCTTGCTCTTGTGCTCGGATCCTGCTTGTGGATTTCCCACTGTAAGAATCCGAGCCATGGGAGCTGTTGATAGATTTATCCTCCTTTGTTCCTGTAGGAGTGAGTTCAATAGCTTGGGTGTGCATAAGTTCTAGAGTTGTGGAAGAGGGAGATTTTAAAAATATAGCCTCCCCCCCCCCCCCGCCAATGAATTTGTCTAATGCTCTTTTAAAACCATCCAAGTCGGTGGCCTCTCTGCTTCCTGTGGCAGGGAGTTCCATAGTTTAACTCACTGCATGGAGGAGGATATCCTTTTATCTATCCTGGTTTTCCCAGCATTCAGCTTCATAATCTATGGCCTGTGAAAGTGTGGGGGAGGAGGAATGCTATTATTGTTGTTGTTTAGTCGTGTCCGACTCTTCATGACCCCATGGACCAGAGCACACCAGGCACTCCTGTCTTCCACTGCCTCCCGCAGTTTGGTCAGACTCATGTTTGTGGCTTCGAGAACACTGTCCAACCATTTCGTCCTCTGCCGTCCCCTTCTCCTTGCGCCCTCCATCTTGCCCAACATCAGGGTCTTTTCCAGGGAGTCTTCTCTTCTCATGAGGTGGCCAAAGTATTGGAGCCTCAGCTTCAGGATCTGTCCTTCCAGGGAGCACTCAGGGCTGATTTCCTTCAGAATGGAGAGGTTTGATCTTCTTGTAGTCCATGGGACTCGCAAGAGTCTCCTCCAGCACCATAATTCAAAAGCATCAATTCTTCAGCCTTCTTTATGGTCCAGCTCTCACTTCCATCACTACTGGGAAAACCACAGCTTTAACTATACGGACCTTTGTCGGCAAGGTGATTTTTAAGATGCTGTCTAGGTTTGTCATCGCTTTTCTGCTAAGAAGCAGGCGTCTTTTAATTTCGTGACTTCTGTCACCAGTCAACATGCTTTTTATTATGTTTCATTATGGTTTTTATCACTGATGTTCTGTGATGTGTTTTCAATGTTGTATTGGGATCTTCAAATAAAGGGTTGATATAAATAATAATGATGGAATAATATTGCTGAGCAATCTCATACCTCCACATCGCCACCCAATGTTGCAGTTCCCCATCACTTTTCTTTCTTTCTTTTTGAGGGCCTCCCTCACCACCTCTCACCTGCCCTCTTTCGTTAGCACCCCAGCGGGGGCTGCCATTTACACAAGAACCTCTGGATCCTCAATTAACATCTAGAGTATTTAAAGTAGGCAGGCAGGCTGCAGACTCCACCAGCTCCCAAATCTGCACAAAGCCAGCACTGATCTTAATTACTCCTTTCCTCCATCCTTTCCCCCTCCTACTTCCTTGTACCTGGAGGCATTTCAACATGACTTTCCCTGGCAGAGAAGATTGATTGATTGCTCCCCCTTCCCCTTAGGGTGGGAGGGGGTGTGTGCATTCAGAGAGTCTGATTAATGTGCCTCCCAAACTCAAGGGGGAATTAATCTTAAGTTGTGGGAATTACTCAATAGACCATTCAAACATGCAATAAGCCAAGCCATTAAAAATTAATCGCTCGACATACCGGCCATGTAAACACAGCTAATAAGATCCTAGCAGGAGATAAGGTGGAGGGGTTTTTTTTTGAAGGGGGGGGAGAGAACATCACATGGTAGAGTCCAAGCTATGGTCAATGCAGAGAGCGGATGAGGAGGAGGGAGAATTAAGGAACGGTGGGATTCAAGGATGTCATGGATGGACGGAGGAGAGTCAAACAAGATCCTGTCCCCTGTTTGATGAGCAAAGTTCTTCTCTGCAAATTTGGCTGTCAAATATTCTCCAGAGCTCTGCAATTCTCAACGGTAAGAGCTCATGTGCTTTGCATGAGCAATGCAAAGACTGGAGGTGCCACCTCACACTCATTTTGCATTTGTAAGCCATCACAGAATCATAGAGTTGGAACGGACCCCTTCAGTCATCTAGTCTATGGTTACCAGATTTTTTTCAATGAATCCGGGGACCCCTCTTTTTTTTTGAAGCTGAGTAGCAACAGGGAGTCAGTACAGTGGTACCTCAGGTTAAGAACTTAATTCGTTCCAGAGGTCTGTCCTTAACCTGAAACTGTTCTTAACCTGAAGCACCACTTTAGCTAATGGGGCCTCCCTCTGCTGCCGCGCCGCCGGAGCACGATTTCTGTTCTCATCCTGAAGCAAAGTTCTTTACCTGAAGCACTATTTATGGGTTAGCGGAGTCTGTAACCTGAAGCGTATGTAACCAGAGGTACCACTGTAGTGGGGATGGTGAGGCAAAAGACCCTGGGCCCAAGGACACATGCATATTGTATAAAGGTGCAAAGCCCTTCTTTCGCACCCTGTGAAACAGAAACACACAGTTTTTTTTAAAAAAAAATGGGCTACAGCATGCTGCCTCCCGAGCCTTCCCCGATCTCCTTCCCCCTTTGTTTTGACAGATCAGGGGGGCTCGGGAGTCACGGGCAGGCAGCGATTGCCCAGGAGGGGCAAGCCTGGTAGTGCAGTTAGCTCTGGCTGGCTTCAGGAGCTGCTCGCTGCCGTGGCACAGGAAAAATGGCGGGTGCTGTGGCAGCGGGCATCGAGCAGCTCCTGAAGCCAGCCAGAGCCAACTGCACTAACAGGCTAGCTCCAGGCTGCTGAGGCTGCCGCTGCCACGTTTCCGGGAAAAGATTTGCAAATCTGGGGAGGTTCCAGGGATGGAATTTGTCCGGGGACAGATCTGCAAATCCGGGGACTGTCCCTGGGAACCGGGGATGTCTGGTAACCCTAATCTAGTCCAGTCCCATTGCAATGCAGGAATCTTGTTCACAGCCGTCCCTGGGTGGGCTCAAACCAACAAGCTTCTGGTTAATAGCCAGATGCACTAACCAATCAATCTTCTAGTATAGCAGCACCCACATTTTTTACCTAGATGGACATCTGGGTTGATCCAGCTGCAGAGTTCCCCTTGATTTCTTATATCTGAGAACAGAAATGTTACAATTAAGGGATTTCCCACTGGAGCCAACAGAAATTCCAGCATCTTACTTTTCACAGAAGACAACCAAACACTTCTAGGAAGCCCAGATATCAAATATTGCTACCTGTTGGTCTCAGTATTTAATAACTGACATGCGGGGACTGTATTTCATCAGCGACTGTATTCGATAGGTGGCATAGGTGGACTTAGTATCTCATCAGCTGATGGCTTGAGAGATTTGAGACTTGACAAGTGTCAGATCCATCAAATCTGAAAAACAAAAAACCTGTGTATATAGAGACACAGGCAGGCGGGCAGGCAGGCAGGTGAATATTGTGCTTAAAAGCGAGGTGGTGATCACTCGTAGCCGAGTAAGATTGTCTTCCATGAACGCGGTTTTAACAGTGAGTCCATAAGTGACAATTCTGGACCCACACGTCCTTCCACAGTGGGGATATAGGTTTCCAGGAGACAGCTGATAATGGTGAGGGTTTGCCAAGCGTCCCTTCCTCCTAGCACATTTCTCCCTTTTGTCCTGAGTTTGAACGTCTTCAAAGCCCATGACACATTGGTAAAAGGCTGTTCTCCAGTTGGAGTGCTCGCAGGCCAGTGTTTCCCAGTTGTCGGTGTTTATACTACATTTTTTAGATTTTCCTTGAAAGAGTCTTTGAACCTCTTTTGTTGACCACTAGCATTACTGTTTCCATTTTTAAGTTCGGAATAGAGCAGTTACTTTGAAAGACGATAATCAGGCATCTGCACAACATGGCCAGTCTGCCTTAATGGGTTGGTGTACCAGGCTGTTAACCAAAAGGTTGGTAGTTTGAACTCAACCCAGGGATGGCTATGGGCAGGATTCCCTTCAAACTCTACCATTCTGTGATTCTGTACTTCTTCAAATACCAGCTCCTTATGACATGGATGGGGGATCTTTTTCAACCCAAGGGCTGAATTCCCTTTGGGGCAACCCTTTGGTGGTGGGGGCACATGAAAGTGGTGAGCAGGTCAGAGGCAAAGGTTCTGGGGCCATGGATGTGACCATTGGCTATGTTGTAGCCCCCCAGCCCAATAATAATAATAATAATAATAATTTATATCCTACCCTCCCCAGCTGGGCTCAAAGCGGCTAAAAACAATAAAAGTAACACAACATTTTAAAATCAATTCATTTTAAAATCAATTCAAAATCAAATTCATGGCAATCATTGTTCTGTGAGGATTACCAAAGGATGGGGTCAGACTGTGCCTTGGCCAAAGGCCTGGTGGAACAACTCTGTCGTGCAGACCCTGCAGAAAGATGTCAAGTCCTGCACGGCCCTAGTCTCTTGTGACAGAGCGTTCCACCAGATTGAAAAAGCCCTGGCTCTGGTTGAGGCCAGCCTAACATCCCTGGGTCCCGGGACCTCCGTGGGACATACCAGGAGAGGCGGTCCCGTAGGTACGAGGGTCCTAGGCCATATAGGGCTTTAAATGTTAAAACCAGCACCTTAAACCTGATCCTGTACTCCACTGGGAGCCAGTGCAGCTGGTATAGCATTGGTTGAATGTGATACTGTGGCAAGGACCCCATAAGGCATTCTGCACCTGCTGAAGTTTCTGGGTCAGTCTCAAGGGCAGCACCATGTAGAGTGAGTTATAAAAATCAAGTCTGGAGGTGACTGTCATGCGGATCACAGTGGCTAGGTCAGGATGAGAGAGATAAGGAGCCTGCTGCTAAGCTTCCTTTTTTATGCACATCAACACCTTCATCCAGGCAAGCAAGAGCCCTTCCTGTGATAAGGATATATTCCAGCCAGAGTAAAATACTCAAGGCAGGTACAGAGGAGGGCCTGGAGAGGGCATAGGGAGAGTCTAAGGCTCACACAGGGAGGCCTGGGGGCTGCATTTGTGCCCCAAAGCATGAGGTTCTCCACCTGTGGCCTATGACAAGATAAGGGGGGGGGGGATAGAGAGCAGAAGAAAATAATGAGTTATTTTACCATCCACACCTGAAACTGATGCCGGACCTAAGGAAGAAGCATGTGGACAGAGATCCCTGTGGCTATAGGAAGGAAGTTAATCCAGACTGAATTTGACTTCAGCTCCAGAAGTCGCTTCCTGATATTTTGAGGGAGAGGTAGCTCATTTTATTTCTCAGCCAAAGCCAACACGAACCTTGAAGCAAGGGAATCGGCCCTCTCTTGTGAAACCCCACTCTCTTGATTTAATATAATTTTATGGGGGGGGGGAGGACCACAAAACCCCCACAAAAAGAAACAGTAAAATGGGAGAGATAAAGAGATAAACAGTTGAAACCTTTCCCCCCCCCCCTTTTTTTAAAGGACCTTAAACATTTTACAGCTAGTCTGTCTAGACCTCCAGCCAGCTTGGAAAAAGGCAGTAATTTGTGAGGAAAGGGGAAGAAAACAGAGGGTAAAAGCGTCTCTTCCAGAGACCTGGATGAGATCCCCAAACATCATCTAGGCAGCTCCCCCTCTCCATGCAGGAAATCTATGTCTACATCTTAACATGGTCATAAGCAGCTTACTATAGGTGGTATCCAACTGAGTTTTGGCTCAGAGTAGATTCACTGTTATTAATTTCATAATGAACCCAAATTCACCAGTCTGTTTGCCCAGTGGGTCTATTCAGAAAAGGACTGACAGTGTTAGGAACATAGGACTCAATCAAAAACTAATCACTAAGAAGAAGATACTATTCTGAAAAACTTTCCTAAAATTCCCAGTACAAGTGGGAGAGTTGCATGAACTGGTCTTCTCAAGGTAAAGGTAAAGGTAAAGGGACCCCTGACCATTAGGTCCAGTTGTGGCCGACTCTGGGGTTGCGGCACTCATCTCGCTTTATTGGCCGAGGGAGCTGGTGTACAGCTTCCGGGTCATGTGGCCAGCATGACTAAGCTGCTTCTGGTGAACCAGAGCAGTGCACGGAAACGCCCTTTACCTTCCCGCTGGAGTGGTACCTATTCATCTACTTGCACTTTGAGGTGCTTTCAAACTGCTAGGTTGGCAGGAGCAGGGACCGAGCAATGGGAGCTCACCCCGTTGTGGGGATGTGAACCACCGATCTTCTGATTGGCAAGTCCTAGGCTCTGTGGTTTAGACCACAGCGCCACCCACATCCCCTTCTCAGGGAGGAACTCTAATAATATCCCGAAAAACTCTTCTTTCCCACTTTTCTGCTGGAAATCGGCTCATCCAAGCGCCAAACCACAACTGATTTAGAGAAAGGCTCTTTCTTCTGCAAGCCATCCTAATTTGGTGGTGGAGGGATGCTGATTGCTTATGCATGGAGGGGTGGGGTGGGGGCTGGCACTGGTCTCCCCTCTCCCCTCAAACACCCATTCAACCTTAATGCCTGAACGGCTTGACACTAGCTGATAAAGGCAGGAGTTTTCCGAAGAGGGTATTAAAGTCCCCGTTCCTTTGGCAGTGCTAATCAGGGATCCAGGCCCCTTGGGGAGTCAACAATGATGATTAGCTGCGTTAAATATAGCCCAAGATTTGCCAGAGCTGAACTTCGACGGCATGAATAAAACATCCAAAATCCGCATTCAGGAGTCAAAATTAAACCTCTTAATGTTTTGACGTTCCGCACAGCAGTCCATCAGTCGCGATTATGGGTGGACCAGACAGTCTACTCCTTCTTATGTATCTGTTCATTTCATTTATTCGTGCATATAGCTCTGGTGTGAGGAAGTATATGGAAAACTTAAGATCATTCCCCCGGCCCATTCTTAATGCGAAGGCAACATCCAGTTCCAGAGTCACGGTCATTAATGAGCTGTCAAGTTATCGGTGACCGTTAGCCATCAGGACCAGGATCCCTGGGGAGCTATCAGAGCCCCAATGCCCTTGCAAGACACATCATAGGTGATATCCTGCTCTGCTGGGCCTTGGTGCTCAATTGGGAAGTAGTAGCAATCAGTAGCAGAACCTGCCTTCATGGCACCTTGGGTAAGCGCATGCTTGCACACCAGCCTTGCAGATCCTCGCAGAGCAGCTCAGATAGAGTGGCATGAGTGTGGGATGTGATACATAAGTAGCAATCAAGTACAACATTCCCTGTTTTCCTAGAGTGGACATGCAGGGGAATGTTTGGTCCAGCCAGTCAAAAACTTCCTGTTTCCTCCTGGCTGGGACAGACTTCTCTTGTATGTGACTAGAGGTGGGCATGACCTTACCTGCCCAGGTAACAAAAGGACAAGGCACGCAGCACTCTCTCTCTCTTTGACTTCATCCGTCGCTGAAGCAGCTTTTTAGCTAGAGATGCTCTGTTGGCTTCCAGCCAACAGCGGACCCTGGGATTATCCCCATATGGGATAGATCCACATGTATATACTTTGTAACTACCAGTAAATCTGCCTTCAGGGATCCAACTGTGAACTGAATGTGAGTAAACTTCTTTTATATACTTCACAAAAGATTGCAGTGTGTTTACTCTTTCTAGAGGGATCTAAGGGAACTTACCAGGAACCTAATAGTGAGAGGCTTACACAAGCCTGCAACCAGTTATCCACTGTGCGTTTAAAAGGGGAATGTGAAACTCTGCTAAGTAAAGGAACTTGCTAGCACAAGTTAGGAAGGATATTAATAAACAATATATCCTCTCCTGCCTCCCTGAACATTCCCACAATGAGAAGGATGCAACACCCATGCTTTGTGAGGCTGAGATCAAAGGCCTCTTGGCTGTTGCGTCCTCCTCCTGACACTCTGCCAACCACACACTGCTTTGCGGGCCTGGGATGTGGGATCAGACTCACAAAGGAGCACAGGGCTGGCAGGGGCAGCATGAGGAGCAAAATGTGCCCTAAAAAAAAAGTGCCAGGGGCAATGGCCCCCTTCCCCTGCCCGTGCTGATGTCAGGGGCTGAGTTGAGGAGGAATGGGTAGGAACCGCCTGCCCCCCTCTTCCTGCACCTTCCTGAGAAGAGGAGGACAGTATAGATTTAGAACAGTGCTTTGCAGAAGGTCATAGTTCAGAAGCTGCAGGGGGGAGAAGCTGGGAAATATTGGGAGAACAGCAGGAAGAAGCAGCACCGGGGGAGAGACAGCTAACAGACTCAGTGTCTCTTGAAAGCATTCCTGACCTCCACTCTCTCAGAAACAGGCATGCCTTGAGAGTAGTAGAACAGAGAGCTCAGAGGCAGAAAGCACAGATCACCTGGCACAAGCATGACGTAGAATAGGAGGGACTGAGGGGGTGGGACTTTACTTGGAGCAACGCCATTATCTAAGAGAGACCGCATTCCTTCATCTCTCTCTGTGAATTTTGAATAAACTACTTGGTAAGAGGGACGCGGGTGGTGCTGTGGTCTAAACCACAGAGCCTAGGGCTTGCCGATCAGAAGGTCGGCAGTTCGAATCCCCGCGATGGGATGAGCTCCGATTGTTCGATCCCATCTCCTGCCAACCTAGCAGTTTGAAAGCACGTCCAAGTGCAAGTAGATAAATAGGTACCGCTCTGGCGGGAAGGTAAACGCCATTTTTGTGCGTTGCTCTGGTTCACCAGAAGCGGCTTAGTCATGCTGGCCGCATGACCTGGAAAAACTGTCTGTGAACAAACGCTGGCTCCCTTGTCCAGTAAAGCGAGATCAGCGCCGCAACCCCAGAGTCGTCCGCGACTGGACTTAACAGTCAGGGGTCCTTTTACCTTTGCTTGGTAATAACTCTTCTTGTTTTTCTGCTTCTTGGCACCCCATTGAGGGAGGGATAGGATTCCCTGAAGCCTTGACAGCTACGCCACTGGTAGCAATTACTGGAGTTTGTGTCAGGGGCAGGCAGAGTGCAGACGAGTGTGCACCGGGGGAAGTGAAGGTGGAGTTTGACTCAGGAGAGGTGGTGAGGGGTTCGTGGGGAACTGTCCTGACCTGAAGGCAAGAATTGGAGGATGGGAAGCTTTGGAGCTCGAGTGTGGAACACAGGATGGGTTGGAAGAAGAGGAGGAAGAGGCAGGTTTGGCAAGTGAAGAGCCAGGTGCTTCCCCACCCTCTCCTGTACTATAGGTACCCCCTGTCCGTACGAGCCAGTCGTGTCCGACTCTAGGGTTGCGCGCTCATCTCGCTCAAGAGGCCGGGAGCCAGCGCTGTCCGCAGACACTTCCAGGTCACGTGGCCAGCGTGACTAAGCGGCATCTGGCAAGCCAGCACCAGCGCCGCACACGGAAACGCTGTTTACCTTCCCACTATAAAGTGGTACCTATTTATCTACTTGCACTTAGGGGTGCTTTCGAACTGCTAGGTGGGCAGGAGCAGGGACCGAACGATGGGAGCTCACCCCGCCGCGGGGATTCGAACTGCCGACCTTGCGATCAGCAAGTCCTAGGCACTGAGGTTTTACCCACAGCGCCACCCGCGTCCCTTTCTCCTGTACTATACTGCCTCCCAGAACCAGGAGGGGAATGAAACGGGATGAGCAGAGGACATTGCCATGCAGGTACAGTCTCTGGCTGCATATGCGCAGTCCATCGGGGGAAAGTACATAAACTGGTGCATTTCCCATTGGAGAATCTGGTTGGCCATTGTAAGGATGCTGAACCGGATTGGCCATTGGCCTGATCCTGCATCGGGGCATTTACCAGATTCCAAGACTATGGTCTTTTGCTCATTTTACATAGGAGTAAACACTACAGATATCAGTTCCTGGGGATTACATGGGAGGGCACTAGTGGGATTTACATCCAAGTAAACAAGCATGGGATTAAACGTTTAAGTTACCTGAACCAATATGAAACAGCAGCAATAAGAGCAAATTGATCAATCAATACTAAGCTACATTAGAAAACGAAAAACGAAAAAACCCTAAAACATCAGCTATGGGGAAGGTAGGAGAACAGATGAGGTTATGTCTCGAGTTTTCGAGGGTAATTCAATCAACCGATTTGAAGGCTTCTGTTGATGGGAAAGTTATATTGGCAGGAGATTTTAATGACATTTTTGTGTGCTAAATTAGATAAAACACATACACAGATCTTCACATTTACTGCTAAAGCTACTCTTCATTGTTCCAGGTATGTATACAGGGCATACAGGAATTCCTTATTATCCACAATGGAGAGGAAGGCACACCCTGTTTAATCTTAGCTATTTGGGATGGGGGAGAGAGAGATACTTACTGGCTTAAGCTAATGGCCGATCTGGTCCAGTTTCCCAAAATGACCAATCAAATATGTCTGGAAAGCCCAAAAGCAAGACATGAAAGCAACAGAGTATCTTCCTGGCTGGACCAGTCCCGAGCTGCAGGAGAACCCTATTGCTGATCCCCGGTTCTGAAGAGGTACCAGAGAAGACAACCAAAAAACCTTTCTGAGACCACCATCACCTGGGACGAAACCATCCCCAAAGAGGCTGAAATTAAACCACAGAGCCTAGGACTTGCCGATCAGAAGGTCGGCTGTTCAAATCCCCACAATGGGGTGAGCTACCATTGCTCGGTCCCTCCTCCTGCCCACCTAGCAGTTCGAAAGCACACCAGTGCAAGTAGATAAATAGGTACCACTCCGGTAGGAAGGTAAATGGCATTTCCGTGCACTGCTCTGGTTCGCCAGAAGCGGCTTTGTCATGCTGGCCACATGTACGCTGGCTCCCTCGGCCAGTAAAGCGAGATGAGTGCTGAAACCCCAGAGTCGGTCACGACTGGACCTAATGGTCAGGGATCCCTTTACCTTTACCTTTTACTTGTCCTGAAGGCAGGGCTTTGGTTCCACAGTCAGAGACTGCAATGCTTCTGAAGCCCCATTGCTGGAAACCACAGGAGGGGGCAAGTGCTCTTGTACTCGGGTCTTGCTTGCAAGGTTCCTCTTGGGGCTTCTGATTGGCCACTGTGGATGCCTGACAGGATGCTAAACTAGATGGGGCACTGGCCTGATCCAGCAGGCTCTCCTTATATACGAAGGAGTGTCTCCAACCACACAGATGTCCAGCTCCAAGTGCCTTCTGGTGGTCCCCACACTGAGAGGACAGGATACTAGACGAAATGGGCCATTGATCTGATCCAGAAGGCTTTTCTTAGGCTCTTATGAGGACGCGGGTGGTCTGAACCACTGAGCCTCTTGGGCTTGCCGATCGGAAGGCTGGCAGTTCGAATCCCCACAACGGAGGGAGCTCCCATTGCTCTGTCCCAGCTCTTGCCAACCTAGCACTTCGAAAGCACACCAATGCAAGTAGATAAATAGGTACCACTGCGGAGGGAAGGTAAATGGTGTTTCTGTGCACTCTGGTTTCCATCACGGTGTTCCATTGCACCAGAAGTGGTTTAATCCTGCTGGCCACATGACCTGAGGAAAGCTGTTTGTGAACAAACACTGGCTCCCTCAGCCCGAAAGCGAGATGGGCGCCGCAACCCCATAGTCGCCTTGATTGGACTTAACCGTCCAGGGGTCATTTACCTTTTTCACATATGATGACAAATCTCCCTGAGCCTCACAAGGAGTGCTCTGGAGCAGGAATAAGTGAGGCAGGAACCCCACTTTTTACAGCTGCCCAGTCAAAGCCTAACCAGTGCTGAAGGACCGTTCAACCCAGGGGTCAGCAAACCTTTTCAGCAGAGGGCCAGTCCACCGTCCCTCAGACCTTGTGGGCGGCCGGGCTATATTCTGAAGAGGGGGGAAAATGAACAAATTCCTAGGCCCCACAAATAACCCAGAAGTGTATTTTAAATAAAAGCACACATTCTACTCATGTAAAAACACCAGGCAAGCCCCACAAATAACCCAGAGGTACATTTTAAATGAAAAGAGACATTCTACTCATGTAAAGAAATGCTGATTCCCGGACCGTCCGTGGGCCGGATTGAGAAGGCAATTGGGCTGCATCCGGCCCCCGGGCCTTTGTTTGCCTACCCATGATCCAACCATTCTTTTGCTCCGTGCTGGACAGCTCCTCTGCTCTCCCAAACCTTCTGAAATTTAACCTTGTCAGACAGTTAACTGGCAAGGCAGGATATCAACCACCTGGTGAGGTGTCAGGAACAAGTGGAATTCAGAAACTTCTTCCTGGTTGGGGGGTATATGGAGTTTCTGTTTTAGCTGTCAAAGGGTGCTAGCATTGATCAGACTAGCAGAAACACTTTTTTATATACAAAAAAATCCTGTAATTGCCACCATAGCCAAGACAATGGGAACGCAGAGAGGGGAGGGTTAAAAAAAAAGCCTAGCTAGCCAGATTTTCCGAAATGCCAATGAACAGACATGAACCTCCAGCATAATTAATCTCATTAAGTGCAGAGATAAGGGTTTGGAAATGTCTCGGGGAGTTCATGGTGTATGCTTGAAATAGGACAGCAAGATTCAAACACAGAGAAAAGCTTAGCCCATTTCATGGAGGAAATTTGCATGAAAGGAACATAAGAAGAGACTGCTGGATCAGGCCCAATGGCGCAAGTGGTCCAGCTTACTGATTTCCCCAAAGGGAAGCCCAACAGCAAGATCTGAGCTCAGGACCACTCTTCCCTCCAGCATCTTGTTCTTGCAATGGCCAGCCAAACACCTGTGGGAAACCAGTAAGCAGTATTCAAGCCCAAGAGAACCCTCCCCTTCTGCGATTTCCAGATACTGGTTTTCAGAAGCATCGCTGCCTCCAACTGTGGGGACCAGAGCATCTTGGCTGGTAGCCCTCCATCGCCCTCTCCTCCTCCCTGAATTTGTCCAATCCTCTTTTCGAGCCACCCAAGTCGTTGGCCATCCCTGCCTCTTGTGGGAGTGAGTTCCGCAGTTTAACTATGCGCTGTGTGAAGAAGGACCCCCTTTTATCAGAACCTGGGCATAGGCGTAGGCGGAAATTGTGGAAATGTTCAGGGATGCAGGAGAGGATATATTGTCTGATTATAGCCTTTCCAACTTGTGTTAACAAGTTCACAATTTAGCAGAGTAACATTCCCCTTTTTTAAACTTGCAGCGGATGCGTTTGCTCAGGCTCCCTAAAGTTTCTATAATAACTGTTCTGGTATTTTCCCCTAATTCCCTCATAAAAGATAAGACACAACACAGTCTTCTATAAAAGTATAAAAAGAGTTTACTCACTCACATTCTGTTCACAATTGGATCCCAGAAGGCAGACTTATCTTAGAAAAGTAACATACACCTGGAAACTATCCCATAAAGAGACAGTCCCTTTGTCCTCTCTTGGCTGGAGGCCAAGAGAGCATCTTTGGCTAAGCAGATGTTGCTTCTTCGACGAAAGTAGTCATAGAGAAAGCGATGGCGGCCAGTCCTGTACTTTTGTTGTTACCTGCACAGGTGAGGCTATGCCCACCTCTAGTCACATGCAGAGGAACTCTGTCCCAGCCCAGAAGAAAACAGGAAGTTTACCTGCTGGCTGGACAAACATTCCTCCCCATGTGTAAACATGTTCACTCTAGGAATGTTGTACTTGACTGCTCTTGTGTTTCACATCCCTCAGAAATCAGAGAAGGCAATAACTTGGTGGCCGTTGAAGTAGCAGCTTGCTCCCATTCGCACTTGCTTAGGAGCAAAGGAAGAGGGGAAATGCTCCCCAAAATAACCTGCAAGGCATACACACCGTGCTAAGCATCGCCATTCCAGTTCAAAAAGCACTGTTTCCATTTTGCTCAGAGGTGAATTTAGAAAAGCCACTGAGGGCAGTGGCAGCCACACAGCCTTTTAATGAGTATCTAGGAAAGACATCTAATCTCTGCCCGGGGGTCAAGTGGCCTTTGCTGGATCTGTCAGCAGTAATATCCCATCACTGAAGCCTGTGCTGTACTGAATGCCTTTGTTGCTTTTCCAGTTTTTTTAAAGGGCTTTGTCTGTTTGCTTGTTTCAAAGGCTAACGGGCTCAGAAAGTGCACTGAGCAACAGTCAAAGCGGTCTCAGTTGCTAATCGTTGGCCCCTGAACAAGAGACGCCACAAAATGTTGTTTATAGGAAATCTGGGGGTGGGGGGGCTCTTGTTACACTGCGGGGTGCAACTCCTGTTGCAAATACTGTATTTTTCGCTCTATAAGACGCACCCAACCATAAGACGCACCTAGTTTTAGAGGAGGAGAACAAGGGGAAAAAAATCTCTCTCTCTCTGCTCAGCGCCTCTCCAGCAAAGCGGGAGGAGAAACGGAAGGGGCTCCATTTCTCCTCCTGCTTCGCTGAAGGGGCGTTGCGCAGTTCTCCCTCTGTGTACAGCGCCCCTTTCAGCGAAGCGGCAGTAGAAGCGGAGCCCCTTCCGGTGCGCACCGATCCCTCTTGCTCTCCTGGCTTCAGCGAAAGCTGCGCAGCCTGCATTTGCTCCATAAGATGCACACACATTTCCCCTTACTTTTTAGGAGGGGAAAAGTGCGTCTTATAGAGTGAAAAATACGGTATGTTGGTCCAGCTATTCAGGACAAAAGGGGGTGGCTCAGTGATATAGAGCACCTGCTTGGCATGCAGAAGGTCCCAGGTTCCTTCCTGGTTAGCGTCTCCAAGTAGGGCTGCCCCCTGCCTGAATCCCTGGAGAGCTGCTGCCAGCCAGTGTAGACAATGCTGAGCTAGATGCATAGTTAACTTGCTCTGTCTTGGTCTAAACCAGCCCTTTCTTCATAACCATGGGGAGCAGAATCTTATTTGATCTCAAGGTGTACAGCCATGGATCGACAGCAGAACACCTCCTTTGCTTGTAGAAGGTCCTAGGTTCAATCATCGGGGCATTTCCAGGTTTGGCTGGGAGGAAGCCTGAAGAGCTGCTGCCAGTCAGTGCTGACAATCCTGAGCTGGATGGGCCAAGGGTTTGACTCAGTATAAGATAGCTTCCTATGTCCCTAGGTCTTAAGGGAAGGATAGAGCATCTGTACTGCATGCAGAAGTTCAATCTCTGACAGCATCTCCAGCCAGGAATTGGGGAGTCCGCTGCCTGCAACTCTGGAGAGCGGGTGTCAATCATTGTAGAATATATTGTGATAGACAGATTAACTGACTTGAAATAAAGAATTTTTCCTAAGTTCCAGAACGCTGTTGGGCACGAGGTTTCGTTAAGCTCTACGGTTATCATGTTCAGGTGGTTTTACAAAAGAAGATAATTTGCAATCCGTCAATTCCTATTAGCAAAATCATGGAAGCAAGCCGAACTCTCTGTTTTGGAGAGTTTGAGGGGGAATGTGCAGCTATGAGGTCATTTTGATGCTGGATATCAACGGAGAGGGAAGATTAATAGTGGCTAGTAGCCAATGACAGACTTATCCTCTCCTAGACATTTGCCTAATCCTCTTTTAAAGTTGGTGGCCGTCAACACACCTCATGGTAGCAAATTCCACAATCGCACTCTGTGCCACATTGACAAAAAATTCATTCCTTTTGCCTGTCCCGAATCGCCCAGCAATCAGCTTTGTCAGGCAGCCCCGTTGGGTTGGAGTGCGATGAGGTTTTCCGGCGAGTGAGACACTGCAGTCCTTTCTCTCCCTCTCTCCTCTTCTCCTTGGCCCAAAACCAAGAGAGAATAGAAAGCTGTTTAAGTAGACTGCAGCTCTTTGCGAAGTCTGGAGGAAGCAACCGGGACCACACAGCCTGCATGATAATGAGGCTTCCTAGGAGGAACAGGAGGTTGGTGGAGGAGGGTGGGATGACTCGTTCTGTAGCAAGCAGCCCAAGAACCCATCGTTTTGCCTTAAGAGAGAACAAGACACTCCTCTCTATGCATAAGAGTGGTGGCTGAGAACAAATAACATTGGTCCTGAAAGACCTACATTGGCTCCCAGTATGTTTCCAAGCACAATTCAAAGTGTTGGTGTTGACCTTTAAAGCCCTAAACAGCCTCGGCCCGGTATACCTGAAGGAGTGTCTCCATCCCCATCATTCAGCCTGGACCCTAAGGTTCAGCTCCCGAGGGCCTTCTGGTGGTTCTCTCCCTGCGAGAAGTGAGGTTGCAGGGAACCAGGTACAGGGCCTTCTCAGTGGTGGTGCCTGCCCTGTGGAACGCCCTCCCATCAGATGTCAAAGAGATAAACAACTATCTGACTTTTAGAAGACATCTGAAGGCAACCCTGTTTAGGGAAGTTTTTAATGTTTGATCGTGTTTTTAATATTCTGTTGGGAGCCGCCCAGAGTGACTTGGGACACCCAACAGATAATAATAATAATAATAATAATAATAATAATAATAATAATAAATTTTATTTATACCTCGCCCTCCCCAGCCAAGACCGAGCTCAGGGCTGCTAACACCAGATATAAAAACAATTGATTAAAATGCAACTTAAAAACAAGATTAAAATACAACATTAAGATGCAGTGAGGTATAAATATAACAACAACAACAAAAACAACAATAGCTGGATGGATCAGACCAACAACCCATCTAGTCCAGCATCCTGTTCTCACAGTGGCCAACCCATGGGAAACCCGCAAGCTGCACCCGAGGCACAAATTTTCAGCAATTGGTCTTCAGAAACATCCCTGCCTCCAACTGTGGAGACACAGCACAGCCACCATGGCTAGTAGCCACTGATCAAGGGCGTAGCATGGGGAGGGCTTAGGGGGCCGTAGTTCTGGGTGCATGATTTTGAGGGAGGCATGATTTTGAGAGTCAGGTGTCCCCTCAAAGAGATTCCCACCCTGCCTGCTGCCGGGGGTCTCTGGGCGCTGGAGCCCAGCTTGGCCATGCCACGGTGCCCCCGGCCCTCTTACTGAATGGCCGTCCAGTGTCAGGGGCTGGACTGAGGAGGAATGGTGGGGACCGCTCCCCTCCCCTTTTCTTGAACCTTCCCAAGAACAGGAGGACAATATAGATTTAGAACAGTGGTTTGCAGAAGGCCATAGTTCAGAGGCTGCAGAGGGGGAAAGCTGGGAAATACTGGGAGAGGAACAGTAAGAAGAGGAAGCACCAGGGAGAGACAGCTGATGGACTCAATGTCTTTGGAAAGCATCCCTGAGCCCCCCTCTCCCAGGACTAGGTGGGCATTGAGAGTAGTAGAACAGAGAGCTCAGAGGCAGAAAGCTCAGATCAGCCAGCACAAGGATAGCGCAGAACAGGAGGGATGGAGGGGGATGGACTTTACTCAGAGCAATGCCATTATTTAACAGAGTGCATTTCTTCTGAAAGCCAGTGCTGGGGGGGGGGATGTGCCCACCAAGTGCTGCGTCAGGCTTCCCCCCTGTGTGAATGTGTGTCAGGCTTCAGGGAATCAGCTTCCTCCCCCCCCCCCTTTGGCAGTAGATAAACAGAACAAAGGAAAAGGAGTCTTCTTACCAGTTAGAAACATTAATGATCACAGTGAGAGAACAAAGTGTCCATTTCCTAGGAACGGCGGTGCTCCCAATTAAGGGTTCCACCCACTTCCTCCCTAGTCACACCACGTCACTTGTAACCTGAACTCGTAACCACTGTGCTTTCTGTGATGCCACCTTATCAGCTCTACTTGACCTTGTTCTGAGCGGATGAATGCTTTCCAGAGACAGTGAACCTGTTAACTCTCTCTCTCCCAGTGCTTCTTCTCCTAGCTGCTCCCCATCCAGTATTTCCCAGCTTCTGCCTTCCGAACTATGTCCCTCTACAAACCACTGTTCCAAGTCTATACTGTCTTCCTGCTCCTGGGAAGATTCAGGTGCAGGGGGAGGGCCAGGCTCCCACCATTCCTCCTCAGTGCAGTCCTCCTCAGCACGGTCCCTGACAGTGGGCGGGCAGGCAAGCCCCATGAACCCTTCATGCCCATGCCCAAACAGTGGCGGCAGTGAGGGTTTGGCTGGCACGGCGGGTTTTGTTCACCCTCTGAACCCAGCCCCTGGTCCTGCCTGGTTCAGAAGTGCATACATGCCGAAGAAAGGGTGCAACACCAATTCCATGGATAGCCTTGTCCAATCATCTTTTAAAGCCATCCAAGATGGTGGCCATCACTGCTCCCGTGATGCCATCACTCAGGACAGTAATGGCAAGTGACGTCCCAGTTCATCCACAGCAGCCAGTATGGCCAGCCGTGATGGATGATGGTGCTGCAGCCCAGCACCTTCAGGAGCTTACCACACTGCCTCTCGCTGCCACCCAAAAGCACTCAGTTCCCCACACTAATAACGGACTAAAAATGGT
Organism: Podarcis gaigeae; assembly: GCF_964106915.1. NCBI lineage: Eukaryota > Metazoa > Chordata > Lepidosauria > Squamata > Lacertidae > Podarcis > Podarcis gaigeae. Next base: position 14,241,463 of record NC_139684.1, read on the forward strand.
ATGAGCGTAGGCTCAATAAAAATTAAAAGCATGCTCCCAGCTATCAGACATTCGGGGGGGGGGGGGGAATTGCTTCCATGCAAGCATTCCTAATTTCCCCTGCCAGCCGTTGCAAAGGATGCTAAGATTTCTCCTCTCCGGGAGCAGGAAGGAGATAAGAATGACGGGCTGTAGAAACAGCCTTAATTTGCCCCATTTGCATTGGAACAAGTGCACAAGAGAGACTTCGCTCGGAAGGGGAGGTTGTTAGCCGGCTCCAGAACAGCAAGCCGGCAAAAAGCTAATCACCATTATTAACGCAAATATTGTAGCTTCCTCAGCCTCCAGCTCCTCTCCAGCCAGTGGACCTCTCGAGATTCCCCCGTCGAAGGTCCGACGCAGAGTGACACTGGCCAATTGACTCTTATTAAGACTCCAGTAATGTCTGGGAGATTGCAGCTTTGATCGACGCACCGCCGTACAGCTGAGGTCAACCGCATTAGGGAAATGTAATTAGACTAATAAATTCTTGGCAATTCTTTCCCCACCCCTCGCTCCCTCCCCTCTCTGCCAGAGGGGAAGGAGCAGCGAGTGTCGCCTCATTAGCCAGGGAGGGCTCGAGAGCAAAGCGACTTTTACCAGCGGTAAGAAAGTGCATTCTCCAGGACCTCTTAACCATTTTGCCAAAATAATAATGATAATGATAATGATAATAATAATAATAAAAACCTGGTGGGTTACAAGAGAGCAAATTTGGTTTCAATCCAAATGTTAATTTCATTTCAAATTCCAAGGGCTTTGTAAAAGGTAAAGGGACCCCTGACCATTAGGTCCAGTCGTGGCCGATTCTGGGGTTGCGGCGCTCATCTCGCTTTATTGGCCAAGGGAGCCGGTGTACAGCTTCCGGGTCATGTGGCCAGAATGACTAAGCCGCTTCTGGCGAACCAGAGCAGTGCACGGAAACGCCGTTTACCTTCCCGCCGGAGCGGTACCTATTTATCTACTTGAACTTTGACGTGCTTTCGAACTGCTAGGTTGGCAGGAGCAGGGATCGAGCAATGGGAGCTCACCCCGTTGCAGGGATTCGAACCGCCGACCTTCTGATTGGCAAGTCCTAGGCCACCCGCATCCCCAAGGGCTTTGAGGGAGGGTTAATTTCAGGTGGGCAAGTGAGCCCCAAAACTTCCTTCCATTGTGCCAGCTGGCTGGGATAAGGACAGTTGCTTAAGGACTGGTGTGGACTTGGGGCAACCAGGATTTGGGTCACCAGTCAGAAAAAGCTCCCAGCCTCTGCTCTCAGATGCCATCCCATCACCAGACTTGAAGGAAGGTTTTTACGGCCAGTCCAGGAGGCTTTGGGGCAGAAAAGGTGGGGTTCCAGTGTCATGAGGCCTGTTGGAATGCTTTGGCAGGGTTGGTCAGTAGAAGAGTGTGGGATGTAACGTGACAAAAGCAGTCAAATACAAGATTTCCTGTTTGCCCAGAGTGGATACATAGGGGAATGTTGCTCCAGCCAGGAGGACTTCCTGTCACAACTGGTTTGGAGTATCCTCCCCCTGTGTGACCAGGTAGATGGGTGTGAACCTAAGATACCCCATAAAGGGCTGGTCATGCGGCCATCTTCCCTTCTTCTTTCTCTTTTTCACCTTGTTCCCTCTTGATGCGTTTGCTGTCTGCTGGCTCTCAGCCAGCAGCCCATGGGCTCATTCCCCGCATGGGATGAACCCACACTCTCTTCTGTAACTACAAGCTAAAGCTTGCCTTTGTGATCATACCGTGAACTGAATGTAAGTAAACTTCTTACTACTTTTCAGAGAAGACTGGTGTGTCCTTATTGTTTTAAGAGGGAATAAAGGGGAGTTTACCAGGAACAATCCAATCTGGACAAGCCAGCCTGGATTGCTTAACTCAAGAGATTCAAACGAATCTACCAACCAGCTTCCTGCAATATACAGGGGAATGTACTCTGCTACCAGCTCACTAGCATGAGTGAGGAAGGATAATATTTAATCAATACATCTTCTCCTACTATCCACAACATTCCCACAAAGAGGAGGACTGGAGAGAGCCAGCGTGGTGTAGTGGTTAAGAGCGGTGGACTCGTAATCTGGTGAACGGGGTTTGATTCACTGCTCCTCCACATGCAGCTGCTGGGTGACCTTGGGCTAGTCACACTTCTCTGAAGTCTCTCAGCCTCACTCACCTAACAGAGTGTTTGTTGTGGGAAAGGAAGGGAAAGGAGAATGTTAGCCGCTTTGAGACTCCTTAGGGCAGTGATGCTGTCTAGGTTTGTCATTGCTTCTCTTCCAACCTAGACAGCATCTTAAAAAGCAGAGATATCACCTTGCCAACAAAGGTCCATATAGTTAAGGCTATGGTTTTCCCAGTAGTGATGTATGGAAGTGAGAGCTGGACCATAAAGAAGGCTGATTGCCAAAGAATTGATGCTTTTGAATTCTGGTGCTGGAGGAGACTCTTGGGAGTCCCATGGACTGCAAGAAGATCAAACCTATCCATTCTGAAGGAAATCAGCCGTGAGTGCTCACTGGAAGGACAGATCGTGAAGCTGAGGCTCCAATACTTTGGCCACCTCATGAGAAGAGGACTCCCTGGAAAAGACCCTGATGTTGGGAAAGATGGAGGGCAGAAGGAGAAGGGGACGACAGAGGACGAGATGGCTGGACAGTGTTCTCGAAGCTACCAGCATGAGTTTGACTAAACTGCGGGAGGCAGTAGAAGACAGGAGTGCCTGGCATGCTCTGATCCATGGGGTCACAAAGAGTCAGACACGAGTAACGACTAAACAACAACAACAGGGCAGTGATAAAGCGGGATATCAAATCCAAATTCTTCTTCTTAAAAAAAAAACAAGAGAAAAAGAGTACTGGTGTGGAGTACTGGTGTGGCAATGTGGAACCCAGTGATGTGTAGACAGTGGACTGGGGAACTAGGCTGGTCCCCTAAATTTTCCCTTGGAGCCTCCTTTCTAAAGCCCAGGAAGCTTCTGCCTGGCTTAGGGAGGGAAGAATAATGCTCTCTCAGTACACACACACACACACACACACACACACACACACACACACACACGAGACTTTCCTCCATCATCGCAAGCTGGCACCTCTGGCCCTAAGTGCTCCCCTACAACAACAAATAATTCACACTGGAACCTGATCCTGAGGAGGTGCCTAGGGGGGTAGGAATTGTGGTGCCGTACACTGGGCAGAGGGAGGGCATTGGCTGGAGAAAGCCCCACCTTGGTATCAACATACATCCCAAGTGTCAAACTGGCCCCTGGCAATGAATAAGTTTTTCCCTGCCCTCCGAGAGGCAGGAGCCTAGGTCTGATACTTGAATGGGCATTGTCAACCCCGCCACTTTCTCCAAGGACGTGGTGTTGGTTGCGCCACTGTGCGCTGGCTCAGCCTGCATATAGATGCACTTGTTGATATTTTCACCCCTCCCATTGACAGAATCTCCTGATCTGAAGTTTTGAGAAAGGAGGGGGCGGAAACAGTTCTTCTCCTCTTCCTCTCCTGCCTGACTGCCTGTGGAGAGTCTTATCTGTGTAGTGACTAGATGGCTGAGTGGGAGATGAAACACTCATGCAAGCCAGTAGTTCGTTAGTTTGTAGTACCTATTAGAAATAAAAGGAGTTCCGCTTCACAGCTAGCTTCTGCGTTATTTATACTCTGCATGAGTCTGGTGCTTACAATGCACAGTTGCGTGGCAAATTCCCGCCTCCCACCATTAGAAATAAAGACACATGTCACCATTATTTTAGGTTAATGGGCTAAAATTGGCCACAACTTTATTGGTTACAGGTAAAGAGCGGTATTGGCTTAGGCATTGGTCCTATCCGACTATCCGGCTTCAGCCTGTTTGCTTGAAGACCGAGAAGGGTTAACACCAGCAAGGGGAGCCCTGCTGATGCACATCAACTAGGCATTCCCCCGGGGTCACCGCTCGGGGGGGGCGCTTTAGCCCTGGCCTCCATAGGCTTCGGATGAGGCCACGCCCCCCGGAATCCTTTACCGGACTAGCCTTCAACACATCTACATAACAATACCCCTACCAATGCCTAACCACCACTTGAGCAAAGCTCGCCACTGATACCCTCAGACCTGCAACCAATCCCCAGTCCCTGCAGATATGTCATCCATCCAAACATCGTTTCCCGCATCGGAATGATACACGCCATCGTCTTGGTAGAGGGCCACCTTGGTGAACTGGATCTTGGGGTGGTCAATGACCCGCGCCCCCTCCCCCAGTGCTGCCACTCTACGTGCCACAGAACGTTCCAAAACCTTTCTGGCTTTGTTTATTGCAATAGCTCACCAACAGTACCTCCAAACTCGCCCCTCCAGCAGCGATGACCAAAGTATGGCAACGTTAGAAAATGAGGCAATCAATTCATCAAAGTACAGTGGTGCCTTGCAAGACGAAAATAATCCGTTCCGGTTTTTTCGTCTTGCGAAGCAAGCCCATTAGCGGCTTAGCGGATGAGCGCTATTAGCAGCTTAGCGGGCTTAGCGGATCAGCTGATAAGCGTCTTAGCGTCTTAGTGGATCCGCTGATAAGCGGCTTAGCGGCTTAGCGTATCAGCTGTTAAGCGGCTTAGCGGATCAGCTGTTAAGCAGCTTAACGACTTAGTGGATCAGCTGATAAGCGGCTTGGCGGCTTGGGAAAAAGGGGGGGGAGGGAAAAACCCCCACAAGAACTCGCAAGACATTTTCGTCTTGCGAAGCAAGCCCATAGGAAATTCGTTTTGCGAAGCACCTCCAAAACGGAAAACCCTTTCGTCTAGCGGGTTTTCCATCTTGCGAGGCATTCGTCTTGTGGGGCACCACTGTAAATGCTCCCTTCAAGTCCATGCCTTTTCCCAGGGCCACGCTTGCCTTTAGTGAGACAAGCCACACACCCCGAGCCAGCTGATTGTCTGGCTCAGGGGATGACACACCTCTGAGGATTCCCCTGATCGCACGGGGCTGGAAGCCAGCCTCCGCGCGCGTGTTGGGGTCGTGAAGCCCGCAACACCACCTCCTCCCGAGGTCGGAAGTGGCGTTGTGGGTCCAGTGCACTGGGACCTGCTTTCTAGGATTGGAAGGTCTCTGAAAGTGCTCCAGTTGCCTAGCCCAGTCGGGGCAGAACCAGTTATTGAGCCCAGTTGCTGACATCGGTTGAAAAGCATACTGACAGTGCTCACTTGCTTTCCAGGTTCCATGGCTCGAAACATGACACACGCAGACATGACACACATGGAAGCGCATGGCAGAAGTACTGTTTTGGGGGGACAGGAGGCGGGCAGGTGTGGAGGATTCCCTGGTCCTGAATGGGGTAACTGTGCCCCTGAAGGACCAGGTGCGCAGCCTGGGAGTCATTTTGGACTCACAGCTGTCCATGGAAGCACAGGTCAAATCTGTGTCCAGGGCAGCTGTTTACCAATGTGTACTGTCTCGCCAGAGTGGTGCATGCTCTGGTTATCTCCCGCTTGGACTACTGCAATGCACTCTACGTGGGGCTACCTTTGAAAGTGACTCGGAAACTACAACTAATCCAGAATCCGGCAGCTAGACTGGAGACTGGGAGCGGCCTCCGAGACCATATAACACCGGTCTTGAAAGACCTACATTGGCTCCCAGTATGTTTCCGAGCACAATTCAAAGTGTTGGTGCTGACCTTTAAAGCCCTAAATGGCCTCGGTCCAGTATACCTGAAGGAGTGTCTCCACCCCCATCATTCTGCCCGGACGCTGAGGTCCAGTGCCGAGGGCCTTCTGGCAGTTCCCTCATTGTGAGAAGCAAAGCTACAGGGAACCAGGCAGAGGGCCTTCTCGGTAGTGGCGCCCACCCTGTGGAACGCCCTTCCAGCAGATGTCAAAGCGATAAACAACTACCTGACATTCAGAAGACATCTTAAGGCAGCCCTGTTCAGGGAAGTTTTTAACGTGTGATATTTTACTGTATTTTTGTTTTTTATGGAAGCCGCCCAGAGTGGCTGGGGAGGCCCAGCCAGATGGGTGGGGTATAAATAATAATTTATTATTATTATTATTATTATTATTATTATTATTATTATTATTATTATGGCGTGTGTCAAGTGTCTGGACAATGGTTTGGTTTATGCCTAGCCACAAGCTCTGTTTTAGCCACTGGACTGCACACTCTGCAACCTTATCTATGTTCAGGCATAGTAGCCAATCCTGGAATTCTTATATTTACTGTTATTTCTTGCGCTTATATTGCACCTTCTTCTCCAAAGAGCTCAGGGTAGCTCGCATGGTTCTTCCCCTCCTCATTTAATCCTGACAATAACCCTGTGAGGTAGGGTAGGCTGAGAGGCAGTGACTGGTCAAAGGTCACTCAGCGAGCTTCCTGTCCAATTGGGGATTTGAACCCTGGTCTCCCATGTCCTAGCCTGACAATGTAACCACTGCACCAATAAAGCTTTTGGAAATTATCATGCCCATAAGTGGGAGCCAGGACTGGGGGTCTTCCATCTCATCCATGCTTCAGACAGCAAAATGTATTGTGCCGGCCCTATAATCTACCAAACTGTGCCACTGTCCCCAACTCCATATACTAGGGCTGGATATACAGTGGAAGCTTGGGTTGCAAACTTAATGCTTGTGGGAGGCACGTTCACAACCCGCAGCGTTCGCAACCTGCAGCACCACGTCTGCTCATGTGCAGATTGCGATTCGTCGTTTCTGCGCATGCGCAAAGCACGGTTTAGCGCTTCTGTGCATGCGTGACCGCCGAAACCCAGAAGTAACCCGTTCTGGTATTTTCGGGTTTCGGCGGGTCCGTAACCCAAAAAAACACAACCTGAAGCGTCTGTAACTTGAGGTATGACTGTATCTGATTTTCAACATCATGATATATCACCAGCAAAACATCATGATCTATCGATATATCATGATATCTGAAATAGGGATGGTACTATGTAGAGGTGAACACTGGGTGATATTTGTTTTTCAACATAGTGGTATTGTTGTTGTTTAGTCTTTTAGTCGTGTCCGACTCTTTGTGACCCCATGGACCAGAGCATGCCAGGCACTCTTGTCTTCCACTGCCTCTCGCAGTTTGGTCAAACTCATGTTGGTAGCTTCAAGAACTCCTTCATGAATCACACCTTGTTGTGGTGAAGGGGCTTGAATAACTCAGAGAAGCTATGAGCTATGCCGTGCAGGGCCACCCAAGATGGACAGGTCATAGTGAAGAGTTTTGACTAAACGTGATCCACCTGGAGCAGGAACCGGCAAGCCATTCCAGTATCCCTGCCAAGAAAACTCCATGGACAAAGACAACATAGTGATATATCCTTGTGAAATAAGGATGGAGCTGTTTTTCAACTTCATGATATATCAACAGCCAAACATCGTGGCATATTGATATATCGTGATATACTGATATATCACAATATATGTCTGAAAGAAGGATGGAACCATGTAGAGGTGAACACTGAGCTGGGTGATATCTGATTTTCAACATTGTGACACATCACCAGCTAAACATCGCAATATACCGATATATCACAATGTCTGAAATTTGCACAGAGCTATGTAGAGGCATTGGCTGGCTTCACGGTTTTCCCCACATTGTGATTTTTGCATAGCACACACACAGAGACACACAGAGACACACAGACACACACACACACACACATAGTTATTCTCAATATAGTGCCAGGTCAACAATTATGAAACTGATATCACGACATGGTCTTCAAACCGGTTTTGGACGATAGATTTTTAATATATCTCCCAGCCCTACCATATACACAGACATATTTTTGAACATCAGCTGTGAGCAACCTCACTGTCAAGTTTTGAATCAAAACATTTTGCATCCAGCAAAACAGCATTTCAGTTGGGGAAGGAGAGGCAGAAAACGAGAGAGAGAGAGAGAGAGAGAGAGAGAGAGAGAGAGAGAGTATTCTTTGCCTTTAGGCTAACTGCATCCCTAACCAGCATTTTCCCCCATCCTGGGTTGCTCCCAGACAAAGTGCTCCTTTTCACTTTCCTCCGGGCCATGATCAGATAGAAGAAAGCCGTCTCCTTGGTGGGTCTGGAAGGAGAGCACCGGATCAAGGAGACTTCTCCACCCCGGGTGCCGCGAGAGCAATTTAAGTCAAGATTCGCCCGGGGCTACAGCCCAGCAGCAGCATCGATCACCTCGCTCAGCTTTTTGTAGGGGCTTGCAAAGGCTGCTTTACCCCGTGAGAGGCACAGCGAGTTTTCTGCCAGCAATGAGTTCTTCCTGAGGTCGAGCCACACACATCTTCCAAGCACGCAGCAGTGTTTTATCTCGATGGGGGAAGGTGGGCTAATTTTAGGGACTTGGAGCCATCACGTCTCTCCATTTCCCACGATTGGGCAATGCGTTGAGCAGGGGTCGGTGAGGTTTACCTCGCCTGGGCCGGTTCACTCCAGCAGAGATCCCACCGTAGGCCGGATTGCGTGCGAACTGCAGGTACAATTTTCGGCATCTGTGCATGCACAGACGCGATTTCCGGCAGCAGAAAAGTGAGTCCCCACACCGTGCCGGTTTAGCGCAGAGCGCAGGGATGCACCGAGCGGGCAGCTTGGTTGGGGGGGACGCGGGTGGTGCTGTGGGTTAAACCACAGAGCCTAGGACTTGCCAATCAGAAGGTCGGCGGTTCAAATCCCCGCAACGGGGTGAGCTCCCATTGCTCTGTCCTTGCTCCTGCCAACCTAGCAGTTCGAAAGCATGTCAAAGTACAAGTAGATAAATAGGTACTGCTCCAGTGGGAAGGTAAATGGCGTTTCCATGCACTGCTCTGGTTCGCCAGAAGTGGCTTGGTCATGTTGGCCACATGACCCAGAAGCTGTACACCAGCTCCCTCGGCCAATAAAGCGAGATGAGCGCCACAATCCCAGAGTCAGTCATGACTGGACCTAATGGTCAGGGGTCCCTTTACCTTTTTTACCATGGGCCTGTTAAATGACCCCCATGGGCCGCTTGTGGCTCATGGGCCTTAGGTTGCCTACCCCTGGTGTTGAGAGTAGCCGAAACGACAGCAGCCCCACCCAAAGCAACCAATGTTTGCAAAAGCACAAAAAAAAAGGTTTTTACAAAACAATCAGGGAAGGAAGCCCCCAAAATAGCCTTATGAGGACTGAGCATGCTCAGCAGCAGCCAAAGAAATCACCATCATTCCTGAAAAATGGGAAATGTCCGGGAAGCCACCCTCAAAACAGAATCGGCCTCTGAAAGGAAGGGGATGCCTGCCATTCCCTCCTTCTGTTTTGCACTGAAGAAAGAGGCGGAATTAATTAATTCCCTCTTAAGCACTCAATCGATCACCCCCACTTAATCAAATGAAGAACAAAAGTGAAATAATGGCAGTTGTGGCAAACTTATCATTATCTGGAGGAAGGTATCGCTAAAATATTTATGGGTGGCCATAAAAAAGGCAGGTCTTTAGCTGACAGGCAAATCTGTATTATGGAATTATTATTCCTTTTTTTCAGCCGAAAGAGGTGGGACAGAGCGAGCAACCTCAGCGCTTTAGAGAGGCTCGCCCGATACAATAGGTGACTGTCAGCTGTTTGTGATGGGATGCAATTTATGAGCGCTCCAGCCTCGCCTGTGGTTGCTCCGTCACATTTGCACCCAGACCTTCCTTCTGTTGAGATGTGAATAGATGCTGGTGAAGGATATATTCAATAGGTATTATCCTTCCCTCCTCACGTTGGTGAGTTCAGCAAAGTGCAACCCTTTGCAGCTTAAAGGGGAAGCTTAGATAGGCTAGTTTTAGCCTTTCCGTTTAAATGAGCCAGGATGCTTTAAGGCAACCCTTTTCTAACTTGGGCTAGCAATTCTATAACTTTACGTTCCCCTTTTAAATGCACAACAGATAGCTGGTTGCAATATTAGGTAAGTTCGCTTATATCCCTCTTAAAAGAATAAAAAACGCCACAATTTGTGTAAAGTATATAAAAGAAGTTTACTCACACATTCAGTTCACAGTTGGATCCCTGAAGGCAGACTTAGTTACAAAGTATATACATGTGGATCTATCCCATATGGAGATAGTCCCAGTGTCCTCTGTTGGCTGAGAGCCAACAGAGCATCTCTAGCTAAAATCTGCTCCAACGGCAGAGGAAGTCAAAGATAGAGTGTGCTGCGTGACTTGCCCTTTTGTTACCTGGACAGGTAAGGTCATGCCACCTCTAGTCGCATGCAAAAGAAAGTATGTCCCAGCCAGGAGAAAACAGGAAGTTTTCGAGCGGCTGGACCAAACATTCCCTCGCATGTCCACTCTAGGAAAACAAGGAATGTTGTACTTGACTGCTATTTATGTATCACATCCCACACGACCTGCTGGAGTTCTTGGGTTGAACCTCTTGTCTAAAACCCTGGAGAGCCACTGCCAGTTTATGCTGGGGATTGAGTATGGGGCCTGCCATACACCCAGGTTTTCCGGGACATATCCTGGAATCGGGTGGCAAAATGCCATCTCTGGGCGGGTTTTTGCTGAATCGGCAAACTGTCCGGGAAAGCCACTTCTGACCTCGGGAAGAGGTGGTGTTGCGGGCTTCAAGCCCCAACACGTGCGCGGAGGCTGGCTTCCAGTCCCCGCGCGATCAGGGGAATCCTCAAGCCATGTCATCCCCTGAGACAGCCAATTGGCTGGCTCGGGGTGTGTGGCTTGCCTCATTTAAGGCAAGCGCGGCCCGGGATCTCCCTCTTTGGTCCACTCAGCTGCCGAGGTTTCCCACCCGCCCTTTAAAGTTCCCCTCCTGACCTTGCTATGGACCTCGGTTGGTTGCCGTTCAGGGGCCTGGTAGGAATTTTTTCCACTTGGCAAATTGGCACCGGCCATTTGGTTTTTCGCCCACCTCGTAGCAAATCACAACTCCTTTGGTTTTGGTGGTTAGGCATTGGTAGGGGTATTGTTATGTAGATGTGTTGGGGGGAGGAGTGCCATCACCTCCCCCAAATATTGAAGGCTAGTCCGGTAAAGGATTCTGGGGGGCGTGGCCCCGTCTGAAGCCTATGGAGGCTAGGGCCCAAGACATGCCCCCGAGCGGTGACCCCCCGGGGGAGTGCCTGGTTGATGTGCATCAGCAGAGCTCCCCCTGCTGGTGTTAACCCTTCCCGGTCTTCAAGCAAACAGGCTGAAGCCGGATAGTCGGATAGGACCAATGCCTAAGCCAATACCGCTCTTTACCTGTAACCAATAAAGTTGTGGCCAATTTTAGCCCATTAACCTAAAATAATGGTGACATGTGTCTTTATTTCTAATGGTGGGAGGCGGGAATTCGCCACGCAAAACCGGATGTATGGCAAATAGGGCATTTTTTTAAATCCCAAAAAAGCTTAGCAGCTTTGACCAACTTTGTCTGGATTTTCCCTTTGGGGAATATGGCAGCCGTATGGCAAAGGAGGTGCTCTGCCTCTGATCTAAAGTCCTTCCCTTAAGACTCAGAAGATTGGTCCATCCAGCTCATCATTGTCTACACCAGTCTTTCCCAAACTTGGGTCTCCAGTTGTTTTGGGACTACAACTCCCATCATCCCTGCTCGCTAGGGATGATGGGAGTTGTAGTCCCAAAACAGCTGGAGAAGCAAGGT